>NC_090268.1:121090293-121456960 GCF_040414725.1 Anabrus simplex | reverse complement strand
ATTCTTTTGTTTTTTCAGCGACCGTACACACATCCATGTTCTACTTTCACTTGGGACTTATTTTCAAGCTAATCCACATTTCCATTTTCAGTGTCTAAACGATTTGCATTTTCAGTCTCTAAAGGTATCAATTTTTATTTTACACTTGGCTTCACCTCGCACCTCTTATGGCAACGATGAGATAGGAAAGGACTAGTAGTGGAAAGGAAATGGCCGTGGCCTTAATTAAGGTACAGTTCCAGCATTTGCCTGGTGTGAACATGGAAATCCACGGAAAAATATCTTCAGGGCCGACAACAGTGGGGTTCGAACCGACTATACATCGAATGCAAGCTCACAGTAGCGCGCCCCTAACCGCATGGCCAACTCGCTCGCTCGGTATCAATTTTCTGATCAAATGTCTAAGAAATATACATACTTTTTTAAAGTCTGTGCATTGTGTTTCAGGCATTAGTCACTAATTCCGGACGGTGTGCGCACATCTGTGCGAAAGTATTTAGAATGGCTGACAAAATCCCTAATTCTTGTTAAAATTACCAGGAGTAACTTTCCGTTATTCAGAGGTGCGATTTTGACATGGGAGGTTTAACTGGAACCGTAGTAGGCTATATAAATAGGCTACGTGGCAGAAATTCTAAGATACGAAATTTTTGCATTTGAAGACCTGTTAATGCCGACCTCGTAATCTTCGGCGGTGAAGGAAGACGCCTGGCCAGTCGTATCGAAAAGTTTAACGAAATTATGTTGCAGGTTAGAATATACGGAGGGTAGTCTTTGTACGTCGCTATTTTATGGACGATTATAATTCCTTAATGGCAGGCAACTCGTGCTACATATCTGTAACGCAGGTAGCCTAGTATGAGATAATCGTTCTGCCTGGGAGGTAGGAACTTGTGGTTGAAAAAAATAGCCTCACACCCAAGAACTGCAGTTTCATCTATGGAGTTATAGTGTATTATTATTTTACACTGAATGAAACTGCAAAGTCCAGCTCCTTTGCTGAATTGTCAGAGTAGTGGCTTCAATTCACAGGGTCCCGAGTTCGGTTTTCGGCTAGGTTAGGGATTTTAGCCGCGACAAGTACATTTATCTCTTTACCAAGCCTGCCTGGTGGCCATAATCATTACGGCATTAGCTCCATACGGTCTGACACCGAGGTTAGCCGGTTCGAGTCCCGTTGGTCGAAAAAGTTGAATGTTAGGCGGCAGGGTAGGAGAAATGGTGGTAAAAAAATTTATAATCGCTAGATTGCGTGCTAAACGCCTGGTTTCAATCCCAAACCTCTGCATTTATTTATTTTATTTATTTAGTAAATATCCCGACAGTTTGAACCCTATTGTATATTAGTGCAGGGTTATAGTTTTGATCAGTTTTTTTTAATTATTGGTCCTTGACACAAAATTAGGAAACTACATTATTGAAGATGTGGTGAATGAACTTACGGAACTGTTTATAGCAGCAGGATTTCCTCAACAGATGGTATAATGGCTTTGAAAGTTTAGGTGGCACTCAAGTTCGAATCTTGTCCTTCCTAACAAGGCACAGTCGAACAGCAAATGGTCCACCGTTTGTGAAGATCCACAAAAGCACAAGTAATCGCCTACAATGTTAATTTTGAAGCGTTCAAAGTAGCACTTAAACTTTTCACGACCAGCGAGAAACTGAGTGAGAATGAATTCGGGAACTTATGTTTTGCACTGGAGTGTACAGTATAGGGCTATGTCGGGGAACAAAAATTCCTCGTGTGACAGACGCGTAGGTCGATCCCAATAATTCTTAGGAATAAGGTGTCCAAATTATAAATTGCTATAAATCGAACCGTAAATTGTGCATTACTAAGTGACGGCCCATTCTTCCTTCTATGTTAGACGAACAAAACAAAAGTTCTATCACTTCTGTGACGCCGCGTTACTAAGATTGTGAGATAGCAGCTTACAAACCTTGGTTTGGTACTGAACCTTCCGTTTTATCCTGGAATTTCCTACCCGGAATAATCAATCATCACACGTATTTGTTATCGGAGTTTCAATCTTTAGCAGTTAATTCATCATGTGCGATCATCGCACGGGAAGTAACTGCAGCAGCTAGAGATAAACTGAACAGAATGATCCCTTCAAATCCTGATTTTGAATTCGTCAAGCTTATAAAAGACGCAGTGTGGTGAAAATGCAAAGACGTACAATTTTACCTTTGTCCAAAATGTTCTCATTTACTGTAAGGATGTACCTGTCACTTCTTGTGACGTAGAAAGACCATTTTGTGTGCTTAAGAATGTCCGGACAAACGGGTGAACTTAACGTTGGAGAAATTAGAAACTGGAGAAACTGAATTTTGATAGTGCACATTTCCCGGTTTATTGTGCATGTTTTTCCATATGATAGTGCATGAATTGGTGCATATTTTGAGATTGATAGTACATGAAAATACGGGCTCTGCTAATTACAACTGAGGAGCCATCTGAGATAGCGGCCCCGGTGTAGGAAGCCAAGAATAACGGTCGATATGATTCGTCTTGCCGACCACATGACACCTCGTAATCTACAGGCATTCGGGCCGCGCAGCGGTCTCTTGGTACGCCATGGCCCTTCGGGGCTGTTGTGCCATGGAATATGGTTTGGTTTGACAGGGCAATACGAACCGGAAAGAGAAAAATATCGCATGTGTCGATACCCAGTGTAAGCGTAGCCCATCAGGCGTTGTTCGGCCTGAATGCTGAATGGAATTTTTGAACTGCTACATGACTGGTGGTGAAAGTTTATCTGTTAACCTGCCAAACATATGATTATTTCATGCAATTCATGTTTAAATTATTATTATTATTATTATTATTATTATTAGGAATCCACATTGTAAAAAAAATGAGATGAGATTTCATTTGTGTTACAAGATCTTCAAACGCTCCTGATTTCGAAACTGTGCTAGAATGTCTGAGGGAACAGCCATTTCGTGGGTAAAATTATGACCAAATGTGATACATTAAGTCAGGAGTGACACATGCAGTAAGCACGAAAACCAAACATTAACAATAATAATAATAATAATAATAATAATAATGGCTTGATCAGCGATCAGTTTCGCCTAAACCGAGCGAGTTGGCCGCGCAGTTAGAGTCGCCTAACTGAAGTTTCATTCGGAAGTCAGTGTGTTCAAATCCCACCGTCGTCGGCCCTGAAGGTGGTTTTCCGTGGTTTCCCATTTTCACACCAGGCAAATGCGGGGTTGTGATATAATTAAGCCGACGGCCGCTATCTTCCCAGTCCTTAACCATCCTTCCGTCGCCGAAAATCTTTATGAGGCGACTCGTTTGGAAATCGCCCGCACTTTCTAGTAATTATCTGTATACCAATAATAAATATCAAACTATTAAGGTTTAACACATATCGTCACATGTGTGCATATTGTGATATTACATGTATCATATGAACTACGTCTAACAGACTGATTTTTAGTAGTTAGAACGAGGGTTTTGGTAAAAAGTTTAAAACGTACCTTCATGTAACAATAAGTTTCCAGTGATTCCAGGCATGCAGCCAAAAGGAAAGTGCAGGATATACAATTTTTTCGAAAGTGTAAACGTTAACTTGCTCATTTTCTGAAGCAGTCAGTTCGAGCAAAATGCGTTTAAATATTACAGTTATTACATATTACAATTTGTGATTATTTATAATTTTACGAATATTAGAATTCAAAGTAATATTTTTTACAATATTTGCATGTTTGAACAAAAAATATATCTTGTCAATAAATATAAATTTCCAATTTCTTTCTTAAATAGGCCGATAACAGGAGAATGAAAATTATCATACCTTGAAATGCTAGACATACGCTAAACAATACAACTATTTTCGGACCCCCTCCGAAAAGAAATCCTCGTTAGGAACACGTCCGACTCTGCTGTCGACACCAAACTTCTAGAATATAGATTACACCTAAAATAGCCAATACTTCCCTGATCACGACACAGAGCCGACTTCCTGAGCGGACTACAGGTGGTCGTTTCTAGGAACCCTAAGGACCTGTTTAGCCAGTTGCCATATGCTGTACTGATCTAACAAAGTAAATACTTACTAATGAGCTATAATATTAGAACACAGGTTAGAGTGTAAGCTCCCAAACTAGTTCTTCAAATACCAGGGAAGATTATTTGCATTCTCCCAAATATTGTGCCGGGGAATTTCCAGGAAAACTTTCTTAGAAACTCTGTAGATCTCTCGTAATTGTGTTTACAACTGTTAAACCTGACTGAAATGAACATGACATCACCGATATTACCTTGGACTGCGTTGGACTGTATCGTTTTATGCAACTAATTTACCCTTACTCGATCCGAGGTAATCAGTCTAAAGTAACTGTAGTTCCATTACATCGTGCAAGCTTAAACTCTGACGATCACATTACTCGTTTCGCTGAACAATGTCCGTTGTTGACGATATAATAATAATAATAATAATAATAATAATAATAATAATCTATAAATTTCTTATGAAAACTAAAGTCAGTCAGTTCGGCCATTCTATCCGGTCGATTTCCTTCATTTTTTTTAACTGAAAGGTATTCATGCACAGATTTTTCATCGGGTACTATAAATCACTTAACTTCCCCTTCCTCAAATTATTTCACTTTTTCAATTTTTGTATCTTTGAAGCAATCATATGTTTGGTTCTAACTGAGGTACGGAGTTCGTTTTGGCTTAAGAACACTCAGTGGATCAAGCTCCTTCATTTCAGCTCTTCACTATTTAAATTGGTTGATTCTGAGGAAAGTTATGAGTGCACATTCAATTTGACGTATAATTTTTTTCTCATTGAAGCGATCATATCTTTTGTTCTAATTGAGGTACGCAGTTCGTTTTCTTTTGAAGTAATAACTACTTAAATTGTTAGATTCTGAGAAAAGTTATGAGTACATTTGCACCATGACGAAGATCTTTGAAGGACTTTTTAACAGTTCGGCGCTTACTGTTGTTCCAAGGAACGTTTAATTCAATTTCTTTGTGTGGTGTATTTTCAAGTGTTTTGTTGACATAATATTACATTCTATTACCACAGCAGATCATGTGCTTTATTTCATTAACTCGAAATTTCGCAAATACATCAGTGAGGGTAGTAACTAACACCACCATACTTTGTACATTGCGGGCGGAGCCAGCTGGAAACTGCTGATAATAATAATAATAATAATAATAATAATAATAATAATAATAATAATAATAATAATAATAATAATAATAATAATAATAAGTCCTAGTAACTACTTGCGGGAGACAGATCCAGTTACTACTGCACTGAAGTTTCCGTTGACTGCGATATGATCTTACAGGCCACAGATGAAGCTGTTCTTCAAAATGATACTCTGGAGGTAATGATTTTTAAAATCACAAATTCAGCATTTTGATTTGTACATTTGTAGTTTTTATAGGCTACATTTGTAATTTAACGTCTTACAGCGTTTAGAAGAAAGGCATACTGTGTATTCGAAGTATACCCAGTTTACGGTACTCATGTTAGAACCTACCACAACTGTTAGAACTCCCCTTCCCCCAACACCCCCCCCCCCCCCCGCCAACTCAAGCTCGCTCGCTCTCTCTCTCTCTCTCTCTCTCTCTCTCTCTCTCTCTCTCTCTCTTTTTTTCTTTTCTTTTAAAATAGTAGCCCTTTTGCTATCAGACATCGAACGTTATCAGCCTACACAGCTCAATAAAAAAGAACATAGTTGTAATTTTTTGCGAGTGTGTTATAGTGTTGTTATATGTGTTATACATTAGTGTTGCCGGTCTGAGTAGCTCAGACAGTTGAGGCGCTAGCCTTCTGACTAGAACTCGGCAGGTTGGATCCTGACTCAGTCCGGGGTATTTGAAGGTGCTCAAACACGTCAGCCTCCTATCGCTAGATTTACTGGCACGTAAAAGAACTCCTGTGGGACCCAATTCCGGCACCTCGGTGTCTCCGAAAACCGTAAAAGTAGTTAGTAGCACGCAGTAGCGGCTATTGGGAATAAGCAGTTGGGGGGGGGGGGCAAAAATGTATAGACAACAAAACGTAACCGGGTCTGGGGGATATGGCGGTGGGGAGGGGGTTAGACATCAAAATTGAAAAAATAGCCATAAAATAGTAAGTTTTTATGCTCTCTGAGCGAATTTCGATAGAGGCGTAAAGGATGACAGTCTACCAACTTACGTGCGATAACAATAATACTATACAATAAAACTTTCAAAGGAACAATACATCCACATGTATTACAATTAAATATAAGTACGGCGTGATTATAGAATTTAAAAATAATTTAGTGTTTGACTACACAGTAACAGACACTAGACAGAACTGAACAGACATCATATTGACTGAATGAGACGAATGCGCTCGGGAAGCGGGTGACCTTGGCGAAAATATACCCATGACACCCATGGCATGCTACACATTGCTCCGCGGCTCTCCACTAGTTGCTGCGGCGCTGTAAAATAGGGTAGCCTACAGTGGCTCTATGTGTACAGTGTGGCCAAGTCCAGTCCAGCCGCCATGTTTTAGCCAAGTATTCAATCGGCTGATTGATGAAGGAGAGTGATATTATTATTGTCTCAATGAATAGACTAGGTCAGTATTTTTTTATTTATTTTTTGCTACTTGCTTCACGTCGCACCGACACAGATAGGTCTTATGGCGACGATGGAACAGGAAAGGCCTAGGAGTGGGAAGGAAGCGGCCGTGGCCTTAATTAAGGTACAGCCCCAGCATTTGCCTGGTGTGAAAATGGGAAACCACGGAAAACCATTTTCAGGGCTGCCGACAGTGGGGTTCGAACCTACTATCTCCCGAATACTGGATACTGGCCGCACTTAAGCGACTGCAGCTATCGAGCTCGGTGGTCAGTATTTTATTTTGCTTGTGTGTATATAGGTCTATCAGTATTTTTTATACCCAGAGTCTTGCTACCTGACGTACGACTTCAGAATTTAGATTTATACGTGGTATAGGCCTACAAGGCCGGCCCCGTGGTGTAGGGGCAGAGTGCCTGCCTCTTATCCGGAGGCCCCGGGCTCGATTCCCGGCCAGGTCAGGGATTTTTACCTGGACCTGAGGGCTGGTTCGAGGTCCACTCAGCCTACGTGGTTAGAATAGGGATGTATAGAACTAGCACCGACAGAGCGCACTGCTGTTGTACTGGGTAAGCGCAATGCGCTCTTCATTTGTCTCCTGTGTACTCACGCCACTAAATATCTAAGAATTTAAGTTGTTTAAATTGTTATTTTCGTGACTATGCCGAGCTATTGCAGTGTTCCTCTTTGTAAAAAATCAGGGAAGCTCGTTTTCGTTTCATCAGTTTCCACAAAATAAAGAAATGAGGAAAAAATTGTTACATGCTATTAGAAGGAAAAATTTCGGTGAGAAGAATCTGACAGAAAATATTAAAGTGTGTTCCCATTATTTCCAAGCCGGTGACTTCACGAGAACTTAGTTGGGTAAATGCGATTTACGAAGGGAAAATAATTCCTATTTTCTACCTTTAAACTGATTAGGCATTTCGATAACAACCACCGAATGTATGCGTTTGTATTTAAAGGTGAGAGAGTAAGATTAAAACCGGGCGCTGTTCCATCGCTTATTCTCTAGACCACGAACAAAAAACGAGGAGGAGGCCATACACCAGAAAATTGCCGGATTACCACGATAAGCCTACAATATCGGAATATGCAGAAATCACCTCCATTGAAGTACGGGAAGAAATCGTGAATATACCCGAGGAAGTGAATGCAACATTTGTGACTCCCATTTTCAAAGACATCAGCACTCAAACAAATACTACAGGTAATTTGGTTGTTGAGCAAACAATGCGTAATCGTGATGCCATATTGCTTTATACAGGGCTTATAGATGTCCAACATCGTAATTTGGTGTTTACAGATATTCCCTCTTGAACCCAGACTGTGTTTCTCCTTGGCAGTTATGAAGCTAAGCAGCAACAAATCTGACAAGGAACTAGGCCTTAAATTCGGAATCCACAAAACTACTGTTGGGATATTATTTAATATTTGGATTAATTTCATGTACTGCCAATTTAAAGAGTTGAACATTTGGCCTGATAGAGAAAATGTTCTTTAAAACAGCCCCCTTGCTTTTAGAGAGAAATACCCCTAGACTAGAGTACTAACAGGTGCAACTGAGATTATAATAGCAAAACTTGTTCCAAGGGCAAACATTCCACTTTCATAGGGCTAACTGGCCTCAAGCGTTTGGTAGGGGGATGCTGAAAATTTTATAAATTTTGGATGCATATTTCTGAACAGTGAATAATACCATACCAGTCTTGGGGTAGTGCTCTAATACATAGCTTACTGCTGCAATATGCTTACAACATGCCTTGGGGCCTGCTCCAGCAAATCATTCACATTCCTCTCCTATAATATCACCCGGTACTCCTAAAATAACCTTCACATTATAGGTCTTATATTTTGTGTACTCGGATTTCACAGCACTGCATTTTTAGAATTTCACCTGATTGAAATTAATCTTTTATAAACAAAACAAACTTTTCACTGAAAAGTCTGTATCTAGCATAACACAATGATTTGTAGTTGGAAATAGGTGCACCATCTATTTCCAATTTTCTAAATACGAAGTAATCCATCAAATGCAAATATGTGATAGTGATGTTCACCTTATGGCTGATAGTCAAATCTTCAAAAGGAACAGGCACTGGGGAAACTCAAGAAATTCACATGCCTTTGGTGGTGGACAAGACAGTATCTGCAGTTTCGTAAGCCATCAACCTTAAAGAAATACATGAATCAAAGCTAGGGGAGCAATTTCGTATTTAAATCTCTAATTATGATTTAAGTCTTGTGAAGGTTTATTTATATATTTATCAATGTACAATACTCAAGTAATTGTAATCTTTAGGAAAAAGCATGCTGACTCCTATTCATTATTTGGATAATAACGCGTGTTATACTGTAATTTTCTAATTACTGCTGTAGTAATTCTTCCTTCCTCCCGCTAGTTTTAGCGTCTCTGGTCCGTAGCTTATTTTGCAACTGTTTAACGCTTAAACGCTGAAAATCGTCCGTAATATACTAGGGGGTATACCTATACAATTAATTAATATAGTCTTGGAGTAAAATTAGAGAAGATACAATCGTCTTTAGCTCAGAAAACTCGGTAACATTCTATACATTACTCGCAGCTGACTGGGAGAAACATAAGACGATCCCCTTGCGCTTACCAAGTACTACACCAGCGCTATCTGGCGCGAACTTTCTCTGCCTACATCCCTATTGAGGAGCTATCTAACGGAGACATAGCGGCCCCGGTCTAGAAAGCCAAGAATAACGGCCGAGAGGATTCGTTGTGCTGACTACACGACACCTCGTAATCTGCAGGCCTTCGGGCTGAGCAGCGGTCGCTTGGTAGGCCAAGGCCCTTCAAGGGCTGCAGTGCCATGGGGTTTGGTTTGGTTTTTATAGGCCTACAAGTCACAATTATTGAAGGTTAGAAATTCTGTGTTGGTAGCTAGGCTTATAATAACATGTATAATGTTGCCATTGATGCTTTCACGGCCAGTACTTATAGACATGATACTGTATAGCCTTTTTGGACTTATGCCGTGTCAAGAAAATAAGGTGAAATTCTTAACGTTTCGCAGAGAACTGTGCTCTCCGTCATCAGAAGAAAATCTTGACTGTCCACGAGAAAGGCTTCTTATTATAATACATGTGGCATCAAATAGTAGTCATTGCCTTGAATAATGTATGCGATGGCTGTAAAGTTAACCTACATTTAAATTTTTAAAAATAGCATTACCATATTCCAGATTATGTAGTTTTACATATCAGAATATACAACGCAGTATCACAAACTATACACAGAAATGTACTTTTTATATATGACTGACTTCCGGTATGTATATAATCTTAACACACGCAGAAAATAGAAAGTATGATGATTAGCTAACCGATAGGTAGACAGATTTGTATTAGTTCCATATTTATGTTAATACTAGCTGATGTACCCGTGCTTCGCTACGGGATTCTCAGAAAGACTGACTTTGTGGTTTTCTTAACCTGAAATCAACATAGGTCATTACAAAAACGTAAGTATGAATGTAGCGATTAAAAGCATGCTATCATATAAAATACTCTATCAAATGGAAAGCCGCACGTTTTATCACTTTTAACGATCAGTGCTGCGGTTAGATTGCGGTGCCAATCTAATAGTCCAAAGTTCCAGAGCTGGGATGACCAGGCCGCAAATTGCCATGAACAATCATCTGCCATTCCGCTAAATATGCACACTCTTCATTCCAATCAGTGCCTCAGAGTAGGGATTGAATAGCCCGAATGCTATGATGATCCAGTGTGTTACGTACCAGTAGTATCAGAAAATTTATAAACCAGGGGAATGGCATGCTAAAGAAGAAAGTTATCTAACTCCCCAGCTACTTCCCATCAATATTCAAGGCAGGCTGTTACACTCTGTACGACTGGGCGAGTTGACCGTGTGGTTAGCGGTGAGCAGCTGTGAGCTTGCATCCGAGAGATAGTGAATTCGAACCCCATTGTCGGCAGCACTGATGATGCTATTCCGTGGTTTCCCACTTTCACACCAGTCAAATGCTGGGCCTGTACCTTAATTAAGGCCTAAGGCACTCCTAGCCCTTTCCTATCCCATCGTCGCCATAAAACCTATCTATGTCGGTGCGACGTAAATCAAATAAAACATACTCTGTACGCAGCAGTAATCCTATCTACCGGAGATGAAGGGCAACAGATGACACAAAGCACATCACGACAAACAATGGTCAATGTAATGTTATTGTTGATCAATGTTATGAGCTTTCTATATTGTAGGCCTTCACATTTAGTTTTCTTTCGCCTTGTGATTTGTGAAATATTTTATATCATAAACTGTAGTTTCTTATTCTCCGATTTTACATACCGATTTTCCTTAAATACTGTTTACCCATTTTCTCGTTACTCGGCGCTGATATGGACTTAGTAACAAAAATCCAAAATCATGAATATCTTTGTGATCATAGCCAGTACGGTAACAATGTATAAGACATGAATAATAGAAAATTTAATACTATATAACCCTAGTTATGTAGCATTCATCGATTACACCTTTAATAAGAAATATTTGAGAATTACACTTTAGGCCTTCCCCTAAACTACCATTTCACTCAGCGTGAATAAAATAATTTACAGCCTAGACTATAGCGACTTATTTCCTGACTTTGCATACCGATTTTCATCAAGATAGGACTACTAATAACAACAATATTTGAGAATTATATTTTAGGCCTTCCCCTAAACTACCATTTTTCTCAGCGTGAATACAATTATTGATAGCTTAGATTGTAGCAACTTATTCCCCAACTTTGCACACCCATTTTCTTTAATATACGACCACTAATAACATAAATAGTTGAGAATTCAATTTTAGGCCTTCCCCTAAACTACCATTTCACTCAGCGTGAGTAAACCCCCTGTGGGTGGGGGCGGTAGAATAACACCCACGGTATCCCCTGCCTGTCGTAAGAGGCGACTAAAAGGGGCCTCAGGGGCTATGAACTTTGGAGCGTGGGTTGGCGACCACGGGGCCCTTAGGTGAGTCCTGTCATTGCTTCCACTTACTTGTGCCAGGCTCCTCACTTTCATCTATCCTATCCGACCTCCCTTGGTCAACTCTTGTTCTTTCCGACCCCGACGCTATTAGGTTTACGAAGGCTAGGGAGTCTTTCATTTTCACGCCCTTCGTGGCCCTTGTCTTTCTTTGACCGATATCTTCATTTTTCGATGTGTCGGATCCCTTCTACTTTTCCCTCTGGTTAGTGTTTAATAGAGGATGGTTGCCTAGTTGTACTTCCTCTTAAAACAACAATCATCACCACCACCACCAGCGTGAGTAAAATGATTTATAGCCTAGATTGTAGAGGCTCATCCCCTGACTTCACATACCGATTTTCATTAAATTATCTTCAACCGTTTTCTCGTGATGTGTACATACATACATACATACATACAGACAGACAGACAGACAGACATTACGGAAAAGTAAAAAGTGCATTTTCTTGTTACTATGGACATGACCGATACAGAAATACCATTCTTTTCAAATTCTGAGCAATGTACAGACAAAACTCTTATTTTATATATATATATATATATATATATATATATATATATATAGATACGTTAACGTAATATACTCGTGATACTAGTAACGAAAACCTGATACTCTTTAGTGGTGAAAACAAGCAACTGCCATGGTCCCCGGGTTATGTATAGTGCTCCTCTAATGATGGCTACGGTTTGATCCCCGCAATGAGGAATTAAATATTGGTATCACTACACAACAGGCCTATTGTTTGAGAAAATACTACGTGTTGCTCGGTGAAAACAAGTAGTTATCCTGGTCCCGGAGTACTTGTATTCAGGTCTCAATCATCGACCACCCGCGGTTCGATCTCCGTGATGTGCGACTAATTCTGTGGCCCGGTTCGGTTAGCACTGCTCTATTTTAAACATTCTCTCTATTTGCTACTACCGGTTTTGCTAATACATTATTATTACTATTATCATTGCTAGGGCTCGGATGTTTAGGAAAAGTCCTTTGTCTCTATTTTCTTGCCTGACTGGATGTTGGTGCAAATCAGATGGTTATCGTCACAATTAAGTGATTTTTATTTGTCATATAAATGCATATTTTGGCTATTTATTGTCATAAGGTCATAGTTTGAGCTATTTTCGTAGAAGCGTCATATTTCGGTCATATTTTGGCGGCTTGACGACAGCTGTAGCTGTGCAAAATCATCTTCAACTTACCGAATGCGAACTAGTGTTCACGAAACTGCTTCTCGGTATCACATCTGCAGTTAATACAAGTAGAATACTCCGCCTCTTCTATCAAGATTGGACAGGAATTGTTTTCTAACAGCTTGTTAGAAAGTCTGGCATATATACGGTGTATTAGTCGAACTTTGGAATTATATCGAGCGCAATTACTCGTTTAGAATATTTTGTAATTTTTACGTCATATTTCATCACTTTTAAGGTCATATTAGGTCACTTTTGAGGTCATATTAGGTCACTTTTGAGGTCATATTTGCTTGCTTATTTGGGCTATTTTTAAGCCTTAAACATCCGAGCCCTAATCATTACCTCCTTGTTCTACCGCTCTTCCCACAACTGTGAGGTTGTGGGTGGGAACTGCGTTACACATGTGGATTTGGTCCTGTTTAACGGCCGGATGCCCTTCCTGACGCAAATCCCATATGGTAATTTGTAGTGTGGTATGTTGTCTGAATGTGAACTTTTATTACGAAAAGTTTTAGATAACATATTTTCGGAGATATTTGGAAATTTGTGAAAAATAATATACAGTAATCGTGAAAATCTCTGGTATTTTTCCTTACACGGTAAAATCGCACAAAACGTAATAAAAGATCGTTATGTACAGGTTTTCGATACGGCGAATATTAACGGAGAAATCTGACCTTTACTGCCTTGGCCTCCATAAAATTACTAACCCATTTTGTTATTACCATTATAACGCATGAGATAATTCTATTCGTTGCGGGACTAAATTCCGGCACGTCGGCGTCTCCGAAAACCGTAAAAGTAGTTAGTGGGACGTAAAGCGAATAACATTATCATCTACTCGTTGCTGGGAGCGTCTCACAACGTGCTATTTCCAGAGCTAAAAACAAGCAAGTGTCCAATTTCATTTTAAAATACTTTCCGGCTCTGTTTCTGCATCCATAAACAGCCTGACATAATTTTCCTCAAAACTCAAACCTCACAATTACGTAAATTCACACACATTTCGAAATTGATAATACTAAATTATCTTCTATGCTTAATAAAAACATATTTTCGGTCTATTAAGGTTAAAACAGATAGCCTGTACTTCGCTGAAATTGCATAAAGAGTTATCTTACCCTGTGCGGAATACATACGTTTAAATCAGCTGACGGGACATCTGGTTAAAACATGGCGGAGCCAATCAGAATGAACGACAGACTGAAAAGGATTCAAGTTACAACATAGAAACAGGTGAATTCAATGCAGATCATGATCCCATAGGCTAAATTTATTCATTTGCAGAGGAAACAAGGAGGATAAAGACGTGGGCGACGCTTACTTGGTTTAATCACTTGTATACAAATGCAATACCCATACCAGTACGGTTTAGCTGTGAGATATAACACTGCCATAAAATATTCAATGCACCACCTGTTAAAGACGTTCTATGCACCTGCTCATTATGTTACAAACGTAAACTTGAAAGAAAAAAAAAAAACCTAACTTGAAAGAAAATCTTCATAGGCTTGAAACCTCTATGGACTGGACAGTCTAATCCCTCCCAACCCTATTTGTATGTACCGGTTTTATGAGACACTACTGCAGTAAAGGGGCCAGTTTTACTCCCCTACTTATGCAAATAGCTCGCTTCATACAAAGAACTTGCTGTACCCGAGTGTATTGTAAGCTTCCTACTTTACAAACTATAGCAGCAGCATTAACAGTGACCTGATGTTTGGTCCAATAAAGTAATCTGTAAAGCATGTCTTTCAAAATGTCACTAGTATCCACCTTGCAACCACCTACATGCTTATTTGAGAGAGAGAGAGGGGGGGGGATGTGAAATGCGTTAGTTACTATACAAGGGATACCTTTATTTTAAAAAAATACGAACCGCATAATCAACTAGCTAGATGTAACTGGCCATGCATTTCATAAATACTCTCCCATATGGATTAGTGTACAGAACTAGAACCAAAAAAAAATTCACCTTTTAAATTAGACCCATTTATTGCATGCCTATTGTCTATACAGGGTGTAGCAGAACTATAACGACAAAAAAAAAAGGGATGTGTTATGTTAAGAACGATGGTGCAATCGAATTGGCGGAGAAAATTTTGCTTTTCGAAAGGTCCCATAGTGACTTCCGGGCGCGCGATTCAAATTGACGAACTCCCCGTATATGCTATGCTACGTTGGCTCGAGCTTATGTTCTGCATTATGGTTTAACGTTGATACTGTACAATTCATATTCGCCTTGGTGTGTGCGATATGAATACGTGTCATGCGGCGTGTTGTGTTATGTTATTTACGTTATGTGTTTTGACTGGGTGAGCTAGGCATCTTTGCGGTGATCCACGTATCTGATCTGTGTTCCCAGATCAAACTCATGAGGCGTTGACTGATGTCATGTTACAATTCTTCTCGTAACGTGTCTTGATAGGGTTTTTTATACACTCTGCTTCCCATGCTTGGTCTCTGTATGTGTATGTATGTGTGGTTGTGGTTATCGGACATGTGTTTCTTTTCAGTATCTTATGGATATTTGCTCTTGGCATCATTCTTATATTATCTCGTTATTGTTTACGGGTTCCTCAGCCAATTAATATGTTCATTTCGGGATTTTGCTCTCATTGTGTTCCATATTTGTTTACTTTTCTGCCAACCTTGGTTCACTGGCGTCTGATTTCTGGGGATGCAGTCTCTATGGAGATAGTTGAGAACCTCCTTTTTGGGTTTCTTTTTTTTTTGTTTTACAAAAAGCCTTGACTTTGTCTGGGGAGCCGTGATAATGTTATTGTGCGAGAGCTATTTCTTTCACCTCACGATTGCAAATGGTCCTAAGAGAGAAATGCTTTTGATCACGTTTTAATTGCCACTTTCTGGTAATAAATAAAAATTATTGTATCAGTTCATAGCCCGCCTGGTGGCCGTGATCGTTAAGGCGCTGAAGTCTAAACGGTCTGACACCGAGGTTAGCCGGTTCGAGTCCCGTTGGTCAAAAACTTTTCACGATCAGAATGTTGGCCGGAAGGGTAGAGGAGGTGGTGGTGGTATACAATAACTAATCACTAGATTGCGTGCCAAAAGCCTGATTTAAATTCCAAACCTCTTCGCAGTGCTCATATGGAGTGACGCCGTTGATGGTGATTCGTCCGTCGGATGGAGACGTTAAACCGTGAGTCAACCCCTTGGTGCTATTCGACAGGAGTAGGCTATGTCCTGGCACTTGGTTTCACCCTGTCCCTACTCTCATATCACGTTATTTCTTTCAACTCATTAACTCCTCTGATGAGGTTGACGTCAGGAAGGGCATCTGGTCATAAAAACCCGCCACGACAGATTCATCTCACCTCATAGCCGACCCCGTAGAGAAACGGGACAAGGGTTGGACAAACAATTGTATCACAGTTCATGATACCTCTGTTGCGACGGTGTAAGATTCTATAAGATACAGATTGGTAAGTGAAGCGATCTGGTTGTGATTGGAGAATCTTCACAAACCAAGCGAGTATTTGACCCCTGTATTCCCCATTTATTTGTTTTATGCCTATCTTCAAACCTTTTCTCTCTAGTCTATGTTAATAAATCCATTTAAACTGACCTCTGGACAGCGTCCGAAAACGGCACGGGCTCTACCGTTTATACGCCGTGCCATTGCCCTTTAAATCGGCCAGGGCAAAACAGATAACAGAATTTGAAAGAAGGATTGGGGATTTTTAAGGTTAAACTTGAAAATTCTACTTTCTTGGTTCTCTAGTCTAAGAAGTCCGAATTCAGCTCCTGGCAGTTTTTAACCAGTTTTGACCGATCCAGAATAGGTAGCTGGGGAAGTTTTGCATTATTCATACAATAGGCGAAAATCTAGTTTGGTGTTATTTTAGGTTAAAAGAAACAGAATAACAGTCAGAGCGACTAAATTTCTGTACATACTGAAACCTTATCAGAAAATTTCAGGTGAATCTGATAAGAGCTCTGTCGCAAGAGTTGAAAATGTTTAATATAGAAAATTGTAATTGAATGTTTTAAGGAACATAATTGCTTTAAAACTGCTCTGGGCTGTAAGTTACTCACTCAGACTTCTTTTTCCTCTTCTGCACAACGTAGCCCAACTACAAGGTAAACATATTCCAGCGAGATTATTGAAATGGTAGTCCGAAAGAATTTTGAACCCAATACTACTCGACAGCGTGCGAAAACGGCACGGGCTCTACCGTTTATACGCCGTGCCATTGCCCTTTAAATCGGCCAGGGCAAAACTGATAACAGAATTTGAAAGAAGGATTCGGGATTTTTAAGGTTAAACTTGAAAATTCTACTTTCTTGGTCAAAAATCGTAACTTTTCAGTCGTAACTCCCCTTAAAGGAATACATTCTTCTCATCTTCATTTCGGAAACTTGTAAGATCCTAGCAATGTCAACTTGTGAGATTATAACAGGTTTCTGCATTTATCTACACCGAAGTAAAATTCGCTGCGGTATTGTGTCTTTGTTTACCGAGCGGAGGGGCCGCGCACGTCACTGATATGGAGCCAAGTTCTACAATCGGGAGACAACTGGGTTCGAAGTCCATCGCCGGCTATCCTGCAAATGCTTCCCCCTGCCCCCCCCCCCCCCCGCAGTTTCCCATTTTTCACTTCCGGGCAAATAAATGCCGGGACAGTTCCAATTCATAGGCCACAGCAGATTCCTTCCACCTCCTAACTCAATTTCATTTACCTACATTCATCCTTAGTTCAACTGAAGGTGTCGTCAGGAAGGGTGGCCGGCCATAAAACATGCCACAGAAATTCATCACCCCTTATTCTAAACCCTGTACCAAGAAACAATACTAAGAAGCAGAAAAACAACATTGTGCGTTTTATCTTAGACGTAACTGTAGATGTACAAGGAAAATAACAGTTTTACCATTTATTTCCATGCTTGGATCATAGCATGAAAAAATTGAATTTTGTCGAGAGAACGAATACAAAATGTAGAGATCTCTTCATTGAAATAGGGAGATGCATACTTCAATTAATTTCCATTCACACCGAACATTACCAATGACAATACACTCACGTTATGACTAAGGTTCTCAACAACAGATACACGATTCTCTTACTCCCATGTTCTTATGGAACTGTGGGTGAAGACTCGAGATAGAGCGTTTACCACCATGACGACCGCATGATGCCTTTCTGTCCTTCGTTCTTTAACAGGGTTGCCAGATTTACAACAGATAAAGTCTTGTACATATTTATATAGAGGAATTAGCAGTTACAAATAACTCAATAGAACTATTGTTGCAAACAAAGCATTCTAATGCATAAAGGATAATAACTGAATTTTGCTGGATATTTGTAACTTAGTTTTTAGTCCTTGCTTACGCTTTCATATAATTCCTTGCAGGATATGCAGAAAGTTCACAGCCATCGAAAGTTCAGTTCATTTTCTGCCGTCTCGTAGAAGGCCCCCCCTGTGGGTGGGGGCGGTAGAATTAACACCCGCTGTAACTCCTGGCCATCGTAAGAAGCTATTAAAAGGGGCCCCAGGGCCTCTTAACTTGGGAGCGTGGGTTGGCGACCACGGGGCGCTTCAGATGAATCCTGGCATTGCTTCCAATTGCTTATGTCAAGCTCCTCACTTTCATCTATCCTATCCGATCTCCCTTTGTCAACTTTTGCTTTTTTCCGACCCCGACAGTATTACGTCCATAGGGAGTCATAATTTCACGCCCTTCGTGGCCCTTGTCATTCTTTGGCCGATACCTTCATTTTTCGAAGCGTCGGATCCCTTTCATTTTTCTCTCTGATTGTTAAGGGAATGGTTGCCTAGTTGTACTTCATCTTAAAATAATAATCACCACCACACCACCTCTCGTAGAAGGTTGGCGATTACCGTGGATTTTGTGTTTCCCTTGAGCAGCGGTTGAACCAATGCCGGAGATTGTGTCCAGGATTAGCGCCGCGCACGTCCCAGCTTCCCTTTTATCTTACCTTCTATAATCAGCGAGATCAATCTGTATACCTGGATCCCATTCCTCGTCTTACGGACTTTTAATTGTGACACCCTTTCAAAGGTTTTTCCGTCCAGTATGGGAACAGCTGCTACAGATTCAGATGTTCTATAACTGCAAGGCGTATTACATATCTTAGAAAACAGGGTGCAATGTTTACTATTACAACCTATTTGTAGCTATACCTATACTAACCTTATCAACAGCGTAATTACCGAGCTCGATAGCTGCAGCCGCTTAAGTGCGGCCAGTATCCAGTATACGGGAGATAGTAGGTTCGAACCCCACTGTCGGCAGCCCTGAAAATGGTTTTCCGTGGTTTCCCATTTTCACAGCAGGCAAATGCTGGGGTTGTACCTTAATTAAGGCCACGGTCGCTTCCTTCCCACTCCCAGGCCTTTCCTATCCCATCGTCGCCATAAGACCTATCTGTGTCGGTGCGACGTAAAGCAACTTGAAAAAAAGGTAATTTTAGACACATCTTCAAGAACCCTTCCCTCCCTACAGACAGAATAAAATGAAATGGAAATACGGGTGCATTATTAGCGATAGACAATTACAGCCCTGTTTAGGTCTATTTGTTGCGAATCATTATATTTTAAACTCGTTGTGAAAACTTAAAAATGCACTCTTTACTTCGCAAAGTGGTAGATAAATCTCAGTGTATAAACTGGCCAGGAAACCGCCCGTGGTGCTTGTTCTAAGGAAATCTCAACAGGTTTAGCCGATATAACTACTGCAGTTAGTTACACCATGATCTTAGGCTCCTTGCTTGAATGTTTGTATTCGTTGCCTAATGTTGTAATTCGTGTTCTCCACAACAGACCCCGAATTCAGTGCACCTTGCTTCGTAGCAGCGCTGTGCGAAGGTCACGGAAGGACGATTTGTTCAGTACTGCGCAACCAAAGCTATCCTCGACAGATTTCTTCCTGCAGTCAACAAGCACAAGGCACTGGTGTACTGATAAATACATGCCTGTGTTTGCTGTCAAGGAGAATAATGTATCAAACTCTTACATCATACTGCAAGACGTCTGCCGCCTCTGCCACTACAGCTGAGCGGCAAACTCAAATGATTGGTACAAAAGGAGAACATTACTTTTACAAGGTATTAAAATAATACTAGGAGAAATCTATTTATGAATTCAGGAAGCATTACTGTGCGCTAGTGACATCATCCGAGAGCTATCAATATTCTGCCTCATTTCAACAATACTATAATGCCATATGCCACTGGGTATACTTCATACACAACCTACGCATTTCAATTACCCGTGAATTATCAAAAGATGGAATGACGTAGTAATATCAATAGTAATATTATCCACAATATGATGCAACGAATTCCCAGTTTCTTTACTATTACGAAAGATGAAATAAGTTACTCTTAATCGCCGGGTCTCATTTTTTGCTTGGAGGGATAAAGGAAAAATATTTTTTCAGGTATCGTATCATAGTGCTTCGTTCTGCGAAGGAAGAATGAACATGGTGAATCTTCAGTCAGAAGGTTGGTTTAATCCCCAACAGTTCCTCCCGCAGCTGTTGCAGAAAATGCCACCAAAGGCGTACTGGGGTAATAAGCCCTGTGACTTCCCCCCAATTCGTTTTCTAACGAAGCCAGAAACTGCTATTAAACATTCTGCCAAGGCCACTCGTGATGTATACCAACTGAACCTCGAAGTGATAGTTTCACGAAGGATTTGGCATTACTAGCTTCAATCGTACCTCTGGCTACAACTTTCAAGGCCGTAACTGAGTTTTTTTTAAGGGGGACTAACAGCTAGGTCATCGGTCCCTAATGGTATGAGGTGCAACGAAATGAAACTATAATTAAAACTTCAAAATGTATCCACTGACAAAGCTAGTAGCGTTACGTCGCACCGACACAGACAGGTCTTATGGCGACGATGGGATAGGAAAGGGCTAGGAGGCGGAAGGAAGCGGCCGTGGCCTTAGCGTGCAGCCCCAGCATTTGCCTTGTGTGAAAATGGGAAACCACGGAAAACCATTTTCAGGGCTACCGACAGTGGGATTCGAACCCCATTATCTCCCGGATGCAAGCTCACAGCTGCGCGCCCCTAACCGCATGGACAACTCGCCCAGTAAATCTAAAACTAATGAAAAAATGACCATGAATCCAAAACAATCAGGGGATCCAATTCACAATGCCTCATATTCTGAGATAATACTTGTCCAAAGGTGTCCAAAACCCAGGTCACCGGCCCCTCATAACTGTACTAATCACGGGTAAAGCAGAACCCTGGTGTTCCTCCTATTGTGGTACTAATCACAGGTAATGTCCTCATGGTGTTCCTCGCATGGCTGTACTAATCACAGGCAATGCCGACTCATGGTATGTCACACACAATGGCACACCACTGGCAGGTAACGCAGACCCCATGGTGTTCCTCACTTAGCGAGACTAATGACGGGCGCCGATATTCCCGTAGTGTTCCTGACGTAGTGGAACTAAGAACACGCCACATATACTCATGGTGTTGTTCACACAGTGGTATTGATCATAGCTAATGTAGACCCACGGTGTATCACACATTATGGTACCACCCACAGGTAACACACACCCATGGTGTTACAAAACGGCACCACTCACAGGCAACGCAGATCCAGGGTGGTCCATACATAGAGGTGCTAATCACAAGTAAATGCACAATAGCGTGGTGTTTCTCGCATAATGGTACCAATCACAGGCGACGCATACCCATAGTGCTCCTCATAAAATGGTACAACTCATAGATAACGCAGGCCCGTTCTGAATCTGAATACAGCAGAACCAACGCAATTTAACGCGGCGGACGGCAGCCCCTCCCGCACGGACATTTGTCCGTGATGACGCGCGTCCGCTCCCCCGGCTCTGTGAAACGCACATGATGGTACTAATCACAGGCAACGCCCAGACCCATGGTGTTCCTCACTTAATGATACCAATTACAAGTAATCTCATAGTTCCAATTCCATTATCCCGTGGCCGCTCCTCTTAGTCGCCTCTTACGACAGGCAGGAGATACCATGGGTGTATTCGTCTGCCTCCGCCACCCACGGGGGGGGGGGGGGGGAATTGTAACTGATACGTGTGAATAAAAAAACTCGATCTAGCCCATACCATGGGGTTTAACCCTATAAACATTGTATCTCACCGAATATGGACAATTTCATAATATCTTGTTTCACTTCGATCCCCTCATCACTGACTTTGATCAATGCCACAGTTATTTCCGCCTTATAACTCGGAAACAGGATGTTTTAGTGTATGTATTTTAGTCTTAAATACACTGATGACCAATTAAATTAAATAAATTAGAAATGCCTGGCTAGTTGCTTGGAGAAGTGAGAAACCACGGAAAACCACTTCCAGGATGGCTGAGGTGGCAATGGAACCCACCTCTACTCAGTTGATCTCCCGAGGCTGAGTGGAACCCGTTCCAGCCCTCGTATCACTTTTCAAATTTCGTGGCAGAGCCGGGAATCGAACCTGGGCCTCCGGGGGTGGCAGCTAATCACGCTAACCACTATACCACAGAAAAATGCAATATATTCAACATAATATAAACTACGTAGCATAATGGTTAGCACTATTAGCTTTCATCCTCGGTGGCCACGGTTCGATTCCCGGTACTGCAGGAGATTTAAGAATGGCGGGAGGGTTGGAATGTGGCTAAAATTGTACATACAGCTCATCTCCATTGAGGGTATGCGTCAAAAAACCGGCACCGCCTCCGGACCAGGATACGAGTTCACTTTACTTTTATACAAAAGTGACTGAAAAAATAAATTCCTTCACCAGAAGAGGATCTCTATACACCAGCCGGCAGTAATCTATGTTATCAATGCACGTGTTTTAATAGCCTATACCAAGCTGTGTCATTCTAGAATTGTTTGAAACAAAAATCGTAGTCATTTTTGTTGTAAACCCTAAGAGTCACAGGGAGTTTCTAAGCGACGAAGAACACTGAAAATTCTGCTTCAGACTTGAATTTGGTAAAACCGTAAACAGACGAAGGGTATCTACGTTTGAAACCAAGAACATCTTCCTGAGTTCATCTAACAGAAAACAACCACTGCGTCCTTAACACAGGCAAAGTTCTTATTATTCAGTAACAACTTCGACTCTCAATCTAAAGATAGCTGCACGTCTGCCGTTGCTGCATGGGCTGTCTGTCTCCAGCATGAGAAAATGAGCGATTCTCAACAAGAACCCACCGCCCTTCTCGTTTTTGCAATTAAAATCTTATATTAATAACATTAAAACTGATATTTATATGACCAAGATTGCATACTACATAAGAGCGATTAGCATAAACCTTTACAATGAGTTATCATTTCCCTTTGGAAGCTAGTGTAAATTTGAAATTGTTATAATTTTATTTGTTTACGTCCCACTAACTACTTTTGGCGGGTTTTAGAGACGTCGAGGTGCCAGAATTTTGTCCCGCTGGAGTTCTTATACATGCCAGTAAATCTACCGACATGAGGCTGGCGTATTTGAGCACCTTCAAATACCACCGGACTGACCCAAGATCGAACCTGCCAAGTTGGGGCCAGAACGCCAGCTCCTCAACCGTCTGAGCCTCTCAGCCCAGCAAAATTTAGTTTAATAATATCATTGGCTCTGGGAAAATTTGTGTTTGTAACCCTACCACCCATTGTTGACCATTATGATTACTGTTGACAGTGCTGTAGTCCCAAACTTCTTTTTTTACAAGGCGCTTTACGTCGCACTGACAGATAGGTCTTATGGCGATGATGGGATAGGGAATGGCTATGAGTGGGAAGGAAGCAGCCGCGGCCTTCATTAAGGTACAGCCCCGGCATTTACCTGGTGTGAAACTGTGAAACCACGGAAAACCATTTTCAGGGCTGCCGACAGTGGGGCTCGAAACCACTATCTCCCGAATACTGGGTACTGGCCGCAGTTTAGCGACTGCAGCTACCGAGCTCGGTCCCAAAATTTTGACAAGGTGACAAATCCCGGATGCCACACCACCCTGGCGTTTAAAATTAAGGAGTTACAGCTAGTTATAACAAACATCCCCCAATTTTGCATAAATCAGGCATATAGAACACATTTTATGACGCCAAAGAAGAATCCATATTTTAATGCACTAGCTTGAAAATCTTTAATCTCCTTACAGCAGTTTTCTACTGAACCTACTTCCAGCTATTCATTAAAACACAATCCAAGGTGCCTATTTTGATTTGCGATCACTTTTTTTTTCAGCGGAACAATCTAATCGGTGTACGGTGCTTTTATAGCCACGTCTTCATATATTTCTTAGGCTTAAATCGGTCGACTGGTGAACATAAGGTTATACGTAAGCAACGGACAGTGATGATAAAGGATAATGTTGTTCATCAAGCTGAACGTTCAGGATTACGAGCGTGGCTGGAGAGTTAAAACTCACCGACAGACAGGCGAAATTAAAAAGAAAATGTAGAAGGTATACGCAAGAAATTAGAAGGCGTATGCCTTCTAGTAAGTAGATGCCAGAGTACTGGAAATGTAAGTGGAAGGTATCTGAGGAACCTAATACGATTGCGGTAACGTGCCTCAAGCAAGACCGACTCCAATCCTCAGACCTTAAAAATGCTACCACGGAAGACGTGATGCGTCGCTCTAGCTAGCTCCAAGGAGCGGAGCAGGGATCCATTCAGCCGTGATGCTACTCTCGAACGTTTAAAGATGGCGATTCGAGTAGCTGGAATTGTTGGAAATGTGGGTTTGTGTTGGTTTGTTGTTATCGTGCGTAGTCTGTGTAATTTCATTACATTTTATGATAGCTATTAGTTTCTTTGTAGAATATAGGTGTGCGAATGTATATGAGCCAGTGGACACTTAGGTTCTGTAATTATACGCAGTAATGTGAGAATGTGTGTTTTGATCGTGTAGTGAACCAGATCTATGTCTATGGCAATTCGTGGTGGTGGTGATTATTGCCGATGCCTCTCATACAAATATTAAGTTTTCTACGGAATAAAACATTAAGAGTGAAATGGATTAGGAATATATTTCGTGATTATTTTGACAAAACTGTACTGTGCATGTATCATTTTGAGAACAAGTCTGAGGTTAGGTTGTGGCGGCTTCTAGTATTAATATGTGTATAAACTCATATGTTTATAAACTCCTTGAACTTTGTTTATGTTTCGAAGACTTTTATATATTGATGTTCTGTGCTTCTAATATTATCTTTATTCTCTCTGATTATCATTCATGTTGTTCTTTCGTCTCCACGATAGTTGGAGTGTTAATTAAACACATTAATACACCATCCCTGTTCTATTATTCAAGTACACTGACTGACACAGCAAATGCAACACCAAGAAGAAGTGGTCAGAACTTTATGCCAATTGCAGGGTAGACTGACGTCACTGAGGTATGCTCATGATGTGAAATGCGCCGCTGTGCCGCGCACGTAGCGAACGATAAATGGGACACGGCGTTGGCGAATGGCCCACTTCGTACCGTGATTTCTCAGCCGACAGTCATTGTAGAACGTGTTGTCGTGTGCCACAGGACACGTGTATAGCTAAGAATGCCAGGCCGCCGTCAACGGAGGCATTTCCAGCAGACAGACGACTTTACGAGGGGTATGGTGATCGGGCTGAGAAGGGCAGGTTGGTCGCTTCGTCAAATCGCAGCCGATACCCATAGGGATGTGTCCACGGTGCAGCGCCTGTGGCGAAGATGGTTGGCGCAGGGACATGTGGCACGTGCGAGGGGTCCAGGCGCAGCCCGAGTGACGTCAGCACGCGAGGATCGGCGCATCCGCCGCCAAGCGGTGGCAACCCCGCACGCCACGTCAACCGCCATTCTTCAGCATGTGCAAGACACCCTGGCTGTTCCAATATCGACCAGAACAATTTCCCGTCGATTGGTTGAAGGAGGCCTGCACTCCCGGCGTCCGCTCAGAAGACTACCATTGACTCCACAGCATAGACGTGCACGCCTGGCATGGTGCCGGGCTAGAGCGACTTGGATGAGGGAATGGCGGAACGTCGTGTTCTCCGATGAGTCACGCTTCTGTTCTGTCAGTGATAGTCACCGCAGACGAGTGTGGCGTCGGCGTGGAGAAAGGTCAAATCCGGCAGTAACTGTGGAGCGCCCTACCGCTAGACAACGCGGCATCATGGTTTGGGGCGCTATTGCGTATGATTCCACGTCACCTCTAGTGCGTATTCAAGGCACGTTAAATGCCCACCGCTACGTGCAGCATGTGCTGCGGCCGGTGGCACTCCCGTACCTTCAGGGGCTGCTCAATGCTCTGTTTCAGCAGGATAATGCCCGCCCACACACTGCTCGCATCTCCCAACAGGCTCTACGAGGTGTACAGATGCTTCCGTGGCCAGCGTACTCTCCGGATCTCTCACCAATCGAACACGTGTGGGATCTCATTGGACGCCGTTTGCAAACTCTGCCCCAGCCTCGTACGGACGACCAACTGTGGCAAATGGTTGACAGAGAATGGAGAACCATCCCTCAGGACATCATCCGCACTCTTATTGACTCTGTACCTCGACGTGTTTCTGCGTGCATCACCGCTCGCGGTGGTCCTACATCCTACTGAGTCGATGCCGTGCGCATTGTGTAACCTGCATATCGGTTTGAAATAAACATCAATTATTCGTCCGTGCCGTCTGTTTTTTCCCCAACTTTCATCCCTTTCGAACCACTCCTTCTTGGTGTTGCATTTGCTCTGTCAGTCAGTGTACATAATCATCATCAATTACTACAAGGTATTTTACAATAATCTGTGCTTGCCTGCGGAAATGTTTGGCTGGTTCTTCTAGTATAACAAAACTTGAAAGTGTGACAGATGGCGCAATCTGTATACTGCTACACAGAAGAAATAGTGACTTGGGAGAGACTCGCTGGGTTTCTAACGCAGGGTGTTACACTACTAACACCTTCCGATTCTGC
Source organism: Anabrus simplex (assembly GCF_040414725.1). Taxonomy (NCBI): domain Eukaryota; kingdom Metazoa; phylum Arthropoda; class Insecta; order Orthoptera; family Tettigoniidae; genus Anabrus; species Anabrus simplex. The sequence continues at coordinate 121,430,230 of NC_090268.1, read as the reverse complement.
TGTGGTTATCTGTTATATCTTTAGTGCCCGAAGTGCTGCTATGCCATATGTCAACATTATGTTACCGTTAATGTGTTGTAGAGCTGGCTAGTGTGTATATGCAGTGTTCTCCCCAGGACCTTTTTAGTGGGCGCACCACCCAGCTGTTTTTACAGGCCGCCCTGCTAACATAAGCTAGATATGTGCTAGTCACATAATATTAATACATATTTGAGTCATTGGGTATTCTAAATGAAAATACTGTAACACTTTTTATTTAAATGATGAACCTTCATTATTGTCAGCAAAAGTGCATCCATGACATCGGACTTCAAATGTTTAGCTTGACTATCATGTATACAATATCGTGCGTGAGCGGTGTCTCGATTCGTGTGGAATCGCATGTGAGTACTCGATTCTGCATGACATCACGAACCCGTACGACTTTCCACAGCAACCGAGTGGTAAGTCCCAGTCTCAGTAGAACACTGGAAGTTCAAAATACTGTCTTGGTCCTGATTCGTGATCAGTTCATAACACTAAAATAGTTCAATTTTGCGGTTGATGTTCTGATATTATTTTCAATGCCCTGAGGGGGAGTAAATTAAAATTTTATCATATTCATTTTTTGCATAGTATTCCCTACCTGGTTACTTATTCCTGCCGCCCGGCTGCCGAAAATTTCTGCGGAGAACACTGATATGCATCGAAACACCGAGGCGGAGGAATCCGCTGTCTGGATGCCTCAACATATCAACGCTTCGCTGTTTCGAAGTAGTGAGATTGTTTCGTGTGTTGTGTCGCGTGAAAAGAAACTCCAGTCGTTCCATTCATGTAAGCTACATCGATGCTTCGAAACAGCAAAGCTTTGAAACAGTGACGATGCTTTGTTTATCCCCTCGTGACATTGCCCTGAAGATAGACTTCACACACCGAATCGCGAGTCACGTTACTAAAAGAACAATGTGCTCCGCAATGTTACGTCTTTGTTTTACACGAAAAAATGGCATTGTTCTCAAAGCAGGGTCATACGATAACAGGAAGACGCTTCCGTTTATCAAGTGAAATGTTACGAAAATTATGCTTTTAAACTTCAATTTGAAGTAGCTTTTTAAACTGAATAAGGTCAAGTCTGCTACTGTATAATACCGATCTTGGACTCTTAATTACTCACTAGCAGTTTCCTGCTGGCTCCGCCCGCAATGTACAACATATGGTGTTGTTCGTTATTATCCTCACGGATGTATTTGCAAAGTTTCGAGTTAATGAAATAAAGCACATGATCAGCTGTGGTAAAAGAATGTTATATTATGTCATCAAAACACTTGAAAATACATCACACACAAAAATTGAATTAAACGTTTCTTGGAACGACACTACGCGCCGAACTGTTAAGAAGTCCTTCAAAGATCTTCGTCATGGAAACATGGAAACAAATGTACTCATAATTTTTCTCAGAATCTAACAATTTAAGTAGTTATTGCCTCAAAAGAAAGGGCTTGATCCACTCAGTGTTTTTAGACCAAAATGAACTGCGTACCTCAATTAGAACCAAAGATATGATTGCTTCAAAGAGACAAAAATTGAAAAATCAAATAATTTCAGGAAGGCGGAAGTTAATTGGTTTATATTACAGGATGACAAATCTGTGCATGAATACCTTTCAGTTTTAAAAAATGAAGGAAATTGGATAGAATGACCGGACTGACTTTAGTTTTTACATTTTTTAATATATAGATTTTATAAACCTTCAAATTAGTCCATTTAGTTCAACTATTATACTATGCTTACCTAAATAATTCAGGTTGCTGATTGTAAGAATGAAAACCTTCAACCTGTTTTCCGTTCTTTGATCGGGTCAAGGATGTAATGAATGTACCATATAGGCCTATAGGCTATTAGTACAATGGGGTCGCCACTCCGAAGGTGATTTATTAATGACTGATAGATGTTATGAAATGAGAATGGAGAGTGTTGCTGGAATGAAAGATGATAGGGAAAACCGGAGTACCCGCTTTGTCCAGCACAAATCTCACATGGAGTGACCGGGATTTGAACCATAGTATCCAGTGGTGAGAGGCGCGCTGCCGTCTGAGCCACGGAGGCTAGGTTGCTGATTAATGTATGTAAATTCCGATTTCGGACTCTAGATTTCTTTACTCATTTTATAATTATTCAAGTTAGTTCCTATTCCTATTTTAGTGCGCTTTTTATATATGCTGGGCAGCATCTATCATACTGTACTTTCTACATTAGCTCATTAATTTTCTCCCTGATTAGTGTAATATAGAAGATGGTTGCCTAGTTGTACTTCCTCTAAAAATAATCATCACCACCACCACCACTTTCATGAACCTCCCTCATTTTTCGTTATCAGAACGTCGAACAGTTCATTCAGTGAACTGAACTTATGCCTATTGCTCACGGTAAAATGTTTCGTAAAATTTGTTGTACAATTAATTTTATAAAAATTTGGTGAAAACAAGTTGTGTTGCTCATAGTAAAATTATTTTATAAAATCCGTGGAAGCATCAGGATGGCCATCTATGAACTCACTTCTGAACTAAGACGTGTATGTGCTGCCATCTATCGATACACTTTTAAATCAAGAATCAGCTGTTAACTTACATTGCTTTTGAGGGTATGGCTCCAACAAACAAAGCGAAACTTGCTGCTTTAGCTGCACTTATTTTGTACAGTGGTAAAAAGGAAGAAATGAAATGCCAGGAAATGCCGGACTCGGGATTGGATCGAAAGAAGAGAAGAAGGTAGAGGATTGCTGTCCTTGGTCGAAATTTACTTGAGGTTAGAAGACCAACATTCATATAGGGATTCGGCGATTGTTTTTTCTGCCTCTCTTCTTGCATTTCTGTTGTGGTAAAGTGGTGTTTTAACTTCGCACAAGCAAGGATATTTCTGGTATTCGTCAGTAAAACACTAACAGCTTCCTTAGTCCACCCGGATCCTGCCATTTTAGAAAGAAGTGTTTGTTTACAATCGAGCTTCACAATCTTCTCACGACGTTGCGCCAACATCATCGTCATGTCAGTTTCGCTGATTGGTTCGTTTCGTAAAATTAATTTTACGGAATAGAACATATCCTATTTTATTTTATGAAAAGTTTTATCAAATGTTTTATAAAACTTTAATTTGACCGTGAGCAACAGAAATTTTATAAAATTAAATTATTGTACAATAAATTTGACAGAAAATTTTACGGTGAGCAACAGGCATTAGCTATGAAGAGTGGTTCATGTTTCACCACGCCATCTCGATACACTGCTTCTCTTGCAATCCGAGACGGAAGTGCGCCGTGTGTCAACACACTGCTTTGAAGCTATTCGCAGTGCCGTACCGAATGTTTCGAAATAGTCAGCAGTGCTACTTCGCCCGTCTCTAATGTGTTGTGCAGCGAGAGTTTGCAAATGTTTGAAGTCAGTAGCACGTGGTTAAGATGTGGCGCTTCGAAAGCCAACCACAGAAATGCGCTTTTACAACCTCTGAAGTGGGATGGGATTCTCGTCAGCTACCCTCAAATTTCCCAGCTTACCGAGATGGTAAATACTGATATACTGCCTAAATTCTGCAGTTAATTAATGTTCAACGGTTGGCACATTCCGATAACTTTGATTGATTCCCCCACCCAACCCTGCAACAGCTCGCCGTCTTTTGTGTGCCTACTGTTCTCCCATGCTATTATTCAACAGTATCCAATTATAAATCAAATCTGGAGTGGGCAATCTACAGTACTTTCATTTCAAAGTCCCACATTGTTACAGTTTCCTACGCCCGATTCTCCGCAGGGGGCCGTGCGTCATAAAACACTATATTCTATAAGAGAGGCATTCAAAAAGACCATTCCACGTTTCTGACGCAAAGACCTTTTCACAATATTAAATTAAACGCATTCAAAGTGATTAGAATCATACTGAGAGAATGGAAAAGCTAGCAGAGAGGGGGGTGGGAGAGCAGCGATGAGGCAGCGACTTAAATTACAAGCTGATGTACCTGCCGACATGTGCACGATTACATTTTCGTCGACTACTTATCGAGCATTTTACACAGAACTGAGATTTTTAAATATTCGGATAATGATTTAAGCATCTTCATATTACGCCGTTGGAATACGCTGCCTATCATGGATGTTACTGATTGTACGTCCCACTAACTACTTTTTTTACGGTTTTCAGAGACGCCGAGGTACCGGAATGTTGTCCCGTAGGAATTCTTTAACATGCCAATAAATTACCGACACGGTGCTAATGTATTTGAGCACATTCAAATATTATTGAACTGAGCCAGAATCGAACCTGCCAAGTAGGAGTCAGAAGACAGGAGTTCTGCATACAATGACCATTCATCAATAGGTCACATCACAGCCTGCATGGTTACTAGGTAACATAGTATCACACATTTTATTGAAAGACATATTTACGATCATTTGATTTCCCCAGAAGGAAATTACATAACATTTTTCAATTTCGTGTGACTTTTGCTAGCTAGGCAACTGTTATTGCTCACTGATGTCTTTCTATATATCTATAATAACATGTCCTGGCTGACATTCATCATCGCCAAGCCAAACCTGCTGGACATAAAGAAACGAAATTTTGGGGATACATTTATATTAGAATGTAGGTGCTCACTAAGGGAGGATTTTTTGATATTCCGTAGCTAAAGGGTGTAATCCCCCTGTGGGTGGGGGCGGTAGAATAACACCCACGGTACCCCTGCCTGTCGTAAGAGGCGACTAAAAGGGGCCTCAGGGGCTCTGAACTTTGGAGCGTGGGTTGGCGACCACGGGGCCCTCAGCTGAGTCCTGGCATTGCTTCCACTTACTTGTGCTAGGCTCCTCTTTCATCTATCCTATCCGGCCTTCCTTGGTCAACTCTTGTTCTTTTCCGACCCCGGCGCTATTAGGTTTGCGAGGGCTAGGGAGTCTTTCATTTTCACGCCCTTCGTGGCCCTTGTCTTTCTTTGGCCGATATCTTCATTTTTCGAAGTGTCGGATCCCTTCCATTTTTCTTTCTGATTAGTGTTATATAGAGGATGGTTGCCCAGTTGTACTTCCTCTTAAAACAATAATCACCACCACCACCACCACTAAAGGGTGTAAAAGGGGGGGGGGGTGAATTGTTTGAGTATAGATATATCTCAAAAACTTAAAAGTTAACAAACGTAAAAATTGGTATTTGGGATCTCCTTTAAAAATAAATAAGCACGTAATTTTTTGTTTTCGGAAATACCATTGGGGGGGGGGGGGGGAAAGGTGAAAAAGTGGTTGAATACATTTTATGGGGATACGTATATCTGAAACTGATGTTACAGACATGAAAATTGGTATTTGGAACTTGAGGTATTCAGTCTGGCCTATCATGGATACATCAAAATTATATGGATAACATCTTTATCTATATATATATAAAGTAGCTTGTCCTGACTGACTGACTGATTCATCATCGTCGAGCTTAAACTACTGGACATAAAGAGATGAAATTTTGGGGATATATTCATATTATGACGTAGGTGCTCGCTAAGAGAGGATTTTTGGATATTCCTTCGCTAAGGGGGTGAAAACGGGGGTGAAATTTTAAAATGAGTTGCTCTATATCTCAAAACTTTAAAAGTTTACAGATGTAAAAATTGGTATTTAGAATCTTCTTTAAAAATAAGGAAACACGTATTTTTTTGTTTTCAGAAAATCCCAATAGGAGGGGTGAAAAAGGGTGAAAATGGGGAAAAACGGGTTGAATGCCTTTAATCAGGATACCGGTACCTATATCTCAGAAACTGAAGATATTACAGACCTGAAAATTGGTACTTTAGATCTCTTTTAAAAATAAAGAAACACGTATTTTTTTTGTTTTTGGAAAATCCAATTAATGGGAGGGTGAAAAGGGGGTGAATTTTTAAAATGAGTGATCTATATCTCCAAACCTTTAAAGTTTGCAGATGTAAAAATTGGTATTTAGAACCTTCATTAAAAATAAAGGAACACGTATTTTTTTGTTTTTGGAAAATCGCAATAGGAGGAGTGAAAAGGGGCTAAAAAGTGGTTGAATGCCTTTAATGAGGCTACTTATATATCAGAAACTGAAGATATTACAGACCTGAAAATTGGTGTTTGGGATCTCCGTTAAAAATAAAGAAACACGTATTTTTTTGTTTCTGGAAAATCCAATTTAGGGGGGGGGGTGAAAAGGGAGTAATATTTTTAAATGAGTGTATCTATCTCAAAATGTTTAAAGGTTATATATGTGAAAATTGGTATTTAGAATCTCCTTTAAAAATAAATAAACACACGTATTTTTTCGTTTTTGGAAAATCCAAATATTGGGGGGTAAAAAGGGGGAGGGTAAATTTTTTAAAATGAGTGTGTATACATCTTAAAACTTCAAAATTTTCAGATGTAAAAATTGGTAGTTAGAATGTCCTCTAAAAATAAAGGAAAGTGTATTTTTTGTTTCCTGTAAATCCCAATAGGAGGGGTGTAAAAGGGTGAAAAATGGGTTGAATGCCTTTAATGAGGATACATATATCTCAGAAACGAAAGATATTACAGAACTGAAAATTTGTATATGGGATCTCCTTTAAAAATAAAGAAACACGTATTTTTTAGTTTTGGAAAATCCAATTAATGGCGGTTAAACAGGAGTGACAAATTGGGTGAATTTTTGAAAGACTATATCTACAGAATATCTTGGAAACGTTAAATGTTACAGACGTAAAAAGTGGGTGTTTGTAATCTCCTGTAAATCTAAAGAAACATAGGTGATTTGTGTTTGGAAACTCCACTTAAGGGGAACTCAAAAGAGGTCAAATTTTAAAATGAGAATTTTTACAGTTTATCTCAAAAAACTTAACATGTTACAGAAGTGAAAAATGGTTTTTTATCTCTATTAAACATAAAGAAACGTGTATTTTTAGCTTTCGGAAATACCACTTGGGTGGAGGGGGGGGGTAAATGACTGAAAACGGTGTTGAATTCTTTTAATTAGGCTACTGATATCTCAAAAATGAAGATGTTATAGACGTGAAATTTGATATTTGCAATCTGCTTAAAAAATAAAGAAACACGTATTCTCGGAAAATCCAATGAAGGGGGGGGGTGAAAGAATTCAAAAAATTAATTGAATTAATTGAATGAGAATACATACATCTAATAAAAACTAAAGTAGTTACAGACGTGAAAATTCGTATTTGGATCTCCTTTAAAAACAAAGAAAAACGCGTTTTGGGGGGAAACCATCTTGGAGGGCGGGAGTGTAAAGGAGTTGAATTCCTTTCATGAGGACACATAAATCAAAAACTGAAGAAGTTAGAGTCGTGAAAATTGGTATTTAGAAGATCCTTTACTATTAAAGAAACAAGTATTTTTTGCGGGAAAATTCACTTAGGGGGGGGGGGGAGTAGTGTGAAATGAAGTGAAAAAAGTAAATTATTTTTATGGGGATACTTATATCTCAAAACTGAAGGTAATAGACGTGAACATTGGTGTTTGAAATCTTCTTTAAACATAAGAAACAAGCCTTCTTTTAATTTTTTTTTGGGGGGGGGGGGTGCCGGTAAATAAACTTAACGGCGGTGGGGTGTAGAAGGAGGTGAGACCAATTGATTTTACTGTTCTTAATGTACTTATAAGGATCCTCGGCAGCGCGCCGGCCTCTCACAGCTGGGTTCCGTGGTTCAAATCCCGTTCACTCCATGTGACATTCTTGCTGGACAAAACGGAGGCGGGACAGGTTTTTCTCCGGATACTCCGGTTTTCCTGTCATCATCCATTCCAGCAACACATAATAATAATAATAATAATAATAATAATAATAATAATAATAATACTAATAATAATAATAATAATGTTCCGGACCGTCGTCAAATGTGCGGACCGCGCTGGAAACGGCTCCTGGACGGGTAATGACTAAGAATGCAGTCCGGCCGCGGGTTCAGTGCCTTCTAGGCACCCAATATGACACCACGCCGGATCTCCTGAAGGATTTTATCCATATTAAAAATGATTATAGGAAAAGATGGCAAAGATTTACGGACCCAACTGACCGGGAGGAATACCTGAGCCTAGCCCGGGAAGTACGAAATCGATTGCTGGAAAAGAAGATTGAAAAGTGGGAGGAAACATGCCGTAATCTAATAGAAAACGAGTCAGATCGGGAATTTTGGTGGGTTCTCGCAGAAAACGAGTCAGACCGCGAATTTCGGCGGATTATATATCTAAAACAATAAGCATTCAATTATAAATTTCAGTATAATACCGTAGCGAAGCACGGGTATCTCGCTAGTCTCTTAATATAAAGAATGCCATTGGCAAGGATGAGGGGAATACATGGAAGCAACGCAAAGAATTAAATGACTGCAATGAAACAGTCAAGCAGAACGTAACTTTTCAATGAAGAGAATAAACACAGAATTGTATGTACAGTAAACGAGAATATCACACTATAACAAGAATGTTTAAACCAGGTAAATACAAGGTGTCCTTCAAAAAGGTTCCAATATTTAGACAGGAAGCAGCGTACAACGAAAGAAGGAAACATTGGTCGCAAACCCAATATCTTCCGAGTTATGGTTCGCTATCACTACCATCAATGACGACCACGTCTTCGATCTACTCTTCACAAGTGCTCGATGTGACCGCCATCTATTGCAATGCAGCCTTCCACCCGACGTCGATGGAAACACGCATTCGTTGAACACCCCTGGATGAACACGCGTTCTCCTACTGTATCCACGTTATTTATGGAGACCGCATACACCATGGTCTTCTGTGACTGGTAAGGCCCTTTCCGACCAATCCATCGCTCTTGGAAGAAGTGTGTTAGGTGTCGCCTAACCCTACGATGAAGATGGGCCTGTGCGACATCACGCATGTACAACATTTGCTGCCGCTCCTATAGTGGCACTTTCTCCAGCACAGAGGAACGTCTTTTGTTGCATTGGACCCTCCTTAAATTATTGGAACATCTGATATTTGATAGGAGTGGTAGCGGACTGTAACTCCGAAGATATATGGTTTGCGACCAATGTTTATAGAACATTTTAAGATACAAACATCGGTCGCAAACCGTATATGACCTTTTTTCCCCTTCGTTTGTTGCGTGCTACCTCTTCTGTAAATACTGGAACCCTTTTCAAGGACACCTGTATATCAAAATAATTTTAACATTACAAGGAGAATAAGGGGTATAAAAGAGAAACAAGGGAATGGAGTGGTATCCCAGGCACTACGGGATTGTTTAAACGTAGGAAAGTCATCATCTTACTAAACTTAAAATGGGTACATTTCTTCTGTAAGAGATTTTGGATAGTATCTTTTCTTCTGCTGTCAATAAGCACCATAAGTTAAATTCCAGCATGATTTCTTATTAGATACTAGCAGTTACCCGCGGATTCACTCGCGTGGATTTCGTAATTTGATACGAAGAAATCGTTCCTCAGTACTGTACTAAGACATTATCTCCAAATTCGTAAAGTATACAACCACACCGAAAAAGTATTTCATTTATTCCAGAAACTCTGTAAACCACGTTCGTGGTTTGGGGCTAAGATGACATGCGACACAGAACTGTACACGTGAGAAACAGTTTTCTCTCAAGTAGAAAAAAAAAACCATGTTTCTTTACTTTTAAAGGAGATTCCGAATATTTATTTCCACGTCTGTAACATCTTCAGTTTTGCAGATACAAGTATCCTCATAAAAAATAACTCATTTTTTCACTTATTTTAACCCCCTCGATAAATTACGCTTTCGAAAACAAAAACAAAACATTTCCAGAGTTTTTAAAGGATTTTCCGAATACCAAGTTTCATGTCTGTGACATGGTCAATGTTTTACATATACTGTAGATATACTGGTACTCATTTTAAAAATTCGGCCGCTTTTTCAAATCTGTTTCAGCCCCTTAAGTGGTTTTTCCAACAACAAAAGAATACGCGTTTATTTATTTTTAAATAAGATTCCAAATACCAGTTTTCACGTCAGTAACATCTACAGTTTGAGATACAAGTACACTCATAAAAAGAATTCAACTTCTTCACTTCTTTCCACCCCCCTTTCCCCTTCAGCGGACTTTCTGAAAACAAAAACATACACGTTTCTTTATTTTTAAAGGAGACCTCAAATACCAAATGATCACGACTGTAACGCCGGCAGTTTTTGAGGTGTATCCTCATGAAAAGAATTGAAAGAACTCCTATTTCACTCCCCCACACCCACCCAGTTGATTTTCTCTCAAATGCGTGTTCTTAATTTTTAAAGGAAATGCCAATTTTCACGTCTGTAACATCCTTAGTTTTTTAGATACAAGTATCCTCATAGAAATAATTCAACTAATGTTTCAATTCTTTCAACACACTTAAGTGGATTTTCCGAAAACAATATAATACGTGTTTCTTTATTTTTAAAGGAGATTCCTAACACCAATTTTCACGTCTGTAAACTTTTTAAGTTTTTGAGATATAGATATACTCATTTAAACAATTCACACACACACACACACACACACACACACACACACACACTTTTCACCCCCTTATGGACGGAATTTCAAACAATCCTCCCTTAGTGAACACCTACAATCTAATATGAATGTGTCCCCAAAATTTCGTTTCTGTATGTCCAGCAGTTTTGGCTCAGCGATGATGAATCAGTCAGCCAGGACAGGTTAGCTATATATATAAAATAGCTTGTCCTGACTGACTGATTCATCATCGCCGAGCCAAAACTACTGGACATAATGAAATGAAATTTTGGATATACATTCATATTAAGATGTAGGTGCTCGCTAAGAGAGGATTTTTGGATATTCCGTCGCTAATGGGATGAAATTTTAAAATGAGTGTATCTATATCTCAAAACTTTTTAAGTTTACAAATGTAAAAATTGGTATTTAGACTCTTCATTAAAAATAAGGAAACACGTATTTTTTTGTTTTCAGAAAATCCCAATAGGAGGGACGAAAAAGGGTGAAAAGGGGTTGAATGCCTTTAATCAGGATACCGGTACTTATGTCTCAGAAACTAAAGGTTTTACAGACCTGAAAATTGGTACTTTTGATCTCTTTTAAAAATAAAGAAACATGTATTTTTTGTTTTTGGTAAATCCAGTTAATGGGAGGGTGAAAAGGGGGGTGAATTTTTAAAATCAGTGTATCTATATCTCAAAACGTTGAAAGTTTACAGATGTAAAAATTGGCATTTAGAATCTTCATTAAAAATAAAGAAACACTTATTTTTTTGTTTTCAGAAAATCCTAATAGGAAAGGAGGAAAGGGGTGAAAAAGGGGTTGAATGCATTTAATGAGGATACTTATATCTCAGAAACTGAAGATGTCACAGACCTGAAAATTGGTGTTTTGTATCTCCTTTAATAATAAAGAACCACGTATTTTTTTGTTTTTGGAAAATCCAATTAATGGGGAGTGAGAAGGGGGTGAATTTCTAAAATTAGTGTATCTATATATATCACGAAACTTTCAAAGTTTATAAATGTAAAAATTAGTACTTAGAATCTCCTTTAAAAATAAAGAAACACGTATATTTTTCTTTTCGGAAAATCCCAATAGGAAGGGTGGAAAAGGGTGAATAATTGGTTGAATGCCTTTAATGAGGCTACTTATATTTCAGAACCTGAAGATATTAGACCTGAAAATTGGTATTTGGGATCTACTTTAAAAGTAAAGCAACACATATTTTTTCGTTTTTGGAAAATCCAAATATTGGGGAGTGAAAAGGGGGGTGAATTTTTAAAATGAGTGTGTCTACATCTTAAAACTTTAAAATTTACAGATGTAACAATTGGTAGTTAGAATCTCCTCTAAAAATAAATAAACGCGTATTTTTTTGTTTCCTGTAAATCCCAATAGGAGGGATGTAAGAGGGTGAAAAATGGGTTGAAAGCTTTTAATGAGGATACATATATCTCAGAAACGAAAGATATTACAGAACTGAAAATTTGTATAAGGGATCTCCTTTAAAAATAAAGAAACACGTATTTTTTTAGTTTTTGGAAAATCTAATTAATGGCGGTTAAGTAGGAGTGACAAATTGGGGTGAATTTTTTGAAAGACTATATCTACAGAATATCTTGGAAACTTGAAATGTTACAGACGTAAAAAGTGGGTGTTTGGAATCTCCTGTAAATGTAAAGAAACATAGGTGATTTGTTTTTGGAAACTCCACTTAAGGGGAACTCAAAAGGGGTGAGATTTTTAAATGAGAACTTTTACGGTAAATCTAAAAAACTTAACATGTTACAGAAGTGAAAAATAGTATTTTTTTATCTCTATTAAACATAAAGAAACGTGTATTTTTAATTTTCGGAAATACCACTTGGGTGGAGGGGGGGGGGGGGGTTAAATTGACTGAAAATGGTGTTGAATCCTTTTAATTGGGCTACTGATATCTCAAAAATGAAGATGTTATAGACGTGAAATTTGATATTTGCAATCTGCTTTAAAAGTAAAGAAACACGTGTTCTCGGAAAATCCAATGAAGTGGGGGGGGGGGGTGAAAGAATTGAAAAATTAATTGACTTAATTGTATGAGAATACATACATCTAATAAAAACTAAAGTTGTTGCAGACGTGAAAATTCGTATTTGGATCTCCTTTAAAAACAAAGAAAAACGTGTTTTGGTGGGAAACCATTTTTGGGGGCGGGAGTGTAAAGGAGTTTAATTCCTTTCACGTGGACACACAAATCAAAAACTGAAGAAGTTAGAGTCGCGATAATTGGTATTTAGAAGATCCTTTACTATTAAACAAACAAGTATTTTTTGCGGGAAAATTCACTTAGGGGGAGGGGGGAGCAGTCTGAAATGAAGTGAAGAAAGTGAATTATTTTTATGGGGATACATATATCTCAAAACTGGAGGTAATAGACGTGAACATTGGTGTTTGGAATCTCCTTTAAACTTAAAGAAACACGCCTTCTTTTAATTTTTTTTTGGGGGGGGGGGGGATTGGCTGTAAGTAAACTTAACGGCGGTGGGGTATAAAAGGAGGTGAAACCAATTGATTTTACTGTCCTTAATGTACTTATAAGGATCCTCCGTTGCTCAGGCGGCAGCGCGCCGGCCTCTCACAGCTGGGTTCCGTGGTTCAAATCCCGGTCACTCCATGTGACATTCGTGCTGGACAAACGGAGGCGGGACAGGTTTTTCTTCGGATACTCCCGTTTTCCCTGTAATCATTCATTCCAGCAACACATAATAATAATAATAATGTTCCGAACCGTCGTCAAATGTGCGGACCGCGCTAGAAACGGCTCCTGGTTGGGTAATGACTAAGAATGCAGTCCAGCCGCGGGTACAGTGCCGCCAAGGCACCCAATATGACACCACGCCGTATCTTCTGAAGGATTTTTCCATATTAAAAATTATTATAGGAAGAGATGGCAAAGATTTACGGACCCAACTGACCAGGAGGAATACCTGAGCCTAGCCCGGGAAGTACGAAATCGATTGCTGGAAAGGAAGATTGAAAAATGGGGGGAAACGTGCCGTAATCTAATAGAAAACGAGTCAGATCGGGAATTTTGGTGGATTCTCGCAAAAAACGAGTCAGATCGCGAATTTCGGCAGATTATATATCTAAAACAATAAGAATTCAATTATAAATTTCAGTATAATACCGTAGCGAAGCACGGGTATCTTGCTAGTTTTATATATATACACCAGCAATTACCCGCGGCTTCGCTCGCGTGGATTTCGTAATTTCATCAAAGTAATCGTTCCTCGGCATTGCACTAAGACATTATCTGAAAATTCCTAAAGTATAAAAACAACCAAAAATTGAGATTGATTTACCCCAGAAATTCTCTGTAAACATGTTTGTGGTATTACCTTTTGGGACTAAGACGACCATGCGACATAGAACTGTACATGTGAGAAACGGTCTTCTCTCAAGTGGAAAAAATAAATACATGTTTCTTTATTTTTAAAGGAGATTCCAAATACCTATTCACACATCTGTAACATCTTCAGTTTTTAAGATATACATAACGATTCCCATAAAAATAATTCAACACCTTGACCAGTCCTTCCCCCATCCTCATCTAAGTGTATTTTCCGAAAACAAAAATACATGTTCCTTTATTTTTAAAGAGGATTTCAAATACCAATTTTCACGTCTACTTCTTTTCACCCCCCGTTAAATGCCTTCTCCGAAAAAAAAAAAAAAGACCCGGTAGGCCTACATGTTCCTGTATTTTTAAAGGACTTTCCAAAATACCAAGTTTCTTGTCTCTAACATGTTAATATTTTGATATGTAATGTAGATATACCGGTACTCATTTTAAAAATTCACCCGCTTTTCCAATTATCTTCAATCCCTTAATTGGATTTTCCGACAACAAAAATTACGTTTCATTATTTTGAAAGGAGATTCCAAATACCAGTTTTAATGTCTGTAACATCTTCAGCTTTTAAGATAAAGTATCCTCAAACATATTTCAACTCCTTATTTACTTATTTTCAACCCACACCCCTTTCGTCGATTTTCCGAAAAAAACGCGTCTTTATTTTTAAAGGAGATTCCAAATACAAATTTTCACGTCTTTAACATCTTTGGTTTTTGAGATGTAAGTATCCTCATACAAAGAATTAAGTGGATTTTCCGAAGACAAAGTAACACGTTTTTCTTTACTTTGAAAGAAGATTCCAAATACTAATGTTCATGCCTCTAACATCTTAAGTTTTGAGATATAAGTATCCTCACAAAAAGAATTCACCTCCTTTCTCACCCCAGCCCGTTAAGTTGATCCCCCTCCCCCTTCCAAAGAATGCGTGTTTCTTTATTTTTAAAGCAGATCCAAATACCAATTTCCGCGTCTGTAATCTTCAGTTTCGAGATATAAGTTTCTCTAGAAAATTAATTCAATTATTTTCACTTCCTTTTACACTCTCCACATAAGTGATCTTTCCAAAAACAAACAGTACCCGTTTCTTTAAGAGCTTCCAAATACGAATTATCACGACTATAACATCTTCTCCCCCTGTGGGTGGGGGCGGTAGAATAACACCCACAGTATCCCCTGCCTGTCGTAAGAGGCGACTAAAAGGGGCCCCAGGGGCCCTGAACTTTGGAGCGTGGGTTGGCAACCACGGGGTCCTTAGCTGAGTCCTGGCATTGCTTCCACTTACTTGTGCCAGGCTCCTCACCTTCGTCTATCCTATCAGACCTCTCTTGGTCAACTCTTGTTCTTTTCCGACCCCGACGCTATTAGGTTTGCGAGGGCTAGGGCGTCTTTCATTTTCACGCCCTTCGTGGCCCTTGTCTTCCTTTGGCCGATATCTTCATTTTTCGAAGTGTTGGACCCCTTCCATTTTTCTCTCTGATTAGTGTTATATAGAGGATGGCTGCCCAGTTGTACTTCCTCTTAAAACAATAATCACCACCACCACCACCTGTAACATCTTCAGTTTTTGAGATGTATGTATCCTCGTAAAAGGAATTCATCTCCGTTTTCACCCCCCCCCCCCACCAAGTTGATTCCCTCCCCAAAATGCGTGTTTCTTTATTTTTAAAGTAAATTGTAACATCTTTAGATTTTTGGTATATATATTATCATACAAATAATTCAACTAAATTTTCAATTCTTTCCCCCCCTCCTCCATTAAGGGTTGTTTCTTAAAACAAACGAATACGTACGTGTTTCCTTATTTTTAAAGGAGATTCCAAATACCAATTTCTATGTCTGTTAACTTTTAAGTTTTTGAGGTATAGATATCCTCATTTTAAAAATTCACCCCCATTTTCACCCCCTTAGCGACTGCATATCCAAAAATCTTCCCTTAGTGAGCACCTACACAATAATATAAATGTATCCCCAAAATTTCATTTTGTTATGTCCAGTAGTTTTGGTTCGGCGATGATGAATCAGTCAGTCAGTCAAGACAGCAGTGAGCAATAACAGTTGCCTAGCTAGCAAAAGTCTCACAAAATTTAAAAATGTTATGCCATTTCCTTCTGCGAAAATCAAATGATCATAAATATGTCTTTCAATAAAATGTGATACTATGTTACCTAGTAACCTTGCATGCTGTGATGTGACCTATTGATGGATGGCCATTGCATGCAGATCTACGGCCCTCCAGCTCTCTCTCTTTATATCGACAAGAAACTTCTTGTGATCCCAGACCGTATGACTTCTGTTCTGTATAGATATGAAGGTAAAAATAAAGAAATGACTGTAGAAAAGTTTATTACAAAAGTATGTAAAATTACAAATGTATTTACAAATAAGAAACAAAATATGTCAATAATGTAAGTGTTGTTCCAATGATTGCATCATAATTGCTAACTCATCCACCCCAGGCTCTCAAATGCGATATGTCCAAAGGAGCCATTAAGTTGCCGCTTGACTTGTTTTATTGGTACAGTGTAAAGAAATGTTGCTGTTATGGTCTTTATTGGGCACGTAACCACTGAGAACCTAGTGTTGCATTCCTATGGTAAGTTTTAGGATTAAAGGTAGACGGCCATGGGACGAATCCAAATTTTCAACGAGTCTGTTGGGATTTTTTTTTCTGTTCCTTTCACAAAAAAAGAAACGTTAACAGTGTAGGCATTCCCAATTGATCTATCTTACCCGGATATAAAAGGTCATCCTCAACATCGGTATGTACCTCAAATTCGGTTGTAAATTATGTGCGCCCAAGATGTGGAAAAATCCCTATTTCTGCAAAGGATATGGTTATGGGATTGACAGACCGATTCGAAGTAACCGCTCCTGGAGTGTCGTTTCGTGAACTACACCACATTCATTATCGAAACGTAGAATCCAATGTATATATATTTTGTCACATGACACTATTTCCAATACCGGACCAATTATATTGAACTGGCACTAATTCGTTAGACACATTTTCGGATGACCCCTAGCTCAAGACATATTTGTCAAAATCCTCAGTTAGAAAGTATCCTGTAGGCGTTTCTTAGAATATCGTAAATTATCTGATGAAGTTTCTATCAAGCTCAAAGAAATCGTGTAGTAATGTGTTTCCATTCCAAAGATCATAATGACTGACGAAGTGTTGAAATATCGCAAAGTAAAAATATCATGCCTGGCTATGAATGGCCTTGATTGCATCAGCTCAGCGGATCAACCTATTTACGTATTTATCGCAAAGATTTCTCAAACTTCAATTATCATCGTGACGTCGCCTATTAAGACATTGCCATCTCCTCAACCTTACATGGTTACAGCACTGTCATCCTCACAATAGAGGTACTATCTGCGCACTTGTTTATCGATAGATTTGTGTACGGGTTTGAGGAGTAAGAAGGGAGCAATTCCGGTTCCAGTAGTACTGCCAACTGAATGGAAATGAAATCTGAATTGAATCGATAATATGATCGATCGATATTAATTTTGCTAAACCATCTTTAATCTTAAGCCAACAACTGTGTCACACACACAGTTATGATAACCAAGATATTTATGATGATTTACACTTTTGTTGCGTAGTTCATATTATGTAACATTTATCGATGCGAATCTTATTCCTAGAGTGAATTCTATAGTTTGGCTTTGCTGTGTAAATAACAACAGTACTAGTACGTAAAGTGTACGCCAGATGTCGCACAGCGATCCATAAGCGATTCATAGTTTGTGTTTCTAATGTTGCCAGTACGAATCTCGAAGATTGCCGAGGTCGACCAATTCAGCACTAGGGTGTAAATCTATCCAGAAAAGGTGCGCAGATAGTATTATCTCAAGTGCGAACTTATTTACAGTTGTATGGGTCGTCCATTCTTCATGTCCAACAAATAATCTTTTCTTGGTCTTCTCTTCTCCTTTTGGCCTATATCCTTTCCTTGATCAGACTGGTGCACCAGGATGAAAATCTGAACACGTGACCTATGAATCTATTCCTTCTACTTTCTTATCTTTTTACCAGCTGGTATTTTTAATTCAAACTTTTCAGCACTTCTTCATTTCTACTGGTCCAGGGTATTTTTAGCATGCAGCGCCAACACCACATTTCAAAGGCCTGGGAAATTTTTCACCACTGGCAGCTTTTCCCAACCTAAAATGATTACTACCTTTCCGTCTCCGTCTGTGGTACATTTCATTACTTTTGTTCTATTATTTATTTCCAGTTTACATTTTTCGTTGAACAAGTTCTTCAATAGTTCTAAACTGATCTCCATATTGCGTTCGGTTTCTGTAACCACTGCAATATCGTCTGCAAAGCGTACGGTGCTGTACAGCCTTCCACTGATGTTAACCCCATATGTATTCCTTACCCGGTATTCTTTTACTGCTGCTTCAATATAAATGTTAAACAGCATTGGTGATAAGACTACATCCATCCCTGCCTCACTCTTTAGATAACTTTGCTTCCAATTTATATCCGTACCATCTGGTTCTTGTATAGCTGGAATATAATTCTGCGATCCCTGTAGTCTATTTTGTACGAAACATCCCAGTCGACGTGATCGAACGCCGTTTCCACGAATGCTATCATTAAGGATTTATCTACTTGCAGAGCTTTCTCGAAGATTAGCCTGAGACTGAGAATGGCCTTTCGAGGTCCTCTACCTCTGCAAAATCCCAACCGATCGTCTGAAAGATTTTCTTCGCGTTTCCTATCCATGGGATGGTAGATAATCTTGTTAGGATTTTTGAGATGTGAGGCTTAACATTGTGTGTTCTTCACATAGTCATGCCCCTCTTTTTTGGAATAGAAATATTGTCCGTTAGTCTTCTGAAATACTTATCATATACATGTCATTAATCAACTCGTAAAGTGCGAACTTGGGTCAGAATAAATTAGGGCCAAACTCTATAGAAACTTCATATTTTGCTGTGGGCCATTTGGAAGAATATCGCGAGCCGTTATGTTTGACAACCCTGAACCCTGCCTGATCTAGACTGTGTCCTTCCAGAGCTACAACGCGTAGAAGAAATCACCGCTGGTTATCTCGAGCTTTCCGAGATAAGGTACAAATGTTGTTATATATAGTTTTGTCTGTACACTGCTCAGAATTTAAAAAGAATGGTATTTCTGTATCGGTCGTGTTCACATTAACAAGGAAATGCACTATTCAATTGTCCGTCATTTCTGTCTGTCTGTATGCACGCACATCACGAGAAAACGGCTAAAGAAAATTTAATGAAAATCGGTATGTGAAGTCTGGGAATCAGTCGCTATAAACTAGGCCATATTCACGTTGAGTGAAATGGTAGTTTAGAGGAAGTCTTAAAACTTAATGATCATATATTTATGTTATTAGTGGTCCTATCGATAAATACTACGTATCTAAAGTTATATAGTATTAAATTTCCGATCATTTAGGCCAGTTTTGCCATACCGGCTATGATAACCAAGATATTTATGATGATTTACACTTTTGTTGCGTAGTTCATATCACCGCCGACGAGAAAATGGCTCGGTAGAATTTAATGAAAATCGGTATAAAAATACAGTCGGGAATAAGGCACTACAGTCTAGGCCAGGGATGGCGAACCTTTTCCAACTAGTGTGCCATTTTAAGTCTGGTTTATTACTATCATCTGTTTACTGTGCCACTTGTTATTTTCCATTAGGGGATGTCTACAACTCTCCCCCCCCCCCCGGACTTCCTTTATAAATTCCCGATTATGTTTCATAATATGTCATTTATTTATTCATTTACAGATTCATTTATTTATTTATTATACATATATCTGGTAAATACATTTGATTGCATGTTCCGTGGGGCTGTGCCTCAATTATGGCCACGGCGGTTTCCTTCCCACTTGTACGCCAATCCCATTTTCGCCACAAGACCTATCTATGTCGGTGCGACGTAAAACAAATTGTAAAAAAAAATAGTTATTAGATACAAAATTCAAAAGTACTAATATTGCGAATGGACTTAACTTCCTCCATTAGCTTCATTATCATTCCATGTTGTAGTTTGTATGATCAACAATTAAACTAATTTCTCCCTCATCACATTTCCATAACGAAATCTAAAATTTAAAAAAAAACAGGTATCCTTTTATGTAAGGTCACATTCTGCTTTCATCAAAACATACTGCATACATGTGGGAATTATCCAAATTAGCTTTCAACTGCTCCGAAACTTCTTCACTCATTTTTAATATTCTATCCTTGACAGCAGTTCAGCTGGCTGGCATTCCTTTAATTCTGTTAATTATTAGTTGTTTGTTAGGGAAGTTTTCAAATAATGTGTCGGACGTCAATAAGAAACTTTGTTTTAACAACTCACCGTCAGAAATCGGTTTCCCATGCATGGTGTACTATGCAGTGAGACAGATGGAAACAGCCGCACTGATATTATTCCTTGGCCGGAAAGATGATACAAAAGAATTAGTTTGTTTTGTGCAATGTTCGATATTTAGTTAAACGAACTCTCTTCTTTCTTCATTTGAAATGGAACAAATGTTCGAATGATCAGTCTCGAAGTTGCGCTTTACATTAAATATGGGGGATACAATTGTTTTCGAACACAGGCAACACATCTTTTTATCAGTCCGAATTCCCTTGGCCAGAGTTCTTGAAAAATACGGTCACTACCTTTGTTAAGTTTCTGTTATTTTCGGCACCGAAAACATGTTTGCGATGTCCGTATACAAAACCATCAGAAAATGACACCATTTCACTTGACTTTCGGACCTATCAGTGTAGCAGTGTTGCCATATTGCACGTCCGAATGGAACTAGTACACTGACTGACAGAGCAAATGCAACACCAAGGAGGAGTGGTTCGAAAGGGATGAAAGTTGGGGAAAAAACAGAGTCGGCACGGAAGAATAATTGATGTTTATTTCAAACCGATATGCAGGTTACACAATGCGCACGGCATCGACTCAGTAGGATGTAGGACCACCGCGAGCGGCGATGCACGCAGAAACACGTCGAGGTACAGAGTCAATAAGAGTGCGGATGGTGTCCTGAGGGATGGTTCTCCATTCTCTGTCAACCATTTGCCACAGTTGGTCGTCCGTACGAGGCTGGGGCAGAGTTTGCAAACGGCGTCCAATGAGATCCCACACGTGTTCGATTGGTGAGAGATCCGGAGAGTACGCTGGCCACGGAAGCATCTGTACACCTCGTAGAGCCTGTTGGGAGATGCGAGCAGTGTGTGGGCGGGCATTATCCTGCTGAAACAGAGCATTGGGCAGCCCCTGAAGGTACGGGAGTGCCACCGGCCGCAGCACCACGTAGCGATGGGCATTTAACGTGCCTTGAATACGCACTAGAGGTGACGTGGAATCATACGCAATAGCGCCCCAAACCATGATGCCGCGTTGTCTAGCGGTAGGGCGCTCCACAGTTACTGCCGGATTTGACCTTTCTCCACGCCGACGCCACACTCGTCTGCGGTGACTATCACTGACAGAACAGAAGCGTGACTCATCGGAGAACACGACGTTCCGCCATTCCCTCATCCAAGTCGCTCTAGCCCGGCACCATGCCAGGCGTGCACGTCTATGCTGTGGAGTCAATGGTAGTCTTCTGAGCGGACACCGGGAGTGCAGGCCTCCTTCAACCAATCGACGGGAAATTGTTCTGGTCGATATTGGAACAGCCAGGGTGTCTTGCACATGCTGAAGAATGGCGATTGACGTGGCGTGCGGGGCTGCCACCGCTTGGCGGCGGATGCGCCGATCCTCGCGTGCTGACGTCACTCGGGCTGCGCCTGGACCCCTCGCACGTGCCACATGTCCCTGCGCCAACCATCTTCGCCACAGGCGCTGCACCGTGGACACATCCCTATGGGTATCGGCTGCGATTTGACGAAGCGACCAACCTGCCCTTCTCAGCCCGATCACCATACCCCTCGTAAAGTCGTCTGTCTGCTGGAAATGCCTCCGTTGACGGCGGCCTGGCATTCTTAGCTATACACGTGTCCTGTGGCACATGACAACACGTTCTACAATGACTGTCGGCTGAGAAATCACGGTACGAAGTGGGCCATTCGCCAACGCCGTGTCCCATTTATCGTTCGCTACGTGCGCAGCACAGCGGCGCATTTCACATCATGAGCATACCTCAGTGACGTCAGTCTACCCTGTAATTGGCATAAAGTTCTGACCACTCCTTCTTGGTGTTGCATTTGCTCTGTCAGTCAGTGTATTTAGATTTTCGATATTTATGTCTTACGCGTGAAACTTTATATGTATTGTCTGCAGTGCAAGACGTATATATCAAATATTATTATGTTCATGTGGTGTGCCACCGAAATCGTGTTCGCGTGTCACCTAGTGACACGCGTGGCATAGGTTCGCCATCCCTGGTCTAGGCTATAAATGACTGAAATGGTAGTTTAGGGGAAGGCCTAACATTTAATTCTCAAGTGAACTTGGATCTTTGTTGCTTAGTCCACACCAACCCCGAACACAGTTAACATGGAAATGTGTCCAATCGTGTACTGGCGATGGTGGTGGTTTTTGGCGTAATTGTCTTAAGGTTAAAAGCCGCGTGGTCATCAGCCCGTATCAACAAGAGCAATTATGAAGATGACTATCAAAATGGGAAAAAAGGTCGTGAAAGAATGATTGCTTGAAGTACACAAGAGGAATTCATGAAGGGATGAAGGACTCCCTTTATATTGAATGTCCTGATATCAGAGAGTCGGAAGAAAACTAAATATGAAAGTCTACAATATCGAAAGCCCATGAAATCTATCAACAATATTAATAATTTGGCTATTGTTTGTTGTATTAGGCTTTGCCTCTTCTGCTGTCGCTCATGTCCGATAGATGACATTATTGCTGCGGGCTGCGTGAGCGAAGGGAGTTAGCTAGCTGAGTAGAACGACCTGCCTAAATATTGGCGGGAAGTAACTGGGGAATCAGGCAACTTTCTTTTTTTTTAGCATGCCATTCCTCTGCTGCATATAGGGTCTGATAACTGCTGGTATGCGACACGCTGGTTCGTCACAGTATTCCAACTATTCTATCCCTGCTATGGTATAATAACGGACAGCAGTAGAGCAGGGTTCGGTGCTGTTTGTGGCTGAATCATTCCAGTTCTCAAACTTGGCATGGTTTGCCCGGTTTGAACGGCAGCGTAGTACAGTGCTGTTCCTGAATATTAAGAAAGTGTCTTCGAGCATTCCGTATGACAGCATTGCTTTTAACCACGACCACGGAAAAATATGGAGGAAATTAAAACCAATATAAAAATCAGAATTGATCAGGTGAAACAATTGTTATCTTGGTAGTATGATAACAAGAGTATAATAGATGCTCCCTGGAAGTAAAGAGAAGAATAGCATTGGCAAAACAGGCATTTATGACTAACAAAAACATTTTAACCAGCACACACATGAATATAGATGTCAGAAAATCCTTTGCAAAATCATATGTATGGAGTACACTTCAGTATGGAAGTGAAAGTTGGACTCTGGGTAAATTAGAAAGGAATCGACTTGAAGCTGCTGAAATGGCGGAAATGACCAGAACGAGCTGAACGGAAAGAAAAACCAACCTGGAAGTCTTAAGAGAAGTTAAAGAAGAGAGAAGATTCTTAAAGAAAACTGAAAACAGGAAAATAAAATTTATTGGACATGTCTTCAGACAATACTTTCAATTGCTAACATACTTGAAGGGAAAGTGATGGGAAAGAAAGGGAGAGGAAGACCTAGGATGAAGTATTTGGACATCAAGAAGAGGTTAGGTTGTGTCAATTACATGGAACTGAAACGAACAGCCAATGAAAGAAGAGTGTGCTGCATCGACAAAGCATTAGCCTTTAGAATATTGATTCCAGTCGGTTAATGCTGTATGCTAACAAGAATACTGATGTCAGTCTTTAGTTGGAATTAGCCTTGGTATATTGTCTTTTGTTCTCTTCTTCGATCCTCTTGACTTTGTATTATCTTCACGCCGTTATAATGAAAAATGTCCAACTCAAATTTGACTGGCAGCGGGCAGGAGGGCCTGCCAATAAAATGAAATCTCCCTAAAATTGTCTTCGCATGAGAAACATGTATGGCGACCTTCCCATTGTATTTCTCCGGTAAAACAGAGCTATATAATGTAATAAAATCTTAACGTGTACGCACAGAGTTACGTAAACGGTGAAGGATTCCGTAGCGAAGCACGGGTACGTCAGCTATAAATACATATAAAACCATGTAATTTGGCGTTACTGCTACAGATAGTAACATTTTGTGGTATCTTTCCTGTACAACTGAAATATACAATGTTACATGGTACCAAAAACTTTGTATTTTCCAGGTCACTTTCTCAGAAAACAATTACTTTATAGCATTCTATAGAACATTCTGATAAAACTGTACATTTCTGTACAGCACACACAAATTCGGATCTGAAGTGAAGACTTAACAGTAACATGGAGAAATATCGTACCTACATTACACAAAATCCTGGAACAGAACTGAAGTTTCCTCGACGAAAAGTTTGGAGATTGGTTCCACTCCAGCAGGGACCAGGGAATTGTGCGGCGGGTAGAGAGTGTATAGCCATAACGACCTCTCTTCATGATAAGAGCTGTGTGTCAGTAGGATGTTTATTTGATGACAAAATAAAGCTGACAGCTCATGGTCCCCAGAAATGTTGCGTAACATACAACGGACTCCTTGTGAAGTGTCAGCCTACAAAGGACTTCGTGCATTTACAATGCAACTGCCGTCATATATTTTCCAGTAAGATTGTTAGAACAGTTAATTTAACCGATTACCTAACAACCAAATACTTAATGACAGAATAAACTATGTGCTATAACTTGTACTAGGGGTTGACAATAATAATGATCGCGCTACAGATTTTCGCTGTTCCGTACCATCAAGATGCATACACAAGCTGATCGAAGGGTGAAGAGATCTGGCTACTCTTTGTAACACCTCAACTGTCTTGTTCAGGTACAGTTTCTAAGTAGATCGAGTATAGTGATATGAAAATTACGCCTTAAACTGAAAAGTATCACCTTAGTCTAGGTCATGGCTCGACAAATCTCAGGCGCCCGATCACCAAGGTGACGAGAAGAAATGTGTAGGCGCCTACAAATTTTTAAATTGTAACTAGTAAATTCCAGTCTGAGGGAAAAGATTATTTTCGGAATTTACTTCAACTCTGGAAATGACGTATAAAATGTTAATTTGGTGGCATTTAAACTCGACAGGTAAAATTCGTTCCCAAGGCGCTGTTACGGCCGTATCTCTAGCGTAACTAAATACGGAGATTATATGGTTTAGAAGCGGTTAAAAGCAAATGTTACACCTGAACATTGACTTTAATCGATATGAGCGTTCGATGTCTCGTGATCGCTCGTAACCATTACATCGACAAGCTAATTTTGGTTGGTGTTGGCGCCAGATTTTCTCCGTTGCACTACTATGGGAAACTAGTACGATGCAGAGATTAAGGACGTACTGTGGATGGGCTTGCAAATTAATGTAAGGGTAAGAATAGACTTATGCATCGGAAAGGAGTGCTGATGGTAATCCTTAGCATTATCACAAACTCGAAGTTCCACTGCCGAAGTTGAGGACGTCCACACAACCGTACAAAATTTAGTCGACGCAGAAGAGTTCAAATTTCTCTTGTTTGAAATACAGTAGTATGAACGATTCCACGTATAATCTCTTCCACCACCGGCTGTCCACAGCTTACGAAAGTCCTCGCGTTTCAAGAATGTAAAAGATATATTTCTGTGCCGGCCAAATTGTGTACGGCTGAGTACATACCAGAATATGAAGTCATGAACGGCTCGACATTCAACATTATTGAAGATTTTTTTTTTTTTTTTTACAAGTTGCTTTACGTCGCACCGCCACAGATAGATCTTTACGACGAAGATGGGACAGGAAAGGGCTAGGAGTGGGAAGGAAGCGGCCGTGGCCTTAATTAAGGTACAGCCCCGGTATTTTCGTGCGGTGAAAATGGGAAACCACGGAAAACCATACTCAGTTCAAACCCATTACCTCCCGAATTCTGGATACTGGCCGCACTTAAGCGACTGGCAGCGATCGAGCTCGGTGTGGTTGTACTTTGTTTCCGAATTTGGCTAAGTATGGACCGCATAGAACTCTAGGCTTCTTGGCCTTTCTTCTCTTCTCAGAACCTGTTCATTCTTCCGCTTCTCATCTTTCTCTCTTCAGAAATGATCCATTCGTGTCTTCATTTTAGTGGTTTCTCTTCAAATGATTTCAGGCTGTCCAATCTTCTTCTGAACTATTTTCTATAGTGGATTATCACTAGTGTAATTCCAACTTCTTCCGCATCGTGCTTGGCCTTCTATCCACATGGAGGTGGCTTTAATGATGTATCTGATCTTTTTGATCAGTCGTTTGTCATCAATACTTACTACATGTGCATAGAATTTCAGCCTTCGTTTCCGCATTGTGTCCGTGATCCTTTCAGTGCACCTGCAGAGCTTCTCACTTCTCTTTTTCTTCCAAGTCCCATCAGAAGTCATGTTAGGCCCCTGATTTTTTCTCAGTACCTTCCTTTCCTTCTCGAGTTCTTGCAACTCCCGGTTTCTAAATTTAAAATAGTCACTCTGAAGCGTACAGTTCTTTCGGTTTTATTTCTTCCTTCTTGCTTAATGTGTACCCTCCAGGGTTGGCTTTTTCCCCCTCGGAATCTGCGAGGGATCCCACCTCTACCGCCTCAAGAGCAGAGTCTTGGAGCTTCAGACTCTGGATCGGGGATACAACTGGGGAGGATGACCAGTACCTCGCCCAGGTGGTCTCACCTGCTATGCTGAACAGGGGCCTTGGTGGGGGGATGGGAAGATTGGAAGGGATAGACAAGGAAGAGCGAAGGAAGCGGCCGTGGCCTTAAATTAGGTACCATCTCGGCATTTGCCCAGAGAAGTGGGAAACCACGGAAAACCACACCCACCTCTACTCAGTTGACCTCCCGAGGCTCAGTGGACCCCGTTCCAGCCCTCGTACCACTTTCTAAATTTCGTGGCAGAGCCGGGAATCGAACCCGGGCCTCCGGGGGTGGCAGCTAATCACACTAACCACTACACAACAGAGGCGGACTGAGTTTTATTACTACTAAGTTATAATATCGAATTTTGGCCTTGTAGGATATTGCTTGTTATACCTTTTCTGTGTTAGCTTGTAAGCCAGACGTAATTTTCTGGCTCTTGCATTGCTTGCCTCTATCCTGTCCATTGGATTGGATACATTCACCCGTCCATTCCATTCCATCATTAGAACTTAAGGTTTCTTTCTTCTCTTTCCAGAACCTCTTCATTTTATACCTGTCGGTAAACACAACAACAATGTTATTTGCTTAACGTCCCACTAACTACTTTTTTCGGTATTCGGACACGCCGAGGTGCCGGAAGTTAGTCCCGCAGTTCTTTTATGTGCCAGTAAATCTACCGACACGAGTCTGACGTATTCAAATACCACCGGACTGAGCCAGGATCGAACCTGCCAAATTCGGGTCAGAAGGCCAGCTCCTCAACCGTCTGAGCCACTCAGCCCGGCCCAGTAAAGACTACTCCAGAAGAAAAAGTAAACTCGTGTCCCCATCCCGAGGTGATGCAGCTCTTTTCAGGCACACCCCCGTTGGAGGTGAGCTGCATGTACCATTTCAACCACATACCAGCCCTCCTGCCATTCTTAAATTTCTGCCACTGCCGGGAATCGAACCCGGGCCCCCGAGGACGGCAGCTAATGATGCTAACCGTTACGCTACAGAGGCGGACACTCCAGAAGAGAATTATACTAATGTTATTAGTTTTACGCTTTCCGGAGGAGCCAGGGTGCCATAAATGAGACCCTTAAGAGATTTTCACATGCCAGTAAATCTACATACTAAGTTCTGCCATCTGAGCCACTCAACGTGGTTCATTGTGAAGATTAATAGGTCAATGTCATTTATTTCCCCACAATCCTGAACAGAGGTATGGAAGGTCTCCCTACATGTTTCAAACTGACCACTGAAATGTCGTCTATTTTGAGACGCCGCACAAGTTCTAAACACACAGACACATACCATCCTGGTACAGGTTAGTCCATTCCTCAGAAGTCTGAATATCTGTACATTCCAACTACCTTGCACTATTAAATTCTATCACTAACATACTCTTAACGGCGTGGCTACTTCCTAGACATTGCTACATACTAAGCTTCTGAACTTCGGTATACTATAAATTACTATACGGCATTATTGCATGGATGTTACAAATGTATATATAACGTAGTCTTTTTGTCAGTACTCTGAATATGAACTTGATACTTGATCATGCCGAACATGACAGATCCCTATACTGGGGTCAGCTTATCTGTTACATCATGGGGAAAATGGATCGGTGGATTTCCCTGAAACTCTGTATCCTAGTTTAGGATAAGGGGGAGCAGGTTCTTAGCTATAATACCTGCAAATAATAAGAAGACGAAGAAGAAGAATAAGCAGAAGGGGACTGAAGAGTGAGTGTTGATTTAACGTATGGCTTTTAATACCTGGAGTGTCCAGGCACATGCTCGGCTAATCTAACGCCGATGGGAGAACTGCGCGTCTGAACGAGGTTATAATAAGTTAGGGAGAGGGTGAAAGCCGGCGTCGACACAGCCTGCTCCTGGCGAATAACACCAAGGGGTCTGCTCAAGGCTTAATGTTGCCATCCGACGGACGAACCACCATCAACAGCGTCATATGCTCTCCCACACCACACGGAATTGAAGCCAGGCTTTTGATTCAAAATCTAGTGATTACCATACAAATTGTATACCAACGGGACTCGAACCACGGTGTCAGACCATCGACACTTGACGGCCGGGCTGAGTGGCTCAGACGATTGAGGCGATGGCTTTCTGACCCCAACATGGCAGGGTCAATCCTGGCTCTGTCCAGGGGTATTTGAAGGTGCTCAAATACGTCAGCTTCGTGTCGATAGAACTGACACGTAAGACAGCTCCCGCGGGACTAAATTCCGGCACCTTGGCGTCTCCGAAAACAGTGATAGTGGGACGTAAAAACCAGTAACATTATTATTAATTATACTTGACGCCTTAAAACCTGACCGACCATGGGCACCAGGCTGGTGACAGCCGTATGTCCATCTTTGTCCCCCAGAAACTCAGGAACAACTTGAATGGTCGCCAAAAATATCATGCACATATTAAATGACTGTCCCATTAACGACAGCCAAAGCAGCTAGTTAATTACTATATTATATACGCGATTGCTATGAAATAACTGTAGCCTTCATATTATGTATATATGTATCAATATGAATGATATGCTAATGATACCTATGGGCTGTCCGCCTCCGCAGCGTAACGGTTAGTCCTCGGGGGCCCGGGTTCGATTCCCAGTACTGCCAGAGATTTAAGAATTACAGGAGTGCTGGTATGTGGCTGAAACGGTACATGCAGCTCCCGGATTGGGGGTGTGTCTGAAAAAAGCTGCACCACCTCGGGATGAGGACACGAGTTTGCATTGTGTCCGGCTCCTTTGCTGAATGGTCTGCGCAGTGCTCTTCGAATCAGAGGACCCCGGGTTTAATTCCCGGCCGGGTCAGAGATTTTAACCTGAAAAGGTTAATTTCCTTGGCTCGGGGGACTGGGTATTTGTGCTGTCCCCAACATCCCTGCAACTCACACACCACACATAACACTATCCTCCACCACAATAACATGCAGTTGCCTACACATTGCAGATGCCGCCCACCCTCATCGGAGGGTCTGCCTTACAAAGACTGCACCCGGGTAGAAATAGCCACACGAAATTATTACCTATGGGCTTATCAGGTCATCACAACTTACAAAGACTGACATTTAGAAAAGCAGCACTTTTTATATTTATACGGATGCATTTCAAATGTTTTTAAAATATTAATGATGTTTTGCAAAGCATTTAATTGAAGATTTACTCATAGTTACAAACTTAAACAGTTCTTCAGATGTTTAATTATGTGAACATTCACAGGATGGAAAAGGGTTGGATTGCGAAGAGTAGCGGATGTGACTAAGGTACAGCCCCAGTATTTTGCCTGGTGTGCAAATGGGAAAGCACGCTGACAGTGGGATTCGAGCCCATCATCTCCCGAATGTCCGGCTCCATGGCTAAATGGTTACCGTGCTGGCCTTTGGTCACAGGGGTCCCGGGTTCGATTCCCGGCAGGGTCGGGAATTTTAACCATCATTGGTTAATTTCGCTGGCGCAGGGACTGGGTGTATGTGTCGTCTTTATCATCATGTCATCCTCATCACGACGCGCAGGTCGCCCACGTGAATCAAATATAAAGACCTGCACCTGGCGAGCCGAACACGTCCTCGAACACTCCCGGCACTAAAAGCCATACGCCTTCCTTTTTTATCTCCCGAATGCAAGCTCAAACCAACGCGACCCGAACCGTGTAGCCACCTCGCACAGTATGCCGAATTCCTTGAAGTTTATTGCATGTAACAAATATAAAAATGGTAATAAGAGAGACTTAAGTCAAGGTCAGCAAAGCTAATGCAGTGAGCTTGCAGTTGAGATCAACAGTTTTCTACCGCTTTTCCTACACTCGTGGGGTCGCGGGTGCAAATGGTTTCGCACATGTGGATTTGACCCTGTTTCACAGCCGGATTCCCTTCCTGATGCCAACCCTACATGGAGGGATGTATTCACTGTAGCGTGTTTTTGTGGTAGTGTACTATGTTGTCTGAATATGAAGAGGAAGGTGTTGACACAAACGCTAAGACCCAGTCCCCGAGCCAGAAGAATTAATCAGACGCGATTAAAATCCTCGACTAGGCCAGGAATCGATCCCTGGATCCAGTTGCGATCAACAGTATTCTGTAAAAAGAAGTCAGCTCTGCGACGAAACTATCTTTACACCGGTCTGTTTAGAGACGAACTTTGCTTTATGGGAGTGAGAAGTGTGTGGACTCTGCATATAGAAATAACAAGCACGAAGTAGCGAGAATGATCGCTGGTACAAACAGGTGGGAACAATGGCACGAGGGTACCCGGAATGAGGATATAAAGGCTAAGTTATGAATGAACTCTACTGATGAAGCCATACTCATAAACCGGCTTCGGTGGTGGGATCATGTGAGGCGAATGGAGGATAGGTTACCTAGGAAATTAATATTAACTGTCATGGAGGGTAAGAAATGTAGAGGGAGACCAAGACGACGATGGTTAGACTCAGTTTCTTACATTTTAAGATAAGTGGTATAGAACTAAAGGAATCCATACAGTTTCAAATTGAAAATTGTGGCGGCGTTTAGTAAATTCAGCGAGACTTTCAGACTGAACGCTGGAAGGCATAACAGTCTATAACGAATGTGTATGTAATATAAAAAATCTAAATATCAGCATATTGACAATACGATATTTCTTACATAACGTAGCTTCGTATCATAGTCCTTCGGGTTCCTCTGAACTTCCACTGTGTTGTATTTACGCGATTTTTCCTTTCTTTAAGTCAATGTTTATGTAAAATAGAGATGCATTACGCTTGTTCAATTTATTTTAGTTATACTTGTGCCTTATCTAAAAGCTGGTGTATTTCCAGTTTAAGATCACGAACATTATACGCAAGAGATGTATTACGAATTTATTTAATTCGGCATGTTGGTGTTTCAGATTCCGAATAAATATATTTGTATCGCAATGACCTTGCCGGGTCTGGCCACCACTCGCTTTCTACTGGAAATAAGGGTTAGACTAGCTGGCCATTAGGATTACGCAAAAGTTTCAGAGTGCAGTATAACGGGTGGAAATGTCATCACAGTTCCAGGAGAGGGTTGAGAGAACCAAGCACTCTCACTTTTGTAGAACAGTTAACTAAATACACTGTTAGATTCACAGCGAACCACAGACAAAAATGCATTCGAAAAAAAAAAAAGTAAATTTGTATTACAAGAAACTGATTAGCTGGAAACGGAAAAATAATTATTGCATAAAATACAAAGTTTGCGAATTCATCCCGCGTTCGGCGCCTTTAACAGGTTTCAGAATAAAAGACTATGATGATCTCCTAAAGGCGATGCAACGAAGTTTTTGTTCTTTC
Organism: Anabrus simplex; assembly: GCF_040414725.1. Taxonomy (NCBI): domain Eukaryota; kingdom Metazoa; phylum Arthropoda; class Insecta; order Orthoptera; family Tettigoniidae; genus Anabrus; species Anabrus simplex. The sequence continues at coordinate 121,398,286 of NC_090268.1, read as the reverse complement.
TGCTTTTTACGTCAGTTCTCGATAGCTACCGCATCCTGTTATGCGTGTTATTCCATCCATTTTTCTTGGTCTTCCTCTAGATTTCTTCCCCAATATCTTGCCGTGATGCCTTTGCTGGCGAGATGTAGTGTTTACATTGCACTATGTGTTCTGGTATGAGCTAGAATAAATTTGGTACTTTCATTGACTTGTTTCAGTCTCATCCTTGGCTTTGACAATATGAAAGTGACAGGTATGAGCGATGCTAGTAATATCATTTCTTATGCAGCCAGTCCCTATTATGAATGGTATGAAAATATCACTCATAGGGTCGGTTGGTGCGTGCATTTCAGTGGGCATGGCAGACTGATATGTGAGCAACTTCTGGCTCCGTGAGGAAAGCAACGGTAAACTATCTCACTCCTCATTTCCACAGTACGCCTCTTCAGTGATGCCCAGGCCATCTATGACAACTGTTGGCAAAGCTGTGGAGGATCAAACCAGCCTTCGGGCTGAATACCCAACATACATACATCTTGCCGTGATAAAAGCATGGTGGTACCAATTAACTAAAAAGTGTTGTGTTCTTCCTCTGGACTGTATCTATTAGATGTCTGCGTTCTGACCAGGTTTAGGACATTTTCATTATTTTTCATTTCTTTCCAAGAAATTCTGGTTATTTTTCTACAAATTCACATCTCCTGCCTCCAAATGCGTTTGGTCTTTAACAACATCCAGCTCTCGCAGGTGTACAGAAGCACATTCCAGATGAAAGTCTTAGCCCAAGTGCTTTCGTATTTCGATGTTGAGTGATTTATTAATGAGCAGCTGTCTTTTCTCATGAAATACGCTGTATGCTATTCTTAAAAATCACTGTGCTGCATCTGTTATCCTCTAATGACAGTACGTACGTAACAGAAACTTAATCTGTTGAATTATGTTATTTCCAATCTTGATATTAGTACTTGTTTTGTCTTTTAATTTTACTTTCACTGATATTTATTTTGAAATTTAGGGTAGTTGGAAGTGTGTTCAGATTATCCTCAATTGTTTGGTATTACTTCTATGTCAAGTATAAGACCAATGAGCTTGCTTACTTATCGTATGACAATGCTGGAAGTGTCCCGAGGAGACGTTCGGCTCGCCTGGCGCAGGTCTTTCTATTTTACACCGATGGGCGACCTGCGCGCCTGGAGCATGAAACCCGGCGCCGGCGCATAGCATACTCCTGTCGAATAACACTAAGAGGGTCTGATCAAAGCTTTACGTCTCCACGGGTGACTATTGGACCTCGGGGCCGCAACATTCTTACACAATATCAACGACATTCACTTTATATGACTCAACTACGACACGGCACTGATTCATTCGGATGATGTACTAGAGGTATCTAGGAGCAGTATTCAGTCGCAACCAGCCTTAATAATGACCGAGTTAAAACAGCGTTGCCAACCATACGATCTGGAGCGTACATGTACGATAACTCGATGCAGTGTACTATCGTACGATCCAACCCACAGATCGTATTTCTACTGTACGATCCTAGGACGTGTCGTATATGTTGGTGTTGTTTTCTCTTTAAAAATGTGTAGTTTCTGTTCCTTCTTTTATTCATGCTAGTTATGTTCTGCCATAGATGACAAGCTGGAAAGGGAGAGGCTTTTTGAATAAGGAGATTCCCAAAGGGAATTTATTCCTTTCTGAGTTAACTGTTCGGTCTTGCGCCTGTAGATCATAGTATTCCCCTTCAGCAGATTGACAATGACTGGAGGAAATTATTTTTTTAATTTTTTTTTTTTGCTATTGGCTTTACGCCGCACCGACACAGATAGGTCTTATGGCGACGATGGGATAGGAAAGGGCTAGGATTTGGAAGGAAGCAGCCGTAGCCTTAATTAAGGTACAGCCCGAGCATTTGCATGGTGTGAAAATGGGAAACCACGGAAAACCACATTCAGGGCTGCCGACAGTGGGATTCGAACCCACTATCTCCTGGATGCGAGGAAATTATCCTTTGTCGGTATGAACGATTATATTAAAGCCTGCTCTGAAGTGAATTGATTTTGGGCTAAGTTACAGGAGGTGAAAAACATATTTTTTGAGTTTCCCGCACTTCCAGAATTTTCACTCTGTTTTGTTACCCCCTCACTCGAATGCTGATTGTAAAAGAATTTTCAGCAAAATTAATCTCACTGAACTCCAAAACAGGAATAGGTTAATTACTTTCATAGCGAACATTTTAATGGTTATTTTAAGTTGTACGATACTCTTTAAAAAATACAATCTTGGGGTTATTGTACAATGCTGACCATCTCAGAGGTTGGCAACGCTGAGTTAAAAGGGCATTTAATATCGATGTGATCAGTCCATCAAGGAATAAGTAACTCACCTTGAATTAACTATCAAACACAGAATGTCTACTGAGAATAAGACAGCCATCTTCGTCATAGACTGCTATGATGTTGCATGCTGTATTGTATTTTGCCAGATCTACAGAAGATAGTCTGGCTGTCAAATGCTGATATCAGTTCGGAAAATCGGTCCGATTTCCTAGACAACACCTGCATTCGTAGAATGGACAAGAAATTTAGACCTGCCTTGCCATGTGCCCCTGTAAATCTGTCGAGGCGCGAGAGATTTGCGCTCACTGAGATGTGATTGTGGCAAGGTTATGTCGGCCAAGATGTGAGAGGTACAGTAACTTAACTGCATAATAATAATAATAATAATAATAATAATAATAATGCTATTTGCTTTACGTCCCACTAACTACTTTTACGTGCCAGTAAATCTACCGACACGAGGCTGTCGTATTTGAGCACCTTCAAATACCACCGGACTGAGCCAGGATCGAACCTGCCAAGTTGGGGTTAGAAGGCCAACGCCTTAACCGTCTGAGCCACTCAGCCCGGCAACAGTAACTGCAGTCATCACTAGTCGACCAAAATTTTGTGTGTACTCGAGTTTGGAGGTTGTTTAAGAAATAAGCAATAGGCTTACAGAAAATTCAATACCATTTTCGTAGTTTCATTTCACGTTAGGTCATGTAGGTTTGGAATGTGTAATTTATATTTTAATAATTTTTATCGCTGGTGGAATGCAAAAACGTGCCCGTCCTTTAAACGTGTGTCAACGATGCGTTAATCTTCTTGACTGCAAATATCCGGTAACCGCTAAACACACCAGCCTCGCCTTTGTGGGTCACAGACTCGTGAACGAACTGTGGAACATTTCCGACACCTAGGTGTCTCCGCAAATCGTAAACGTGTTTTAGAATAGCGATGGCAAATGTAAGGATGGCATGAAAAAGAGACTAGCACAAGCAAGGGAGGCCCTTTTTCTTAAGAAATGTGCCCACTTCGAGCATCGATATAGGGATGTTTTGACCACTTTCGTGTGGAGTATGCCTGTGTACGGGAGTGAAATAATGGACAATTAGCTCAGAATGAAAGAATATATGCTTTTGAAATATGGTGTTACAGAAGAATGCTGAGGGTGAAATGGGTAGATCGAGTCATGAATGAAGAGATCCTGGAATGAACTGGTAAGAACGATTTGGCTAAATTGCCCAGAAATAGAGATAGAATGATAGGACACATCTTAAGACACTCAGAACTTGCGTTTTTGAGACAAGTATCGGGAGTGAAAATGATAAAGGTAAACCAAGGCATGAATATGACAAACATATTAGAATAGATGTAGTAGTTACGTAGAAATAGCATGTTATTGGCTTTACGTCCCACTAACTACTTTTTCGGCTTTCTGGGACACCTAGGTGCCGGCATTTTGTCCCGCGGGAGCTCTCTTACGTCCCAGTAAATCTACCGACACGAGGCTGACGTATTTGAGCACCTTCAAATACCACCGGATTGAGCCAGGATCGAACCTGCCAAGTTGGGATCAGAAGGCCAGCGCCTCAACCGTCTGAGCCACTCAGCCCGGCGCGTAGAAATGAAAAAGGTTAGGACAGGTTTGGATGGCAAGAAGAGATTAATAAAACCAGTCTCTGGACTGATTACCCAAACATTTGTTGTTGTTTGAGTCATCAGTCCATAGACTGGTTTGATGCAGCTCTCCATGCCACCCTATCCTGTGCTAACCTTTTCATTTCTACGTAACTATTGCATCCTACATCTGCTCTAATCTGCTTGTCATATTCATACCTTGGTCTACCCCTACCGTTCTTACCACCTACACTTCCTTCAAAAACCAACTGAACAAGTCCTGGGTGTCTTAAGATGTGTCCTATCATTCTATCTCTTCTTCTTGTCAAATTTAGCCAAATCGATGTCCTCTCACCAATTCGATTCAGTATCTCTTCATTCGTGATTCGATCTATCCATCTCACCTTCAGCATTCTTCTGTAACACCCCATTTCAAAAGCTTCTATTTTCTTTCTTTCTGAGCTAGTTATCGTCCATGTTTCACTTCCATACAATGCCACGCTCCACACGAAAGTCTTCAAAAACATCTTTCTAATTCCGATATCAATGTTTGAAGTGAGCAAATTTCTTTTCTTAAGAAAGCTCTTCCTTGCTTGTGCTAGTCTGCATTTTATGTCCTTACTTCTGCCATCGTTAGTTATTTTACTACGCAAGTAACAATATTCATCTACTTCCTTTTAAGACCACTTCCTAATCTAATATTTCCTGCATCACCTGCCTTCGTTCGACTGCACTCCATTACTTTTGTTTTGGACTTATTTATTTTCATCTTGTACTCCTTACCCAAGACTTCATCCATACCATTCAGCAACTTCTCGAGATCTTCTGCAGTCTCAGATAAAATAACAATATCATCGGCAAATCTCAAGGTTTTGATTTCCTCTCCTTGGACTGTAATTCCCTTTCCAATTTTCTCTTTGATTTCCTTTACTGCCTGTTCTATGTAAACATTGAAAAGGAGAGGGGACAAACTGCAGCCGTGCCTCACTCCTTTCTGGATTGCTGCTTCTTTTTTAAAGCCCTCGATTCTTATCACTGCAGACTGATTTTTATACAGATTGTAGACAATTTTTCGTTCTTGGTATCTGATTCCTGTCATCTTCAGAATCATAAATAGCTTGGTCCAATCAGCATTATCGAATGCCTTTTCTAGATCTACGAATGCCATGTACGTGGGCTTGTTCTTCTTGATTCGATCCTCTAAGACAAGACGTAAAGTCAGGATTGCTTCACGTGTTCTTACATTTCTTCTGAACCCAAACATTTAGTGGGACGTACAACCAAGAATAGTTATTTATTCGGCCGTGACCTAAACGTCAGTAGGTGAAGTGGGAAAAGCCCTAGGAAAACCCGTTTTTCTTTCCAGTTGTGACCCGGAAGCCGATAGCATCACCAAAAGTTCGTGACAGCAGAAATTTGAGCCCAAGCTCGTGAGTTCCGCAGCTACAGAAATAAATATTCCTGCTTTAAAATATGCGCAAATGGTACTCTTAATACGTGAATAACCGGAATACTCCACTAAGTGGTATGTTCCGAGCTGTCAGTGGAGAGATTGCGTGGAATGACATTAATAGACGAAAAAGTTTGAATTCAAAAGGACAAATTCGAGCAAATATTCGTTTATAGGAAGCGGAGTTAGGGATTGCAATTTCTTACCAATGGAGATGTTCAATAAATTTCCAATTTCTTTGCCAACATTTAAGAAAGGGCTAGAAAAACAGCAGATAGGGAATCTGCCACCTGGACGACTGCCCTAAATGCAGATCAGTAGCGACTGATTGATGGCAGATGAAGGTGGAGGGGAGGACATGCAAGTCCAGCTTTACAAGAGGCCGATTTTACTGCTACTACTGCCTACCTGCAAACGTATTGTTTACAACAGGTCGCAGCAGACAATGTACAGTACTTCACAAAGATAAGGGTGACAAAGAAAGGAGTTAGTTCAGTTAAGGTGCCAAGTTTAAAATGAAAACCAGCAATACACTTGGATCGAAGCTTCGTAATTATGAACACATTACCCACCTCCCGCAGGAACATCATTCAGATTTCCTCGAAATAAAACAATTTTCCCGGGCAGTATTTAACTTCTTGCCTGTAGTGGTCATTTATAAATGTGTCTATGTTTTATGTCTGGCATAGGTCAGAAACCTGTTTTAAGTTGCATCTGAGAGAGAGACGGAGCCAAGATTTATACACATTTATAGGCTAAGCAACAACATACGGGAAACGCCAAAAAGGACTGCTGAAGGGTGGCATTTATTTACGTCAATAATGGGACCTGCTAGGACGATAACTAGAGGGCAATCTCAGCAAGATTATGTTAAGTTTCCTTCATTTCCAAGCAAAATAATACAAAGACAAAAATACAAATCTCTCTTCTATGACATTAAATTACGAAAGTTATTATAGGCGATAAGCAACTTGATAGCTCACTGAAGGATATATAACGTCTATCAGAGTTTCTTGGGAAATATCAGCTATTCTTACCCGCGGTTTCTCTCCTTGCTAACTATTTCTATTATTTTCCGAGCATCTAACTTAATCCTATAACCAAGTACGTTCAGTTACACATGAAAACCATAAGAGTCCTGCAAAGCTGTACCAAATCTTTAAAAGATTATGCATCAATGTCCCTAAGATGATTCAATTATTTAAGGCACAAGGATGCGTGTAAGATAACTTGCATCATTCTGATATTGAAACAAACGAAAAATACTATTTATACAACATCTGTGCCAAAATGTATGTAGAGAATCATAGCTTTTATCCTACGCATTAAATCTGGAATCTAATCACAACTATAGTCGGACCAATTACTCAAAATTGGATTTGTGAAGATCAATCATGTCATGATACTCTGATTTCTGTAACGCACTTTATAATTTTCTATGGTTTTGCCCTCGATGAACAGGACACTCATCCAAACCTGCGAGTCTGTTCGTAGAGGGATAATAAGCAAAGACTCGAACTAATGTGTGTAAACAAAAAGAGAAACAAGTGGAAATGTGTCGGAAAAGATGCATGATCATAACAATTTCCAACTTCAATATATTCCACGTGTTGCAATCAATAATAGGCCTACAGTTGAATCTGTCTATACGAATATTACAGTGCTAATCGAGATACCCAAGTATCGCGGGTTTTGACAACTTAGTAATTACAAACAAATGTCAAAACCGAATCAATTCACATACAAATGCTTCCCTTCAATGAAATCATTTTACGGAAACCAGTGATGCATTTTGAAACAGCACTGAGCTAAAAACCTCTCTCGCTACCAACTAAAGCATCATATGATGAAATATGACTGCACACAAATTTTCTTCTATTTTTAAAACTAATATACTACTCAATGAATGGCATGCAAGCAATCTAACCTCTCAAAAATGGAATCCCGAAGCCTCGAGGCATGAAAACTAGATTTTTATAATCGGAAGTAAACTGTAATTCTTTTTATAAAATAAACTAGACATTATACACAACTGCTGCATTTCATTTGGTGTAGGTCTGTCCTCATTCTACTGGAATGTCCCCGCCCGATTAACCACAAAAGTCGATAAGAGAGTTAAGTACTATCATCTGTTGCCGGAAACAAGATCTCGCGTAGGAGACCGTATATGAATATGAGAAGTAAGATCCCTGGAGCTAGTGTCTTCACTTTCAGTTATCTCGGTCTGTGGTATCGCCCCTTTTGGGATGCGAGCTTATCGATCTTCTCCATCACGGCACAGCGTCAGGCAGGCATGTTGAGATTCTGTCGTCACTCGCTACGCTGCCTCGGTTGGCCCTGCCCTTCCACAGGGCGCGGGGGATTGGGCTAGGTCATGGCCGAACGCTAGACTCTTCGTGCCCTTCCTCCCTGACCAACAAACATTCACGGACACACATTCAATCTTAGAAAGCAGTGCTACATCGAAAAAGTCCTGTTTTAGAACTGTTAACCCGTCCTAGCATCGGCCCTCCACCAATTCTGACTCTGAATATTTAAGAAATACATCCCCCAGAGAATAATAATCAATACAGCGTAAGAGCAGGGGAATTACATATCACAACCTACCCCAATCCATAAACAGAATGTTGGCTGTAGAGAATCTTTGTAGTGAACAAACACCTACCTTGTGTGGCCTCACATGTTCCAGAAGTTGCTGCTAGCAGTCGTCGCGCTATCACTAATTTTAACACACGCCAGTTTCATGTTAAGAACGAACATCTTCCTTCACTAACACAAAACCCAGCGCTGACTCCCACGGAAAGCAGCGCAGAGGTTTCGACCAGTCTGACTCAGAACAACAACTACCCCTCACAGCTCCGCACCCTTCCTCCCCGCCAACTCGCAGCCCCCTCCACTACCCTAGCGGAGAGAGATTTCTCTGTCCCTTCCCAAACCCAAGTGCGCATTCATGGTTGCCAACTTGCAACAAGATACAGCATTTAAGATCAAATGTCACGTGGACCGTGCATTTTGTATACATAATTACAGAAAACAAATCATGTGTGACCAAACATTGATCAATACATGCTTGGAGTTGAGATGTGTTCAGCCAGGAATACGTTGCGACATACTGTATGAGGAAGTTCACAAACTTTTCCACTCATCTTGAGGATAACAAGCGCATTTGAAGTTAACAACAAGTCAGTGGGATGACACTTGGGGTGGGGGAACGGCCATGCGAGACCCATTAAACCTGGTTCAAGCCCCTGCTTTACTCCCACTAACTGACCTATATAGAACATTCGCTGTCTCAATGCTTCCGAAGTGGACTATTGGCAATGTAAACAAATATGAATAAATAACAATATGCCTACCATATCCATTAATCATACTTATAATTCAACATCACCGACCAAGATACAGGTATAATCGAACACTGTTAAGTGTAATCCTCATTTATGTCCGACCCCGTGATGTCGGGGGCAACGCGTCAGCCTCTCATTCGGCGGCCCCGGGTTCGATTCCCGGCCGGGTCAGGTTTTTTAAATTGTAAATGATTAATATCCCTGGCCTGGGGACTGGGTGTTTGTGTCGTCCTTAACGTTCCTTTCCTCACATTCACACTTTACACTTCCGCCATTTACAGAATACGCGCAGGTTCCTCACATATGGTGCAAGTAGGGGCAAAAGATCTTTCTAGGTCGACGCCCTGAACAAATAGCATTAAAAAAAATCCTCCTTATTTGATAGATCCCCGGCTCACTCCGGTGGAATTTAATGGGCTCAAATACGACAACCTCGTTTCGATACATTTACCGGCAAATAGACTAAACCCACGTAAATGTCTATCCAAGGTAACGGTGAGAAGGCCAGGAGAGAAGAAATTACAGATCGGCTGTATAGCTTTTCCTGTGCTCCTACAATTATAGTAATAATGTTATTGTTTTTAACGTCCCACTAACTACTTTTTGACGGTGTTCGGAGACGCCGAGGTGCCACAATTTAGTCCCGCAGGAGTTCCTTTACGTACCAGTAAATCTACCGACACAAGGCTGACGTATTTGAGCACCTTCACATACCACAGGACTGAGCCAGGATCGAACCTGCCAAGTTGGGGTCAGAAGGCCAGCGCTTCAACCGTCTGAGCCACTGAGCCCGGCTCCTAGAATTCTGGCGTATTCGTTGGATATTTAAGAGTGCAAATTCATGGCATTGGATTTAGAGGTATACGATAAAGAATAGTTTTTTCTACAGCCATTAACTCCAGCAGGAGTTGAAGGTGCGTTCTTCTTCTCCTTATCATTTTGATCAGCTATAGACAACGTTAATTCAACTGTTTTCTTCTTCGAGCTTCAACATTTACTCTGTAACGTCTCATTCCTCCTCGATGTTGCTGCTTTATTTTCTTGGAAAATCTGCTGTTGTTTGTTTTTCACCTTAAGTGGGTTACTCTCCCGGATATCTTTACACGTAATCTCCACTTCTTGCACGTTTCTCATTCGTTCTATGTATTATTATTATTATTATTATTATTATTATTATTATTATTATTATTATTATTATTATTATCATCATCATCATTTGGGGTCAGCACTGCACGTGGATCTTCCTTCTTTTTTTTTTTTTTTTTTTTTTTGCTAGTTGTTTTACGTCGCACTGACACAGATAGGTCTTATGGCGACGATGGGATTGGAAAGGGCTAGGAGTGGAAAGGAAGCGGCTCTGGCATTAATTAAGGTACAGCCCCAGCCGCCTGATGTGAAAATGGGAAACCACGGAAAACCATCTTCAGGGCTGCCGACAGTTTATTAAGATGAACTGACAATAACATTTAGCTCGCACTTGCCCAATTTGTGAAGATGACTGATATGAAGATTGAAATAAGACATTTATTTATTTATTTATTTATTTATTTATTTATTTATTTATTTATTTAGGATCAGCAGCAGCAAAAACCCAAATTACAAAGATCAGTAATAGGTAGACCACAATACTTCTTAATCTAAAATGAAAAATATACAAACATCTACAACCAACCCAACCCAACCCAACCCCATGGCACTACAGCCCTTGAAGGACCTTGGCCTACCAAGCGACCGCTGCTTAGCCTGAAAGGCTGCAGATTACGAGGTGTCGTGTGGTCAGCACGACAAATCATCTCGGCTGTTATTCTTGGCTTTCTAGACCGGGGCCGCTGTCTCACCGTCAGATAGCTCCTGAATTCTAATCACGTCGGCTGAGTAGACCTCGAACCAGCCCTTACGTCCAGGTAAAAATCCCTGACCTGGCCGGGAATCGAACCCGGGGCCTCCGGGTAAGAGGCAGACACACTACCCCTACACCATGGGGCCGGCACAAACATCTACAAAGGACACAAATATGCACATAAACTGTACAAGTCCGCCTCTGTAGTGTAGTGGTTAGTATGATTAGCTGCCACCCCCGGAGGCCCGGGTTCGATTCCTGGCTCTGTCACAAAATTTGAAAAGTGATACGAGGGCTGGAACGAGGTCCACTCAGCATAGGGAGGTCAACTGAGTAGAGGTGGGTTCGTTTCCCACCTCAGCCATCCTGGAAGTGGTTTTCCGTGGTTTGCCACTTCTTCTCCAGGCAAATGCCGGGATGGTACCTAACTTAAGGCCACGGCCGCTTCCTTCCCTCTTCCTTGTCTATCCTTTCCAATCTTCCCATCCTCCGCAAGGCCCCTGTTCAGCATAGCAGGTGAGCCCCTCTGGGCGAGGTACTGGTCATCCTCCCTAGTTGTATCCCCCGACCCAGAGTCTGAAGCTCCAGGACACTGCCCTTGATGCGGTAGAGGTAGGATCCTCGCTGAGTCCGAGGGAAAAACCGTCCCTGGAAAGTAAACAGAAAAAGAAGAAGAAGATAAACTGTACAATTCTATATTTTTACATATTTACATAAACGACATGTTTTGTAAAAGAAAAGGGGCGTACATTGCTCCGTGTGTATGCAGATGACATGGTTCTTGTATCGACAAATAGAGGTGACCTACAGAACACACTTGCCGCCGTATCAAACTGGGCAGATGACAACAACTTCCAAAAAAAAGAGAGAAAAACAGTTCAGATGATCTTCAGGAAGTGGAGAAGAATAACTGCCCAGGATCTGATTACCTGCAAGGAGCAGCCACTGGAAATTGTCAACACCTTCCTCCTTCAAAGCCCACGTAAAATAGTCACGGCAACAATAAAGACAATATATGACATAAAGATTATACAGCAACTATTAATTGAAACAGCTATGACCTTGTTCTCCGCCAAAATATGCCAACCTTGACATATGGTATTGGAATCATCTGACCTAAACTAACCGAACAACATCCACACCATAGAGAGGTAAAGGTTCGATTCCGCAAAGCTACTCTTGGCTTGTCTAAATTCAGTCCCTGAAGATTGGTGTATGAATTGACAAGTGAGATATTTCTTACTGAAGATCTCATGAAAAGGTATTTTCTGCCATCTGCTGATAAATCGACGAAGGTGCTGAACGAGAGGCGACGAAAGAGAGGGAAGATATGGTGCGATTTCTACTGTACAGATGCCATTATGACTATAGACTGGAAATAAGCTAATTTTTGACACCTTGTAGCACACTTCGTAGTCCACGGATATAATTTCAAAATATGCTCAAACAAGCGATTTTACCAACTGTGCCCGACTGTATCTGTAATCTGTGCAAGAAAGATTGTGATAAGTACAGAGCGATGGTCTGTAAACAAACAGCAGACTTGCTATCAAAATTCTGCTGAGAATAGCACTTCCTGCGCAACTCTTGTTTATTATTACCTGCCCTTTGGCTGCAGTTATCTTAACTATATAAACAACGACATAAACAAAGTAAAATTCACGTAAATACAAGAGAAGAGACAGGAAAGAACCACAAAGAAAATTATGTCATGTGAGAAATATAATGACAGAAAGAAGGAAATGATAGGGAGATCTAGGCTCCTGTGAGATATATATTAAACATGGTTGAAATACGTACGTACAAAGGGATAGACCTTTGGATAAGAGAAAAGCGGGAGTAGGGAATATGGAAGTCTTCATTCTGGTACTACAGGAAGGAACGTCGAGGGGGAATAAGGAAACTAATTATAATGACCTAGCCAAAGCCTTAACATCTGTGCTAATCAGCCCGGGTATTTTATGTATAGTCCGGCGCTTTGGCCAAATGATCAGCGTATTGGCCTTCGATTCTCGGCCGAGCCAAAGATTTTAGTCGAGTCTGTATTCATTTTAATACACATCTACAAAATAAATACAACACATCACCACAGGCATACGCAATAATGAAGATTATCCTCCAAATAAGGTTCCCCCTTGTGGGTAGGGGTGGTAGAATAACATCCAGGGTATGAGGTTTACAAAAAATAAAACTAAGTCTGTTATCACTAATTTTATTGTATCTCTGGTTTTCAGTTCGCTAGAAACAACATCATGTGCATGCCCCATTTAAGAAAAGATAACTTTGTGTTGCAAATGATACGGTATTTGTTTTCTTTTTTACAATCTGCTTTGTTACAATTTATTAAAATTCGTATCCACCTTATTCAATACCAAAAATGTTGTTAAGATGAAATTACAACATGTATATTTATTTTATCAGGACTAGTTTCGACGCTTTATATTGCGTCATCATCAGCTGATATACACTGGAAACATTGGCAAACATATATAAGTTTATCTACGTCACACACATTATAAAAACTATGATAAAGATTTAAAAACCATATTATAATTATACTATTTCCGAGTCCATATTGTCCAAGACTTGCAATTATTAAACTTTGGATTGCTAAAATCTGATGCAATTTGGTTTAAATAATCATTAAAATTAAACAAAACTAATAATAAAATCACGATCTTCTTAAAAACATTCACTTTGACGTTTTCTAAAAAATGTTTTTGTAGAAACATATTAAAACCATTCTAATGACCTAGCCAAACGTCAAACAAAGTGAATGTTTTTAAGAAGATCGTGATTTTATTATTAGTTTTGTTTAATTTTAATGATTATTTAAACCAAATTGCATCAGATTTTAGCAATCCAAAGTTTAATAATTGCAAGTCTTGGACAATATGGACTCGGAAATAGTATAATTATAATATGGTTTTTAAATCTTTATCGTAGTTTTTATAATGTGTGTGACGTAGATAAACTTATATATGTTTGCCAATGTTTCCAGTGTATATCAGCTGATGATGACGCAATATAAAGCGTCGAAACTAGTCCTGATAAAATAAATATACATGTTGTAATTTCATCTTAACAACATTTTTGGTATTGAATAAGGTGGATACGAATTTTAATAAATTGTAATCTTGGTTCAATACGGACGAATAATGAAATTTATATACTTAATCTGCTTTGTGTCACACCGACTTAGAAAGGTCTTATGGCGACGATGGGATAAGAAAGGGCTAGGAGTGTGAAGGAGCGGTACGGCCCCAGCGATTGCCCGGTGTGAAAATGGGAAACCACGGAATACCATATTCAGGTCTGCCGACAGTGGGGTTCGAACTCACAATCTCCCTAATGCAAACTCACTGCTACGTGACCCAATGGTCCCTGACATGGGTACATTCCTACGTAACTAGATTTTTCACATTTTGATTCATTTCGAGTCCGCCTCTATGGAGTAGTGGTTAGTGTGATTAGCTTCCACCCGCGGAGGCCCGGGTTCGATTCCCAGCTCTGCCACGAAATTTGAAAAGTGGTACGAGGGCTGGAACGGGGTCCACTCAGCCCCGGGAGGTCGACTGAGTAGAGGTCGGTTTGATTCCCACCTCAGCCATCCTGGAAGTGGTTTTCCGTGGTTTCCCACTTCTCCTCGAGGCAAATGCCGGTATGGTACCTAACGTAAGTCCACGGCCGCTTCCTTCCCTCTTCCTTGTCTATCCTTTCCGATCTTCACATTCCCCCCACAAGGCCCCTGTTCAGCATAGCAGGTGAGGCCGCCTGGGCGAAGTACTGGAAAAACCGACCCTGGAGGGTAAACAGATAAAGAAGAAGATAGAAGAAGAAAAAGAAGTGAAATATTTTGTATATACGTAGATAACCAAAATTTCATACTACATAATGTTTTAGATTGCAGTTATAATCGAACTCGGGACCCCCTGGGCCAAAAGCCAGTGCGCCATGGAACCGGAAAGGACAAAGGTGATGGTATTCGTTAACTCCTTCCTTCTGTAGCCAAGATTCAACTCCCCATTGTTGCGCACAGAAGGCGAGCGCCTTAACCAACTACGCTATACAGCTGGTGATAGTGTGTACCTGTAGGCCTACCTCGGAGTAGAATATGTGCCTCGGGGTCTCAGTAACTTATAGAAAGAGCTGGGCCGATTCCTTGCCTGAATTGTCAGCGTAGTGACCTTCGATTCAGAGGGCCCCGGGTTCGATTTCCGACCGGATTATTAACTATGTATGATGAATTTCTATCGCTTGAGGAACGGGTGTCTGTGTTCGTCTCAATATACATCTTTATCTAAACATCACACACCACATTACTAACCACCGCAGAAATGAAATGAAATGAAATGACGTACGGCTATTAGTGCCGGGAGTGTCGGAGGACATGTTCGGCTCGCCAGTTGCAGGTCTTTTGATTTGACGTCTGAAGGCGACCTGCACCACGGAAACAAACAGTAGTGATTATATTCCTTCACATAGAGTTGGCGTCAGGAAGGGCACTTGACCCTAAAACGGGGCTATATACACACTTGTCGACTTTAAGAATTTGGGAAAAAAGGGTGATATGCGCGTCAGAGTGTGGGATGATAATAAGACAGGAAGAAGGTGAAACCTGGTGTCGGCACATACAGTAGCTTACGCTTGTCGAACAACATCAAGGGGTCTTCTCACGGCCTAACATCTCCATCCGATGGACGAATCACCATCAACAGCGTCACATGCCCTCACACCATTTGAACATTGCAGAGAGGTTTGGATCAATCAGTCACTACCAATCTCCATTTAGGGCAGGCGCCGAAGTGGCAGATTCCTAGCCTTTTCTTGAATGATTTCACAGACATTGGAAATTTATTGAACATCTCCCTTGGTAAGTTATTCCAAGCCCTAACTCCCCTTCCTATAAACGAATATTTGCACCAATTTGTCCTCTGAATTTCTAACTTCATCTTCATATTGTGATCTTTCCTACTTTTAAAGACACCACACAAAAGTCATTCCACACCATCTCTCCACTGACAGCTTGGAACATACCACTCAGACGAGCAGCTCGTCTTCTTTCTACCAATTCTTCCCAGCCAAAACTTTGCAACATTTTTGTAACGCTACTCTTTTGTCGGAAATCACCCAGAAGAAATCGAGCAGCTTTTCTTTCTTTTGATTTTTTCCGGTTTTAAAATAAAGTAATTGGTGAGGGCCCCATACACTGGAACCATACTCTATTGGGGGTCTTGTATTCCCTCTCCTTTACATCCTTACGTCCGGCTCCATGGCTAAATGGTTAGCATGCTGGCCTTTTGTCACAGGGGTCCCGGGTTCGATTCCCGGCAGGATCGGGAATTTTAACCTTAATTGGTTAATTTCGCTGGCACGGGTGCTGGGTGTATGTGTCGTCCTCATTCATCATCATTTCATCCTCATCACGACGTGTAGGTCGCCTACGGGCGTCAAATCAAAAGACCTGCATCTGGTGAGCCGAACTTGTGCTCGGGCACTCCCGGCACTAAAAGCCATACGCCATTTCATTTTTCATTTACATCCTTACGACAATCCCTAAACACCCTCATAACCATGTGCAGAGAACTGCATTCTTTATTTATAATCCCATTTATGTGATTGCCCCAATGAAGATCTTTCCTCATATTAACACCTAGGTACGTACAGGGAAACAGGCTGTGGATTTTCATTTACTTACAGTGATCCCCATAAGGGGCTTTCACCCTATCAACGCAGAAATTAAAACCGAGAGGACTTTTCCTATTTGTGAAACTCACAACCTGAATTTTAACCCCGTTCATCACCATACCATTGCCTGCTATTCATCTCATAACATTATCGAGGTCAGTTTGCAGTTGCTCACAATCTTGTAACTTATTACTCTGCACAGAATAACATCATCCGCATAAAGCCTTATCTCTGATTCTACTTCTTTAGTTTAGGCTTTTGGCACGCAATCTAGCATTTATAAATTATGTACTAGCACCTCTTCTATGCAAACGGTCGTGAAATCTCTGAAGTTAAGCAACATTGGGCATGGTCAAGATTTGGGTGGGTTGCCACGCGCTGTTGGTGGGGGTAAGGGAATGGAGGAGCGGAAAGGAACTGGCCACCCTACCGTACGTAAACTGCGGCTCAGGCACACCTCTGCAGAGGTTCGGACCTGCCTTCGGGCAGAGTACACCCTTACCTTTACCTCTTCTATCCTGCCGGCCAACAATCTGACAGTGAATTATTTTCCACCCAGGAGTCTCGAACCGGCTAACCACGGTGTCAGACTGTTATAGACTTGACGCCTTAAAAATCATGTCCATCAGGCTGGCTCGACAACTTGATCATGGAGATCCATTGGACAGTTGGGTGAGTATAACCGTCATGGAATAACTATGAAGAGTATGAGGAAGTCCGCTGTGTTACAGATAAATCAAAGTATTCACCACATTGATATTATAGCGGTCGACAGGAAAACTAAATCAGGAGTTTATTATTGATCCCACCGCACACTTTGAACCTGACAAAGATCGGCCAACGGCAGTCGATGGAGAGAAGAAGGATATGTACGAGCCAGCAGCAAACTATTTTAAGACCCTGTATGACCTCAACAATGTCACGGTTACAAAGCTGTTGGTAGGGTCTGGAGGCACCATTTCAAAGATGTTCTCTGACTTCGGCTCACGTTTCGGCCTGAAGAAACAGTTAAGTCAGGATTTCATTCCAATATATAAGAAATCGTTTATACAATCCGTATTAATCTAAATTAGTTGTGGATCAATCTTGATGTGAATGTCAATTTATTTTCATTTTAATATGCAAATTTATATATAAACATATGGGCGCAAAGACCTTTATGGTGTGCTTTGCCATAATGGCAACCCATACATTGGGAAGCAATTATTATTATTATTATTATTATTATTATTATTATTATTATTATTATTATTATTATTATTATTATTATTGTTGTTGTTGTTGTTGTTGTTGTTTCGTTATGCCCATTCATAGAGCGCGTTGGAACTTGTTCATTGACTTTATGACTTTCGCCTTCCTATTCTTCCAAAATCACTTTATGAACTCACTGTGTTGTCTCTTTTGTTCTTCTGACCACTTTGTACCAGTCCTGCTGCTAGTTTTGACCACAAATGGGTGTTTATTTACCGAGGCCCTGAAGACTTGGCGATTTTTCATGATGTCTTGCCCGATGTTCAATTCATTTAGGTCTCCTCTTGGTTCCTCCAGGCAGATTATTCTCCTGTTTCTGGGAATTATTTACATTGAATAACCTTTTTGTGAGTCTATTATTATCCATCCTAAAAATGTGTACAAAAATTTCGAACGCCTCCTCCGTACAATATTGATGAAACTATCGTGTAATTATAAAGGTCTGCAGTTTGCCTTTTGATCCAAATTCCATTTTCCTTTATGGGGCCGAAAATTTTTCTAAGAATTTTACGTTCTTGTTTTTCAATATCTGCAATTTTAGAATGACCTCCTAAAGTTAAGGTTTCTGAAGCATATAGAGCTTCCGGTAGAATAACTGTTTTGTAATGTTTCAATTTAACATTATGTGACATTACTCGTTTATTGTAGTGATCCCATGTCAGTCGAAATGCCCTCTGAAGTTTTGAAGCCCTTTCTGTATTGGCCAAACTGCCTAATCCCGAAAGAAGGTATTTAAAATTAGATACCTGTGAAATTGTTCCATATGCCGTTTCAATTTAACTTTCTTGCACTTTTGCTGAAAATTCTGCATATAGCTGGTTTTCTCGAATATGAAGGCCTGCCTTCCATGCTATTCTGTGTAATGTCTCGATAGCATACCTAATTTCCTCCTTGTAGTTAGTGATGACAGCTAGGTCATCTGCGAAAGCCAAGCATTTCACTTTAATTTTGTTCCCACCAGTCCCGGTGGTTATGCCTGTAATATCATTTTCCCACTTTCTGATGACTTACCTAAAATTTAGTTAAACAGAAGAGGAGAGAGTCCATCTCCTTGACGAATACCTGTGTGTACTTCAAAAGGGTCAGAAATTTCCCCCAAAATTTTCACCTTAGATGTTATGTTTGTGCGGGTCTCACGTATCAGTTCTCTGGTCTTCTTATCCACTCGGAAGTTCTTCTAGAGTGTCGAAAAAGGTATGTCTGTCCACAGAGTCATACGCCTTCTTCAGGTCCACGAAGGTGACTATCGTGTTGTTGCTTCTACGGATCTTCAGAATCATTTCCAGATTCCAAATCTGTTCAGCACACGAACGTCCTTTCCTAAAACCTGCTTGACATTCCCCAATCAGATGATCTGTTTGTTTCTCTAGTCAGTTTAGGAGGGCTTTAGATAGAACTTTATAAGAAACGGGTAGTAGGAATCGACTTCTGTAATAATTCGGATCTGCTTTGCCAACTCTTTTATGCAAAGGATGATTCAACGCG
Organism: Anabrus simplex; assembly: GCF_040414725.1. Taxonomy (NCBI): domain Eukaryota; kingdom Metazoa; phylum Arthropoda; class Insecta; order Orthoptera; family Tettigoniidae; genus Anabrus; species Anabrus simplex. Next base: position 121,379,302 of record NC_090268.1, on the reverse strand, counting down.
CACTTCCAGTCCTGCGGGATCGCTTCTGTTTTCCAGATTTCTGTTAGGATTGCATGGATTCTTCTAGTAAGTTCTTCTCCTCCAAGTTTTAACATTTCTGAGGTAATGCCATCTTCTCGCTGTGCTTTGTTATTTTTAAGAGATCGAATGATCTCTACTGTTTCTTCCAGTGTCGGTGGATGTGAATCTGGGTTTGGCGTGATCTTTTCAAAGTGCAATTTCTCCTTTGGTAAGTCACAATTGAGTAGGTCTTGGAAGTAATTTGCTAGGATCTTGCAGATTTCTTTGGTGTTTGTCTCTAGTGTGACATCTGATCTACGGATACATGTATGTTTGGAGGCTGATAACTGGATAGACTCTCGCGGAATGTCTTGTAGAAAGTCCTACAGTAGTTTTTGATGAAATCCTGTTCTATGTCTATGAGTTTGTTCCTCTCGTATGCGCGCTTTCCCCTGCGAATTATGTTGGCTATCAATTTCTGAGTCTTAATAAATGCCTCCCGTCGTTCAGTCGTCTGGTGTCCGTTCCATTTTTTCCAGGCTTTGATTCTGTCTTCAATTGCTTTATCACAGGCTGTATTCCACCTACTGTGTTTTCGTTTCCTCGGGAGCTGTTCTAAATTTTGTGCTGATGTTAAAATTGTATATCGCAAGTCAGGCCAATCCTTGGGATCTTGTTCTTTTATGCCCTGAAGAAATGCATTTGAGTTTTGTTTAAGGTATTCAGGATCCACTGTTGTAATTTCACTTTGACTTGGGTTAGGTAGTGATCAGAATCAATCACTCCTTTACGTACTCTGACATTTTTTGGATTTCACACATGTTCTGATTGGAGGCTGTTACATGGTCGAGCTGGAATTCCCCTAATAAGGGATTTGGCGATTTCTATGTTTTCTTTTTGTGTTGAGGCCTGGAGAAATATGTAGACATTAAAGGATTTACAGCAATCGATTAGGTGCTCACCATTCTTATTCGTCCTCTGATGTGCTAGATGATGGCCTTCGATCCATCTATACTATCTTTCTCCACCAATCTATGCGTTAAATCACCTAGGAAGATCTTCACATGATGTTTAGGGATGCTGCTGATGGTTTCCAAGGAGTTCCCAGAAGCCTTCAACTTTCTAAGGATTTTTCTTATTGTCACTGTTTATGGGTGCATGAGCATTAATCAAAGAATATGTTTTGTTACTCGATTTGACTGTGAGCACAGAGATCTTTTTAGAGATATATTTGAAAATTGAGCACTGAATTTGCTATTGATTTTCTTATCAATAAGGCTGTTCCAAATTGCGGTAGATTCTATCCAAATTTTATGGCTAATTTACCATTATATATCCTAGTTTTCTGAATAAAAATGGTTTTCGTCTTGGAAGTGTGCTCCCAGTACTGCTGCAATTTGAATGAATATCAAATTTATTCAGGATGTCAATTAGTTGTTTGAGTTTCCCAGTTTTCAGAAGGGCGTTTACGTTGACTGTACCTATGAAGTATACATTTTCTTGGGACGAAGATATTTTGAGAAAATCCAACTCTTCTCAGCATGACGGTCCCGATCCCGCAGAATCCGGTAATCGGGAGAACCCGAACTGTGTACGTCCGGAGGCCTGGGAAAGTTGCTTTGATCGACTACGATCCATCATGCCAGATTCACAAGTTGAAAGTTAGTAGCTGGAGTGATCACTTTAGATGATCACATAATTATAACTCGATTTTTTAGATCGAGAAGTGCCTCTTGATGTTCTGCAGCTGTTTAAAGTGTGTTTGGTCCGCGAGAGCTATTTTATTTCGCTCAAGTCCGCCGGTAAGCCGGTGAGGACCCCCCTATTTACCACCTGGGATGCGCCACGTGGGAGTATCACCTCTCCCCCTTCTACGTCATCGTAGTAGGTTCGTGGATTATTATTATTATTATTATTATTATTATTATTATTATTATTATTATTATTATTATTATCATTACTTTATTTATTTATTTATTTATTTATTTATTTATTTATTTATTTATTTATTTATTTATTTATTTATTTATTATTTATTGATTATTTATTCGACCCCCCTATTTACCACCTGGGATGCGCCACGTGGGAGTATCACCTCTCCCCCTTCTACGTCATCGTAGTAGGTTCGTGGATTATTATTATTATTATTATTATTATTATTATTATTATTATTATTATTATTACTTTATTTATTTATTTATTTATTTATTTATTTATTTATTTATTATTTATTGATTATTTATTCGACCCCCCTATTTACCACCTGGGATGCGCCACGTGGGAGTATCACCTCTCCCCCTTCTACGTCATCGTAGTAGGTTTGTGGATTATTATTATTATTATTATTATTATTATTATTATTATTATTATTATTATTATTATTATTATTTTATTTATTTATTTATTTATTTATTTATTTATTTATTTATTTATTTATTTATTTATTATTTATTCGTTTACCGTCCAGGGTTGGGTTTTCCCTCGGACTCAGCAAGAGATCACACCTCTATCACCTCAACGGCAGTGTCCTGGAGCGTGTGACTTTGGATGGGGGATACTACTGGGTATGATAACCAGTACCTCGTCCAGGCGGCCTCACCTGCTATGCTGAACAGGGCCTTGTGGGGGGATAGAAAAATTGTAAGGGATAGACAAGCAGGAGCGAGGAAGTGTCCGTGGCATAAGTTAGATACCATCCCGGCACTCGCCTGGAGGAGAAGTGGGAAACCACGCAAAACCACTTCGAGAATGGCTCAGGAGGGAATCGAACTCGCCTCTACCACCGAGTAGACCTCTCGAGGCTGAGTGGATCCCGTTTCTGTCCTCGTACCACTTTTTAAATTTCGTGGCAGAGCTGGGAATCGAACCCGTGCCTCTGGGAGTGGCAGCTAATCACATTAACCACTACACCACAGAGATGGACATTATTATTATTATTATTATTATTATTATTATTATTATTATTATTATTATTATTATTATTATTATTATTATTATTATTAATTTACTTTACGTCGCACCGACAGCGACGATGGGAAGGAAGTGGCCGTCGCCTTAATTAAGGTACAGCCCCAGCATTTTCCTGGTGTGAAAATCAGAAACCACGGAACACCACCTTCAGGGCTGCTGCCAGTTGTGCTCGAACACACAATCTCCCGAATGCAAGCTGATAAGTACGTGATCCAAACCCCGCAGCCACTTGCCCGATGGAAGCAATTAAATAACTGACTTCATGCATCCGCTACATTTTACAAAACGTAATTTTTATTTGGAATTTACTTGATGAAATAAAATTGTAAGCATTACCTTCAAATAATAGATATACATCGTACGGAAGCAGACACGAGGAAAAATAAGTGACGATGCAGTCTTTTTTCTTTCTTTTTAGGAAAGGCGTAGGAATGGGAAGGAAGAGGCCGTGGGCTTAATTAAGGTACAGCCCTAGCATTTGCCTGGTGAGGAAATAAGAATGGGAAGGAAGAGGCCGTGGGTTTAATTAAGGTACAGCCCTATCATTTGCCTGGTGAGAAAATAGGAAACCATGGGAAACCATCGTCAGGGCTGCAGACAGTGGAGTTCAAACCCACTATCTCCCGGATGCAAGATCACAGCTGAGCGCACGGCCAACTCACCTGGTTATGAAAATTTTAAGAACCAATTAATTTAGTTGCAAAGTAAATGGCTTATTATTTAAAACGCTAAAACAATCATTTTGGGAGTTCCAAGTAACATGCTTAATGTCACCTAGTGATGATAGCTACTTAATGTCTCTACGGATAAAATAAAGTAATATATTTTTCTTTCATAGTTCGTATTATGCGGAAAAATGTCAATGATTTCCTTAACACTAGCGTTCCCTAAAGTAATTGTAATTTTTCTGATTCCTTGTTGAAAAAGTAATTTCCAATTGTAATTGAGTAAAATATTTCTCAGGTAACTTTAATTCATCGCCATTACTTTTTTTTCGGTCCTCTTCCTGTCACTGTTTTGTAAATAAATAAATAAATAAATAAATAAATAAATAAATAAATGATGATGATGATGATGATGTTTGTTGTTTAAAGGGGCTAACAGCCAGGTCATCCGCCCCTAGTGGTACGAGGTGCAACGATATGCAAATTAAAACGTCAAAATGTATCCACTGACTAGAATCTAAAACGAATGGTGATGAGAAAATGATCGTGAAAAAAAAAAACCAATCAGTAGATCCAATTCACAATGTCTCAATTACTGACATGAGACGTATTATCTAAAGGAATCCAAAATCCAGATCACTGGTCCTTCACAATGGTACTAATCGCTGGTAAAGCAGAACCATGGTGTTCCTCCTATATCACAGGTAACACGAACCCATGGTGTTCCTCACATATTCGTACTACTCTAAGGCAACGCAGACCAATGTATTTCCTCACATAGTGGTACTAATCACAGGCAACGTAAGCCCATGGTGTTTCTCATAAAGTGGTACTACTCATAGGTAACGCAGACCCATCCTGAACACAGTAGAATCGACCAGTGGAATACATATGATGGCGCTTATCACAAGCAACGCCCAGACCTGTGGTGTTCCTCACATAATGGTACTGCTGCTATATAACGTAGACCCATGGTTTTCCTCGCAAGGTGGTCCTATTCGCAAGTAACGTCGTAGACCCATGGTTTTCCTCGCAAGGTGGTCCTGTTCGCAAGTAATGTCGTAGTAGACCCATGGTGTTCCGCACGTAATGGTACAATATTCACAAGTAGTCTCATGGTTCTAATGTCATCATTCCTTGGTCGCCCCTTCTAGTCGTCTCTTACAACAGGCATGGGATACCGTGGTTGTAGTCTTCGTCTGCGTCCCTCACTCACGGGGGCAATAAATAAATAAATAAATAAATAAATAAATAAATAAATAAATAAATAAATAAATAAATAAATAAATAAATAAATAAATAAATAAATAAATAAATAAATAAATAAATAAATAAATAAATAAATAATTCTTCTACCACTTTTCCGACAGCTGTGAGGTCACGGGTACGTAATGTATAGCAAACATGGATATGACCCTGTTTTACGACCAGATGCCCTTCCTGACGCCAACCCCATCTGCAGGGATGTATCCACTATTGCGTGTTACTGTGGTGGTTGGTAGCGAGGTGTGTTGTGTAAATATGAAGAAGAGAGTGTTGGAGTAAACACATATACCCAGTCCCCGAACCAGAAGAATTAATCAGACGTGATTAAAATCTCCAACCCGGCCGGAAATTGAACCCGGGACTCTCTGAACCGAAGGCCTGAATGCTGACCATTCAGCCAATTAGTCGGACAAATAAATAAATAAACAAATAAATAAATAAATAAATAAATAAATAAATAAATAAATAAATAAATAAATTCAGGTACTCTGTTATTCAGGAGTCACTGCCAGGGAATTGACTCGAATTTTGTATCTTTATTTCTGTTAAGGCACGGGTTAAACTGTTAAGACATCGAAGGTGGCTTCTTGAAATAGCACATAGGCCTACAGTAAATTGCTTTCTGAGAAAACCTGAAGGTTGCTTCGAGAGAAAGGAGCATACTACAGACGTTATCTGCGTCTTTGTTCCACAGAGTCGAGGACACTAACTGGTCGCCAGACAGTACTTTCTACCTACTGATGAGGATAATCCTACAATAGTGAGCCTTTTTTCCAAGAAGTGTAATACCTGCAGCATTCAGATAAAATTAGAACTGCCTATTGCCAGGTAACCAGGGAGCGTAAAGTGAAACAAAGAGATTCTTCGTGTAAACAAATATGGTACTGTTATTTTACAGATACAAATTGTAAGTGTTTTAACGTCTAGGTTGGGCCTGGGAGGGCGGCTGGCTACCAAATATTTTCTGCACCTAGGCCTACTCTCTCACCCCAAAATGAATATAATATGCCTACATGTGTAAATGTATAACAATAAAATTATAAAATATGTATTCGTCCGCCTCTGTGGTGTAGCGATTGGTCTGATTAGCTGCCACCCCCGGAGGCCCGGGTTCGATTCCCGGTACGAGGGCTGGAACGGTGTCCGCCCAGCCTCGGAAGGACAACTGAGTAGAGGGGGATTCGATTCCCTCCTCAGCCATCCTCCAAGTGGTTTTCCGTGGTTTCTCACTTCTCCAGGCAAATATCGGGATGGTACCTAAGGCCACGGCCGCTTCCTTCCCTCTTCCTTGTCTATCCCTTCCAATCTTCCCATCCCCCACCAAGGCCCCTGTTCAGCATAGAAGGTGAGGCCACCTGGGCGAGGTACTGGTCATCCTCCCCAGTTGTATTCCCGACCCAATGTCACACGCTCCAGGACATTGCCTTTGAGGCGGTAGAGGTAGGATACCTCGCTGAGTCCGAGGGAAAAACCAACCCTGGAGGGTAAACAGATTAAGAGAGAGAGAGAGAGAGAGATGAAATAAAATGCATATCTACTTGGATTTTTTTCTATTTGCTTTACGTCGCACCGACACAGATAGATCTTATGGCGACGATGGGATAGGAAAGGGCTAGGAAGTGGAAGGAAGCGGCCGTGGCCTTAATTAAGGTACAGCCCCGGCATTTACCTGGTGTGAAAATGGGAAACCACGGAAAACCATCTTCAGGGCTGCCGACAGTGGGGCTCGAACCCACTTTCTCCCGATTACTGGATACTGGCCGCACTTAAGCGACTGCAGCTATCGAGCTCGGTACTTAAATTTTTAATTGTGCATAATGTGTTATTCTGCCATTACTTTCTTCGTTCGGGTTTAAGATGTCCACTTCAAATAACTCGTGAAACGTTCAAGATATCAACATCCTGTCTTCATTTTGAGTAATGTTACCAAGGAGCTTATAATTGAACTTGCAATACTTTTCCAGGGTGTCAGAATCTGCTGAGTTTCGTCGCCATAAGACCTATCTGTGTCGGTGCGACGTAAAGCCCCTAGCAAAAAAAAAAAAACAAAAAAACAAAAAAAAAAAAAAACTGCTGAGGTAACGGTACTAACTTTTTTTTTTTTTTTTAATAGAACTTTGCTGTTTTCTATACCTGGACTATAACTTTAAAAAATATTACGAATTCAGCGCCGTGATTATTTTGAAAATCGGACTAGTACTTCTCGAGTAAGTGTAATGTGTTCTAACGTGCTTCATTTGCCAGCTGGGGACTGCCCTGTTCGATTCGCGCTAGGTATGGAACATGTTGCTTCACTTTCTTCTGACAGCTAAGTATTCACTCTACTCTGGTCAAAAATACATTGTAATAAAATGTATAATTTAACACCGTTAATATCGCCGTTGGTAACAGGTAAAGGAAAAGCAGATATGCGACGGGTTTCCTATCCGACTTCCTTTAGGCTGGTTTACACTATCAAAGAAATTTGTCAAAGATCTTTTGTAAAATATATTTTGTAAACTACATGACAGTGTAATGAAGGAATATTTTATAAAATGTCCTTTTATAAAGTTTCTTTGACGAATGAGCATAGTGCTATATTTTTCAAAAGATTTGTCTTGTTACATCAAAAATCCCGTCATCCGCCAATTAAATGTACATGCACACGCTGTACATAGTGTTTTACTATATCTTTCATGTCTAAATGTCTAAAACATCGGTATAGGCATCATCATGCTCAGAACACAAAATAATTCATCGTCAGGTTCTGTGGGACATTATTTTCATCATTGCTGGAGTAATCTGTCTGAAAGCAAGTCTCACAGCTTCTTTCAATTCATCAGTCCGGCTCCATGGCTAAATGGTTAGCGTGCTGGCCTTTGGTCATAGGAGTCCCAGGTTCGATTCCCAGCAGGGTCGGGAATTTAAACTCTCGTCTTCATCATAATTTCATCCTCATAACGACGCGCAAGTCACCTACGGGAGTCAAATCAAAAGACCTGCAGCTGGCGAGCCGAACATATCCTTGGACACTCCCGGCACTAAAAGCCATACGCCATTTCCATTTTCAATTCATCAATCGTATCATAACGTTGTGCTGCAACAATGTTCTTGATGAATCCCCAGATGCATTATCACATGTCGTTAGGTCAGGGGTTCGAGGCGGCCAGTCAAAGCAGAAGTGTTCTCTTTGGTGGCGGTTCTCATCCGAATCGTAGCTGGAAGTCCGTACGCACCTGTTTCAACGTTTGGCGATCATCAGCCAATCCAGCGTTCTGGAAACCGAAACGGGAAAAATAGGAGGCACTCCCTTTTTCTGAAACTAACATGTCTCTTTGAACCCTCGGGTTTCTAAAAGGAGTATGAACTATGTTCTTAGCATATCAAGATATTCATGTCGGTCAACAGATCGTTCAAAAAAATACGGAACGTAAATGAATGGGTGAAAACCATAACGGTATAAGTAGCATTTTGGTCATTCAGAGAAAAAGGCATTTAAACATCTTCAACACTCATATAAAGCATGCTATTTGTAGTTATACCACCCATCACTAGAGCGCAGAATATTACCGTTATCACTTGTATCTCTTTGCTGGTGAAAGGATACATCCTCTCGGAGTTACATCCTGCACTTAACTCTTTTTTTTTTTTAATGTCACTTATACCGTTATGGTTTTCATTGTTTACTGTCCATACCAGCCCGTGGGGAAGGTTATTCTTAATCTCATCATAAAAATAAGGGTTGTCCTTCGACCAGAAAACATCATTTCTTGATCGCGAGCTTATATATATATATCGCACATTCATCACTGAAAATCACTTTGCCACGTTTCGGGATAGTGTCAAACACCTGAGAAGTCCGTCACATGCCATCTTCCTTCGATTTAAATTATTGTCACTTAATTCTTGAACATGTTTCGGTCGATAAGGACGTAATTTTAAATCTTTCATGTGCTTGCGCAGAGTTGACTGGGGTATGCGCAGTTTCGCGGATCGTTTGCGAGTTGACTTCATTGTTGATCTTTCAACTGACTTCGCGACGTCGCTGTATTGTTTCTCCCTTGTTGATGGTCTGCCACTTCGTGGTTTATCCTTAACACTGCCGGTAGAAAACAGTTTCTGTTCCAAACACAGAAGTGTTCTCTTTGGTGGCGGTTCTTGTCCGAATGGTACCTGGAAGTCCGTACGCACCTGTTTGCCTATTCTTGGCCTCTCGTGAACTCAAGTGCTTGTGACAATCCGTTCTTCAACGGTATAATCTATACATATAAAATAAGAGCGTTGTCTGTACATTGCTCAGAACTTGAAAAGAATGGTAAGTTATTTATGCATCGGTCATGTCCACAGTAACAAGGAAATGCAATTTTTACTTTTCCGTAATTTCTGTCTGTCTGTCTGTCTGTCTGTACACGCATCACGAGAAAACGGATGAAGAGAATTTAATGAAAATTGGTATGTAAAGTCGAAGGACGGGCCACTACAATCTAGGCTATAAATAATTTTGTCCCCGCTGAGTAAAATGGTAGTTTTTTTTCTAGTTGTTTTACGTCGCACTGACACAGATAGGTCTTATGGCGACAATGGGACAGGAAAGGGCTAGGACTGGGAAGGAAGCGGCCGTGGCCTTAATTAAGGTACAGCCCCAGCATTTGCCTGGTGTGAAAATGGGAAACCACGGAAAACCATCTTCAGGGCTGCCGACAGTGGGGTTCGAACCTACTATCTCCCGAATACTGGATACTGGCCGCACTTAAGCGACTGCAGCTATCGAGCTCGGTGATATGGTAGTTTAGGAGAAGGCCTAAAATTTAATTCTCAAATATTTATATTTATATTATTAGTGATCCTATCGATAAACACTACGTAACTAAAGTTATATAGAATTAAATTTCCGATCATTTATGTCCTATACATTTTTTTTTTTTTTTTTTTTTGTTATTTGCTTTACGTCGCACCGACACGGATAGGTCTTTTGGCGACGATGAGGGAGGAAGGGGCTAGGAGTGGGAAGGAAGCGGCCGTGGCCATAATTAAGGTACAGCCCCAGCATTTGCCTGGTGTGAAAATGGGAAACCACGGAAAACCATCTTCAGGGCTGCCGACAGTGGGGTTCGAACCCACGATCTCCCGAATACTGGATACTGGCCACACTTAAGCGACTGCAGCTATCGAGCTCGGTCTATACATTTTTACCGTACCGGCTATGATAAGGCAGTTATTGATGAATTTGTATTTTTGTTCCTAAGTCCATATCAGCGCCGAACCACGAGAAAATGGGTTAACATAATTTAATTTCCGGCTCCGTGGCTAAATGGTTAGCGTGCTGGCCTTTGTTCCAGACGGTCCCGGGTTCGATTCCCGGCCGGCTCGGGGATTTTAACCTTAGTTGGTTAATTCCAATGGCTCAAGCTCATCATGGGTAGGGCACCATTCTCACAGACGCGCATGTCGCCTATACAGCGTCAAATTGAAAGACCTGCACCAGGTCTCTTCAGAGGCCACACGTCATTAAAATTAATTAACACAATTTAATGAAAATCTGTATGAAAAGTCGGGGAATAAGGAACTACGCTATAAATCAGTTTTATTCATCCTCGTTGAAATTATAGTTTAGGGGAAGGGGCTTGTTGGGAATGCACTTCAAAAACGATAAAACACGAGTACACTTCCTCAATAATCGAACACATTTATTTTAACACACACACACATGGAAGACATCTTGCGAACAACAGCAACAACAACAACAACAAAACACTCAAAAGATATTCTACACACACACAGTTGAAAATAATCGCTATTATTCAAGTCTTAGGCTTATTCCTACATTTTCTCCCACCTAAGTTAACGGTGGTCAATCCAACGATAACTTACACCACACAATCAAAGGTTCAGTGTTAGAGGTTTACGAAACGCCCTTCCAGATCTTGTTTCAACCAGTTCACTGGGGGTCTCTTCGGTGATGGTTACGGTTTCCTCTTGGGGTAGTTCAGCAACTTCCTCTCGAAGTCTTCTGCCGATGACTGCGCTTTCCCTCTGTTGGCCAAGTTCCAGTTCCAATGGGTAGATTCTCTGCACTGGTCTCAGAAGCAAGCCACTTGAGGTCTTCACTCTGACCAGTCTGGTTCCACCATCAGTTCCTTTTAATAGTTCAAAAACTCTTGCCAAAGGCCACTCTATACGTTTTGTGTTATCATTTCCTACCAACACTACTTCACCAACTGAAATTGGTCTATGGTGCTCAACGAGCTAGAATAACCACTGCCTTCGTAATATACAGGCCGTACTGTAGAAAGCGCGCCAAGCCCATCAGCTGATCAATGAGGCGAGCTAAGCGAATGTTACAAATTGTACTTGTGAATGTAAGTCATAAGGACTGGGAGAATTCTTAGGATAATTGTGAACGTTGAGAGACAAAAATTTATATTTAAGTATATTGCATGTTTTTTCGTTAAATTTATCACATCAGGATTTACGTAAACAGCTGTTATTAAGATAATGAGACCTCATAGTTTAGGTTAGGCATGGTAATCATCACGTGGTGAGTAATGTAAATTCAAGGGACGTAATACTTTTCGTGTAATTTATTCATTTAACTGTTATGGCATAACACGTTTTTGTGGAAATATAATGTGCTACAAATTGAAATACAGTGTGTGAAAGTTCGCATTGGCCACAATGCTAAGATCTTGTGCGTACCACGGCAAAAATAGAACTGTACAAGTAAATACATTAAAAGTTTTCATTTTCTTAGTATGGGGGCAGGTTACCTTTAGGAAAAACGAAAATCCCAACCGAAAAAATACCTGTTACGAAGACTAAAGGTATGTTTCACTCATTTTCCAGAGCTGATGATGAGTTCTGCTTTTGACTTTCTTGTTACACACATTTACAGCAGAGCGTTCTATTGTTGATACAGAACAAGTATAAAAGTGGACAGTAGCCAATGGAACCTGCATATGGTTATTTCTTGGGTTCGTAATGTTGAGCACGCGCTGCATTTTCTCCCCAAAATTAATGCTAGTAAAAACGATTCCTCGGCAGTTTCCGTGAATGTGGGAAGTAACTACTAGATCTGGCTGATCAGTGCATTAATATTTGGGAAAATATGGGCTATTCCTAAACAAAAAATGATACAAATATTTGCATAGAAGAAAGAGTCTCAAGAAAGTCTTCGAAGGATAGTGCTAGAAGTGTCAACAACAACAAAAAAAGCCAATAAAACTACTGCCTTTATGGCCATATAGAGGTATGGAAGTAAAGTTTATTATTGCACGTTTGTTGTCTCCATATTTGTATTAATGCATACTAATTATTTGTCGGGTACACTGACGAGTAAAGCACTGAAAACACCGAACCTTTGACCGCGTAGATCGCACTTCAAAACTACTTCTCCTAAAATTACATAGACCTGACTTACGAGTTATGATGCGATTACAGGTTTTAGTGATCTCACCTGTTATATTAATACAACATCTGTAAATATTTCATAATTACAAAAGGTACAGACGCTTCATCTCCCTGCATTACACGGGTCGGACGGAGGAAATAGTTCGCCTCTTTGTGTGACGTCATCGGAGGTACAGTACGGCCTGTACATCACGAAGGCAGTGGAATAACATAGAGGGGCTGTATGCCCGACATCAGCGCTCCCTGCGGAAGCAAGTTGATAAAGGGCAGCCATGTTAACGGTTGACAGAACAAAGCGAGTTGGCGCGAGAACATGACTTTGTTGAGATGACAGGGAAATTGTGCATGGCAATTTAATTTCGTAAGTTTTCGTAAGTTTTGAAGAAGTGAAAAGATAAATTCTCGCTTTCAAGAATGCCAACCGTATGCTCAGTGTACGGTTGTACTAATCGGAGTAATAAAACCAAGGATATATCGTATTTTAAATATTACTGAATGATAGCCGAGATCACTTTTTGTAATTTCTGTTTCTAATTAAATCCATTTTAATGCTTACACAGCGGAAGTACTGATAGCCACGGTAATTATTTATCCAATTATATTTCAGATTTCCTTTAAAGAACAAGGGATTGACGGAACAATGGGTTGTGAGGACGAAAATATATAAATGGTATTCCAACAAATACAGTCGCTTAGGCTCGGTACATTTCGAAGATAAGTACATGTATGAAACAAATGATCGACGGCGGTTACTGGCAAATGCCGTTCCAACCTTATTCAATTTTCCTTGACATTTACAAACTAAGAAAATTGAGCGCCTACCGCCAAGGAAACGTAACCACGAAAAGTCACCTATTTCGGTCAAACGTACACCAAGTATGGTAAATACAGCATTTTACTGCTATTTGTGAAATGTATGCAGCCTTTATTGTAGATGTCAGTTGCATTGGTATTTAAATCTAGGCTACACTTCATAATGGACAACTTTCAAGGTTAGCTTTCAGCTAGTAATCCCAGTATGATATGGTAACCGGAAAAAAAGATATGCCCCCTATATTGTAATAAACAATTACATAAAACAATTGTAGTGGTACAGTACTCATGGACCGCCTCTGTAGTGTAGTGATTAGCGTGAGTATAGCTGCCACCTCCGGAGGCCTAGGTTCGATTCCCGGCTCTGCCACGAAATTTGAAATGTGGTACAAAGGCTGGAACGGGCTCCATTCAGCTTCGAGAGGTCAACTGAGTAGAGGTGGGTTCGACTCCCACCTCAGCCGTCCTCAAAATGGTTTTCCGTGGTTTACCACTGCTCCTCCAGGCAAATGCCGGGATGGTACCTAACTTAAGGCCAAGGCTGCTTCCTTGCCTCTTCCTTGCCTGTCCCTTCCAAACTTCCCATCCCCCAACAAGGCCCCTGTTCAGCATAGCAGGTGCGGCCGGCTGGCCGAGTTAGTGGTCCCCCCCCCCCCTCCCAAGTTGTATCCCACGACCCAAAGTCCCACGCTCCAGGGCACTGTAGAAGTGGAATCCCTCGCTGAGTCCGAGGGAAAAACCAACTCTGGAGGGTAAATAAATAAATAAATAAATACAGTACAATACAGCTGTGATGCTTGGAACCGCGTTTGCTGTTAGAACCAAGATCCTTAAATCGGTTGCAAATTTCGAACCTGTGAATGACAGATTGTCTATACTCACAATTAAATGCGCGAACAAAACCTACGCCCTAGTTAACGCACATGCTCCTACAAACGATAAGAACAAGTCTGATCCAGACGAAGTTGATAATTTCTGGGACCTACTGGATGAAAACCTCACGGGCTCTGAACATTGGAGCGTGGGTTGGCGACCACGGGGCCCTAAGCTGAGTCCTGGCATTGCTTCCACTTACTTGTGTCAGGCTCCTCACTTTCATCTATCCTATCCGACCTTCCTTGGTCAACTCTTGTTCTTTTCCGACCCCGACGCTATTAGGTTTGCGAGGGCTAGGGAGTCTTTCATTTTCACGCCCTTCGTGGCCCTTGCCTTCCTTTGGCCGATATTTTCATTTTTCGAAGTGTCGGACCCCTTCCATTTTCCCCTCTGATTAGTGTTATATAGAGGATGGTTGCCTAGTTGTACTTCCTCTTAAAACAATAATCACCACCTACTGGATGAAAAATTAAACAAAATCCCCAAACACCATGACAAGCTTCTTTTGGATAACTTCAATGCCCAACTTGGTCGTGAACAGAAGTACAAGAGAGTTATAGGAAATTACCCTGCTCACAAAAGAACCAATCCCAACGGCAAAAGACTGGTGTCAATTTGCGAAAATCACAACCTGCTGGTAATGTCGACCCACTTTCGCCATCTACTCAGAAAGCAAATGACTTGGCGTTCTCCCGTCCAAGCTCTCGGAGAGTTCCAAATTGATCATGTTGCAATCTCCAGGAGAAACAGCCCTGAGATTATGAATGTCAAGGTAAAGAAAGGCATCAATGTGGCCCCAGATCATTATACGTCTCTTATCAAATTCAAACCAATTCCCGCAAACACAAGGAAGACAACCAAACAGATCACACGCTTCGACAATGATACACTTCTGCAAAGGGTCGAGGAGTTCAGGAGAAGGCTAGACCAAATGACTGTGACTTTAACAACGCCAAAATTCTGCTGGTTAAGGCTGCCAAAGACGTCGCAGAAATCAAGAGAAGCAAAAAGCATGCCTGGTGGAATGGTACCTGCAAATCAGTCCTCCAAGAAAGACTCAATGCGTGGAAACAGTACTACTCTACGAAATCAGAAAATGATTGGGAAACCTACAAAACCCAATGTGCCCAAGCAGCTAGGGTGTTCAGAACTGAGAAACGTAAATACGAAAAATCTCTCATTGAAAAGATAGAACAAAACTTTGGGAGGAATGTAAGCAGAGAGTACTATAGAGCCTTCAAATGCAAACTCACTGGCTATAAACCACCATCTCTATGCTTTGAGCGAAAGGATGACACACTGGCGACGTCAAATGAAGAAAATTGCAACATTCTGGCAGATTACTTCAAGAATTTACTTAAATGCTCTAAACCTCAAAGCGCCATTGAGACCGAGGAACCCTTACTCAGGTACCCAGATTCCAGACCACCCGACAGAGATGAAATCAAGCGTCACATTGCCCGTCTCAAAAGTAACGAAGCGCCGGGGGAAGACTCAGTAGTAGCAGAACTATGGAAATATGCCCATGGGGAATCACTTGATATCTTGCAAAAGCAAATAGAAGAAATTTGGAACAAGGAGACCCTACCCGAAGATTGGAAAATAGCTTTGATCCATCCATTACACAAAAAAGGCAGCATGAAGAACATCAACAACTACAGAGGAATATCTTTGCTACCCGTGACTTACAAAATTCTATCACTTGCCATCCTGGAGCGTTTGGAAGCACAAGTCGAACATCAAATAGGTGAATACCAAGGAGGGTTCAGAAAAGGTCGCTCAACAGCTGAACAGATCCAAAATCTCAAAACGATCATCAGATATTGTACACTAAGGTCCAAGCAGTATGTGTCTGTCTTTGTGGACTTTAAGAAAGCGTACGACTCCATTGACCGGGAAGTCCTGTTAAACATCTTAAATGAATTTGGAGTTGATTTGAAACTGCTGGCATTAATTAGAGCCACCCTGACCGATACAAAATCCAAGGTGAAGT
This sequence comes from Anabrus simplex, assembly GCF_040414725.1. Classification (NCBI taxonomy): domain Eukaryota; kingdom Metazoa; phylum Arthropoda; class Insecta; order Orthoptera; family Tettigoniidae; genus Anabrus; species Anabrus simplex. Next base: position 121,363,333 of record NC_090268.1, on the reverse strand, counting down.
TCCACGGATGTCTCTCGCAATCCTTTGACATCAAAACAGGAATCCGACAAGGTGATGGGCTATCCCCGATACTCTTCAACTGTATTCTTGAAAAGATCATCAGAACCTGGCGGGTGAGATTACAGGAAACCAACTACAGTCCATTGAGAATAGGAACCAAATCCAAGGGGATCGCAACAGACTGCTTAGCATTTGCCGATGATATTGCTGTTCTCTCAAACGACATAGAAACCGCTAGAGCTCAAGTTGAAATTTTAAAGGAAATTGCCGAACAAACTGGTTTGCAGATATCGTTTGAGAAAACAGAAGTAATGACTAACATCAAAGAGGCTCCACCAAAACTCCATAGAAAATACGGGGACATCACCCGAGTAGACAAATTCAAATACCTGGGTGAGATCATCATGAAAAATGGACTGGACAAAGAAGCACTTCAGGAGCGAGTACGCAAACTGGAAATAGCCTACCAAACATCCCGCACAATCTACAACAAAAAATGCCTTTCCCAAAACACCAAGATACGTCACTATGAAACAGTTCTGAAGCCAGTAGTTCTATATGCAGCCGAAACCCTGTCTCTAAATGCCAACAAAGGACTCCTTGAAGAACTGGAGAAAAGAGAACGCAAAATTGTGAGAGGAATCTTGGGATCAAAGTACAGAAGTGGAATCCATCAAAAGAGATCCAACAAGGAAGTCTACAGCAAAATGGAGAAAATTACCGACACAATCAGAAAAAGACGGGCACGATTTTACGGTCATCTGAAAAGAATGGACGGAAGAAAGTTAACTAAAGAAATCTTTCACTTTTTTTATTCAAACCCCAAAACCACAATTCCCTGGTTTAGAAATACCAAAGAAGACCTGCAAATGCTACATATCTCAGCTGAAGACGCCCTTAACAGAGATCTCTTCCGCAAGAAAATATTGACGAACGGGCTAAACCGAGACGAGCAGCCGAAGAGAAGACACGGTGCCCCTTGGATAGAGGAGCGTAAGCTGGCCCACTCGCAAAGAATGAGGGAAATTTGGGCTCTAAAGAAGGCCAAGTTCAGTGTCAAATGCAACAAGACTTAACGTGGTCCTTGATGGCCCCAACGAATTATATATATAAATACAGTACTCATGGGGAAGCAATACCTTTTAAAATGTGATCAGAATGAGGTTGTAAACTATTGTAGGTCCCTTTCATTTTAAGGATTTCTGTCATAAATACACTGACTGACAGAGCAAATGCAACACCAAGAAGGAGTGGTTCGAAAGGGATGAAAGTTGGGGAAAAAAACAGAGACGGCACGGACGAATAATTGATGTTTATTTCAAACCGATATGCAGGTTACACAATGCGCACGGCATCGACTCAGTAGGATGTAGGACCACCGCGAGCGGCGATGCACGCAGAAACACGTCGAGGTACAGAGTCAATAAGAGTGCGGATGGTGTCCTGAGGGATGGTTCTCCATTCTCTGTCAACCATTTGCCACAGTTGGTCGTCCGTACGAGGCTGGGGCAGAGTTTGCAAACGGCGTCCAATGAGATCCCACACGTGTTCGATTGGTGAGAGATCCGGAGAGTACGCTGGCCACGGAAGCATCTGTACACCTCGTAGAGCCTGTTGGGAGATGCGAGCAGTGTGTGGGCGGGCATTATCCTGCTGAAACAGAGCATTGGGCAGCCCCTGAAGGTACGGGAGTGCCACAGGCCGCAGCACATGCTGCACGTAGCGGTGGGCATTTAACGTGCCTTGAATACGCACTAGAGGTGACGTGGAATCATACGCAATAGCGCCCCAAACCATGATGCCGCGTTGTCTAGCGGTAGGGCGCTCCACAGTTACTGCCGGATTTGACCTTTCTCCACGCCGACGCCACACTCGTCTGCGGTGACTATCACTGACAGAACAGAAGCGTGACTCATCGGAGAACACGACGTTCCGCCATTCCCTCATCCAAGTCGCTCTAGCCCGGCACCATGCCAGGCGTGCACATCTATGCTGTGGAGTCAATGGTAGTCTTCTGAGCGGACGCCAGGAGTGCAGGCCTCCTTCAACCAATCGACGGGAAATTGTTCTGGTCGATATTGGAACAGCCAGGGTGTCTTGCACATGCTGAAGAATGGCGGTTGACGTGGCGTGCGGGGTTGCCACCGCTTGGCGGCGGATGCGCCGATCCTCGCGTGCTGACGTCACTCGGGCTGCGCCTGGACCCCTCGCACGTGCCACATGTCCCTGCGCCAACCATCTTCGCCACAGGCGCTGCACCGTGGACACATCCCTATGGGTATCGGCTGCGATTTGACGAAGCGACCAACCTGCCCTTCTCAGCCCGATCACCATACCCCTCGTAAAGTCGTCTGTCTGCTGGAAATGCCTCCGTTGACGGCGGCCTGGCATTCTTAGCTATACACGTGTCCTGTGGCACACGACAACACGTTCTACAATGACTGTCGGCTGAGAAATCACTGTCTGAAGTGGGCCATTCGCCAACGCCGTGTCCCATTTATCGTTCGCTACGTGCGCAGCACAGCGGCGCATTTCACATCATGAGCATACCTCAGTGACGTCAGTCTACCCTGCAATTGGCATAAAGTTCTGACCACTCCTTCTTCGTGTTGCATTTGCTCTGTCAGTCAGTGTATTTATGTCCACGGTTTTTATTGTAACTTACGCTTAACTACAACAACCAAGCAGGGTAACGCTCTTGTTCCGATTTCGAGGCCTATTCGTATATCAAAGTGCAACGATTTCGAACTACCCTACAATCAGCTGATCGTGATGTTGGCCTCGTGCCGCAATGTGATAAATTGGCGGTATTCGCAGTCTATGATTTTTATTGCTTTAAAACTTTCGGCTAAAGTTCTTTAATTCAGCCCAAGTGATTCTAAAATGCGTATTTTCTACACTTTTCTCCATTCAAGAGCCATGCTCCCTTGCTTGTGTGAGCACAGGAAACATGGCGGACGTTCGTTCTATTAGCTTCACCCAGGCAGCGCTTTCGCCTCTCTATGTTATTCTAGTTCGTTGATGGTGCTGTTTATTGGCTAACAACATCAACTGTCCCAAGTATTCAGAACGAAATCTCCGTCGGAGGTCTTCTCGCAGCTTTTGCCGGTAGAGAAGTGTTTTATTTAGAACAGTGGATTCAACTAAATCAAAATCTGGAACACCTGTCTCTTCAAGTTCCTATAGAAACATACTGGGCGTTAGAGGAGTCAAATCACTGGGATTTTGAGACACATGCGTTAGGGGACGTACATTGATGACGGCCTCACAGTCGCACAAAATTGTCTGCATATCCTCGTAGTCAACTGATGTTCGTCCTAGCATACGACGCAGTAGTCTCTTCAATATTCCGATAAGCCGTTCCCACCAACCACCCCACCAGGATGCAGTCGGAGGATTAAACTTCCATTTTATTCTTCTGGCAGTGCTGTAAAGGCTAATAGCATTCAAGTCCAATTTCTTACACGCATTATCAGTGCCAGAAAAGTTAGTACCATTGTCACTATAGACAAGAGATGGTCGACCTCTTCTACTAATGAATCTCCTAAAACTCTGAATGAAGCTGTTCGTTGAGAGGGAAGATATAAGCTCCAAATGTACTGCTCGACACACTCCACAAGTACACAAACACCCCATGCCTTTTTATTACTGCCCTTCTCCAGTAACTTCAAATATCTTAACATTTCGCACTCTATCTTCAGGAAGAGGTGCAGGATTAACTTCTAATTGCTTGACTGTTTGTTCTTACATTTAAGACATTTATCCAGAACTGATCGATCAGTTAGTCTTCCACGAAGGATCGAAAAATTTTCTCTAAGGAGCTTCATCATCATCTGTGTACCTGCGTGACATGATTCTTTATGTAAATCCATTATCAGGCGAAATACAACAGGATGCCTAGAACTAGGCAGAACAGCTGGTTGGCAAAAATTGTTTAGATCCTTCCTCTGCGATACTTTTGTCATTAGGCGTAGATTCCATTATTGTCAATGAATGGGATCAAATTAGACAACTTAGCGTCATTCACTTCAGAGAAAGCTTGTTTCTGAACCATATTTATAATTTTAAGCTCAGCCACCACTAATTATTCTGTTGTCAAGTTACCATGGAATCTGTCATGTTCTTTTCTTCGACAATTCTTCACAAAGCGATATAACCATCCAATTAAACGTATGCTTTGCCTAAAAATAGAGAAGCGGGAAAAACCAATCAGATCCAACTGTAGCTGTGAGCGTGGAGGAAACAAGACTTTTCTTCTTGCCGCGGGTAATCTCTTCTTCGTCAAACTGTACGTCTACCTTGGGCCATGTACTCGGATGTTCTCGTAGCCAGTTAGGTTTCTCCCACCATCTTGATCCTAACAACTTCTTAGCAGTAGCGTCACGGGACGGCAGGCCTGCAGGATTCATGGTGCCTGGAACGTGCCTCCCTTCCTGTCCTTCAGTCAGTTCCCCGATTTAATTAACTCGGTTGTATATGAACACATCCCATTGATCTTCTCTTTGAATCCACGCTAAGACCGCAGTTGCATCACTCCAAAATATTGTCTTAACACCAGGGATGTTGAAATCATGAACAATGTCAGAGTACATCCTAGAAGCTATTGTTGCCGCTAACAACTCCAACCTCGGGATTGTCATTTTCTTGTTAGGCTTACTAATTGGAGAGACTCTTGCTTTAGCGAGGATGAGCTGGACATCAACCTGATCCTGATGTTCAACACGTAGGTAAGCCACAGCTGCATACGAGGGTTGATTTGCGTCGCAGAAGATATGATTTGCCCAGTTTTCTTGCGAATCTGATCCCGGTAGTCTTCTGGGAATTTTGATTTCTTCTAAGTATGGCAAATCCCTCATACAGGTCAAGAATTGTGATTTAAGATCCTCATTCACTTCCTGGTCCCAACCTATACCTGATTCCCATGTCTGCTGCAAGAGAAATTCGGGAAGTAAGGTGACGCTACAAGCTACTCCAATGGGGTAAAAAATTCGATGTGCTGAGAGAATAATAATTTTCTTGGTGATTTTCTCCAGGCAAAGGGAATTTACCTTTTCCACATTTATGTATAGGGTTTCTTCCGATTTATCCCAGAGCAATCCTAAGATATTAGTAGGCTTTGCTGATGGCAGAGAAGGGTTTGTGCACTCCCACCCTCGAAGCTCGAACTTTCTTTCACTCATGATGGAAGTTGCTTCGTCAATGAACTGCTGCAACTGGTTTATATCATCTACACTGGTCAAACAATTGTCAACATAAAACTCTGAGCTAACAGTTCTACCAAATCTTAAGAATAAGATGATGTACCTTTTTTACACTGGTCTAGTACAGTCTGCAGGTAGTACTTGGTTACTGCTCCAAGAAGATGTGGGCTACATGTCACTCCAAACACTACACGACAGTGCTGGTAGATCTTCAAGGTACCCTGACGGTCGATCCACAAGAATCTCAAAAATGGCCGGTCCCCTTTAGAGATGCTGATCTGCAGGAAAGCACGCCGGATGTCGGCCATTACTCCAATTCTTTTCAACCGGAAACGAGCCAATACTGAAGGAAGTAGTTCTATGAGATTCGGTCCCTTTTCAACACAACTGTTAACACTCGGATTCTTATTTTCACATGCAGATGCATCAAACACTGGACGAACAGGCGTGGTACTATTCTGCTTCACGACGTGACGATGCGGCAAATAATGACAGGGAGAATCCATTGTTTCTTCAGGTACCTCTTCTGTTACACCTTTCTGTATCCACTCATCCAGTACAGACTGATATCCATCATAGTAGCTTTCAGATTTGAATCTTTTAACTGTGGAGTGGACTCTCTTTACAGCCATATTGTAGTTGTTAGGTAGTGGAGGAAGATTTTCTATCCAGGGTAGGCAGCACTCAAATCTACCGTCCTCATTGATCCTTACTGTATCCAATAAATGTTGATGAGCATCCTCTTGAAGTTCTAATTTACTCTTCTTCTCAGCAGGGTCAATTATGCCAAGGGCATCCAGAGTCCACAAATCTGATACACGGGCTTCTCTTGTTAGCATAGCGGTCACCACAATAGCCATACTTTCTCCATTACTGCGTTCTGAAGGTACTTTGCCCATTAAAATCCATCCCAAATGAGTTTCTATGGCCACTAGTCTAGTACTTAGTATCTTGTGGCCTCCTGTAAACAATTTGCCTGCAATAAAAGCTACAATTAGTATTTCTATTGGTCTATAAGATTCGCTGTCACTCAAAACAATGTCCTGACTACTTAGTTCCTCAATTCAAGGACCTTGATGTACTAAAGGTATGGCACCACAAATTCTTGTTTGGTCTAATGCTTCAAAGTGACAGTTGTAGCTACCATCCAGACCAGAGAGATAAATAGTGTACACACAATGATGGTATACTCCAGTGGTTGTACCTCCAAATAGCGAGTGTTGGATATTTTCCTGTCTGCCAGTTTGATATCCCATTTCCGTGGCTGTACTCTTCAAAATGTAGGAACGTCGCGATGCTGAATAAATTCATGGTCTTACAGTTCGCTCAACTCCTTTGGCCCCAAACCTTGACAACTAGTGTTTGCATCAACACCCCACAATGGTTCGACAAACTAGCTAAAGCCTCATCTTTCTGGACTTGCCTAGTAGAAGCCATTTTGTCTCCTGTTGAGTTCGGTCTCTCTACGGCTGAGTCTACCTGGGTTTATGGCAACTTATCATACATAACCACAAAATGTCCTCGACCATAAATGATTAGGCCTATATCTACATTTCTTCGCTGAGACAAGAAAAACAGCAGCTTTTAGTCTCAAGTGCAAGACGACGTTCTTGCAAAGTCATCTTCTGGGCCTTAATACAGTCTTGAGACTTGTGATTAGACGAACAAAATACAAACCCTGTTGCTTCTCTGTTGGATGCAGTAAGGAGATCTGCCGCTGTACGAATGTTCTCATTCGGATTAGTGGTGTAATTCAAGCTCTTTTCCTTCTTCTTTAGACCTCCCTTGACAGGTACCGAAGGCAAAACACCAAACCCTGACATAGCTAAAGTAATCTTCTGTTCCTGTTCTACTTTACATCTAAGAAATTGCAACAAAGCTATCTAAACGATTCTTGGAATTCACACTCTGGTCACTGACACCAGCGCCCCCTGGTTCAACAGCTGAACAACATGAAGAAGCCTGGCCAATGAGTGCGATTGAAGAAGTTTTCTCCCAAGTTCTTAGAATGTCCTCGGGCAAACATGACTCTACTAGTGGTAAAAGCATGGAATTACACTTGTCCGTTGTGACACCTAAAGTTCTCAGGGCTCCTATGTGGCTCTGAAGCTTGTCATAGAGGGATGATAAACACACCTTATTAGGGCTCACAGTATTCTGTAAGATTAAACTTAACAACTCCCTAATGTCCACTTATACAAGGAAATCGTCCTTCCCATACCGTGCTCTGAGACTTGATATTGCTTTACAATAATTTTCTCCGGTAGCAGGATAGCTCTCAACTAAATCTCTTGCTCTGGATCCAGAAATGGTGGCCTGTGTGAGGTACTGGAATTTATCACTAGGAGGTAGAAGAGGGTCCTCGTCAATTTTCTTGAATTGTGACCAGAACGGAAGCCAATCTTTTAGTTCACCTCCGAACTACTTCAATTCCATCAAAGGCAGTTTTTATGAACGCTTAACTTTGAGTGACGAGTTAGAATTAACTGATACTGCAGTAGCTTCTGAGTTTCGATCTTCATTTAATAATTTCGTAACAACAGTCTTAACCTTATAACATTTGAACTTATACTCGTCAGCCATACCGACTTCTTTGTCTAACTCGTCATCCCTAACCTCCACGTTCCCAATCATATTTGAGAAGATAAGAGTATCCATACCTGTTAATTGATGATATTTCTTTTCTATTACATCCATATGTGGACTAATACTTTCCGTATCTTTCTCCGGCATCTGTAGTAACGCGTCGAGCTCATTGTAGATCTTGGTTACTGATCGCCGTAATAACGCTCTTGATTTCCTTGTCACAGCTATATTCACTTCCATGCTTGAGATACTACTTATGAAACTGTTTCTATGGTTGTATAACTGTCTAATGTCCTGTCGCGGTCGTCAAATGTTGTGAATGCACTTCAAAAACGATAAAACACGGGTACAATTCCTCAATAATCGAACACATTTATTTTAACACACACACACATGGAAGTTATCTTGCGAACAACAACAACAAAAACATTCAATCTAAATATATTCTACACACGCAGAGTTGAAAATAATCGATAGTATTCAAGTCTTAGGCTTATTCCTACATGGCTTAAAATGTATTTTTTAATTACCTATCGCATTGGTCCTAGCGAAAATTACTACATAACAAAAATTATAGAGAATACAATTTCCGATCAGTTATGTTCTATTCAGTTTTATCGTACCGACTAGCACTAGGATAACAGTGGTATTTCAGAGTCGGAAGAAAACTAAATGTGAAGGCCTACAATATCGAAAAATCATAAAATTGATCAACAATAACATTACTATGACCATTGTTTGTTATGATGTTCTTTGTCTCTTATTCTGCCACTCACCTCCGATAGATGGGACTACCGCTGCGTACCGAGTATAACAGCCTGACTGAATATTGGCGGAAAATAGCTGGGGAGTTAGAAAACTTTCTTCTTTAGCATGCCATTCCTCTGGTTCATACATTTTCTGATACTGCTGGTACGTAACACAACTGGTTCATCATAGTATTCCAGCTATTCGATCCCTACTCTGACGCGCTGTTTTGAGTGAGCAGTGTGCATACTTAGGCCTAAGGCAGAGGCCCACTTAGTAGTAGTAATAGTAGTATGACCCGGTCTAGAATTATAATTTAGGCCTATTCCAAATTATAGCACCACAATTCACTAAATAACTCAAAATTCAACCCCGAAAAGAGCCGTTTCTTAAGAAAATCTTCTTCCTCTTCACTTTTAATATATTCTACATTCATTTTATTCCAAACTAGCTGATGTGCCCGTGCTTCGCTACAGGATTCTCAGAAAGACTGTCTTCGTGGTTTTCCTCACTACAGTTAACTTAGGCCATTACAAAAACGTCAGTAGGAATGTAGGGATTAAAAGCAATGTTATCTTATAAAATACTCGCTCAAATGAAACACCGCACATTTTCTCACTTTTAACGAACAGTACCGGCACTACGATGCCGATCTAACAGCCCAAAGTTCCAGTGCTGGAATGACCGGGCCACAGACAGCCGCGCCGTGACCATTCCTTTGTCATTGTCCTATTAAATATACACGCTGCTTATTCCAATCAGTGCCTCAGGTTCCCCTGTGGGTGGGGGCAGCAGAATAACACCCACGGTATCCCCTGCCTGTCGTAAGAGGCGACTAAAAGGGGCCCCAGGGGCTCTGAAATTTGGAGCGTGGGTTGGCGACCACGGGGCCCTCAGCTGAGCCCTGGCATTGCTTCCACTTACTTGTGCCAGGCTCCTCACTTTCACCTATCCTATCCGACCTCTCTTGGTCAACTCTTGTTCTTTTCCGACCCCGACGCTATTAGGTTTGCGAGGGCTAGGGAGTCTTTCATTTTCACGCCCTTCGTGGCCCTTGTCTTCCTTTGGCCGATATCTTCATTTTTCGAAGTGTCGGATCCCTTCCATTTTTTCCTCTGATTAGTGTTATATAGAGGATGGTTGCCTAGTTGTACTTCCTCTTAAAACAATAATCACCACCACCACCATCAGTGCCTCAGGGTAGGGACTGAATAGCTCGAATGCTATGATGAACCAGTTTGTTATGTACCAGTAGTATCAGAAAATTTATGAACCAGAGGAATCGAATGCTTAAGAAGAAAGTATCTAACTCCCCAGCTATTCCCGCCAATATTCAGGCAGGCTGTTATACTCGGAACGACCGGGCGAGTTGGCTGTGCGGTTAGGGGCGCGCAGCTGTGAGTTTGCATCCGGGAGGTAGTGGGTTCGAAAACCACTGTCGGCAGTCCTGAAGATGGTTTTCCGTTTTCACACCAGGCAAATGCTGGAGCTGTACCGTAATTAACGCCAGGGCCGCTTCCTTTCCACACCTACCCGTTTCCAATCCCATCGTCGCCATAATGCCTATCTGTGTCGGTGCGACGTAAAGCAAACTTAAAAAAAATACTCGATTTCTGCGTATACAGCAGTAATCCCATCTATCGGACAAGACTAGCAACAGAAGACACAAAGCACATCACAACAAACAATGGTCAATGTAATGTTATTGTTGTTCAACGTTAATAAGGTTTCTGTATTGTAGGCCTTCACATTCACAGTAGTTTTCTTTCGACTCTACTGTGACATTAGGGCGTCTTACGAAATTATTTATAGCCTAGACTGTAGTTCCTTATTCCCCGACTTTACATAACGATTTTCATTAAATTCTGTTTACCCATTTTCTCGTGACTTGGTGCTGATAGGGACTTAGCAACAAAAATCCAAATTCATGAATATCTTTGTTACCATAGCCGGTACGGTAAAAATGTATTATATAAGACATAAATGATCGGAAATTTATAATACTATATAACTTTAGTAATGTAGTATTTGTCGATAGGACCACTAATAACACAAACATTTGAGAATTAAATTTTAGGCCTTTCCCTAAAATACCATTCCACTCAGTGTGAATAAAATTATTTATGGTTTAGATTGTAGCGACATTTCTCGACTTTGCATAAAGAAAGTATGGAACAAAAATTTGTGAAGAAAACAAAAGTAGTAACCAAGCCCAAACGTAAGGAGAATGAGAGGGTAGAGTATTTCAAGGGACTAATAGAAGGTAATGATAAATAGAAAGTGAATAAAATGAGACTGGTATACTGAGACATATGGGGAACACTGCCCGTACTAGACGATCCAATAACTACGGCTGAAGTATTAGAGACAATGGAAAAAAGGAAAGGGGAGGCGGTGGGCAAATCAGGTGCTTTAGAGGAATTACTTATGGATTTGGAAGAGTTAGGCAACAACAGTCAGATGCTGGGAATAATAATTAAAATATTTTACATTTTTGATGGTAGGAAAATCTTAAGATTTTGGCAAGAAGGGGTAATATGTCTTGTACAAATAAGGAAGGGGAAAAGATTAATACAAATATCTAAAGTGGCATTTCTCAGTTGGAAACAGTCAGAATTCGAATGAAGTAGGTGATGCAGGAAAATTTAAATTTGAAAATTAAGTCTTAAGGTAAGTAAGTGAATATTGTTACTGTACTTGAGGAGAAGCTCAGGAAGATGACGTAGTAGAGCAATTAATGATAGCAGAAGTAAGGAGGACATCAAATTCCGACTAGCATATGCGAGGAAGACCTTACTTAAGCTTTCTCACTTCATGCATATTAGAAAAAACGTTTCTGAAGACGGAAGTATGGCATTGTATACAAGTGAAACATGGACAATGACTAGTGCAGATAGAGAATGGAGAAGTTTGGTGTGATAGAGGAATACTGAAGATGAGCTGGGAAATACTGAATCGTGTTCGTTGGTGAGAGGAGTGCGATCGGGCGAAATTTGTCCAGAAGAACAGAAAGACTGATTTGACACATCTTCAGGCACCTGGGTCTTGTTCAGCTGGTTTCTGAGAGAAATGCAGGCGTAAGAATGGTAGAGTTAGACTACAGAAAAAAATATACATCCGAGTAGATTTAGGATGCAGTCATTGTGTAGAAATCAAAGGGATGGTGGGCATACAGCGCTGCATCAAATCAGTCTATGGACGGAGGACCCAAACATCATTCAGGGCCGAATTCATAGACAACACTTACACATAAATGCCCTTTATAAGCCAGGTTTAGTTTCATATTACCTACTTAAGTGTCCCACTTATTGCTATAAGTGGACCTCCCACACGCACTTAAGTGACTCACTTATGTTGCAGCAAGATGGAGGATGATTTTGCTGAATATGTTGCATTTCAATCATGGAATACTTTCCGTGCACACAGTAGAGATGGAAAATCCTGTCGAAATGTAATGTGATCAACAGTTTAAAGAAGGTTTCGTTCTTAGTAAAGTGAGAGTTATGAATATTCTTGTTCCTTTGACTGGGAGAGTGAACATATAATCTCTAGAGGACTCGCTATCTCACCATTTATGAAGATATTGTTTTGAGATTTTATGCCACCTCTTCATTTCAGGTTATTATTGTTATTATTATCATCACCATCATCATTACCGGTATTTCGCTTAATTAACTGGAAACGTGTTACAAGTTGATAAGTTATCAAGACTGTAGGCCTATGGAAAAGTAAAAAACTATACTGAGTTATAAGAAAAATGGACGTGTTGCACTACTACCATTTATTTTAAGGTTGATTTGTGCTAATTATATCTGGTTAGTCAACCAATCGTTTGCCGGATTATATCAGAAGTTTCTGAAATTATGGAATTGCACATCAAAACATACTATTTACATTTTATTGGGGAAGTAATTAGGCCTATTACAACGTAACGGCTACGAATATATTTGTCAAAACATTAAAAGCGTTGTAAGGGTAGATATTCTACATTTGGATGAATATTTATATAGTTTCGAGTACTTGGATAACTATAAACATATTATATTAAGAAGAAAATTAGACTCTGCGCATTTTCGTAGTTTGCATTGTCCACAAAAAGTTTTTCCCACGTCATTCATACTCTGATGGGAAACTGCGTCGGTCTACTTGTTCTATACTATGTGCATGTAACTTGGACACAAGTTCTTGCAGGTACCGTCTCAGCTCGCTGTTTTGTTATCCATTCTGACAACCAAATACAATATAGACGATCTTTTAACCTCGAAAAATCGCGTGTGGTTGCGCTATGTCCTTCAATAAACAAAACACAATAGATCATCCCAAGCCAGAACTACATGATCCAGGAAGCATGGGCATAATATAAAGCATTGCCACATCTCCAGTGATACTTACTGTATCAATGAGTGTGCTCTTTAAGTGCTGTCTATGAAATGTAAACTCATAAGTGAATATTTATTATATGTGATCCCTTATTACTTTCGGGTTCCACTTATGTATAAGTGCGGACTATGAATTCGGCCCTCAATCTTAAAAAAAAAGTAACTTCCCCCCCCCCCACACACACTCTCTCTCTCTCTCTCTCTCTCTCTCTCTCTCTCTCTAGCTATTATCTCGAAAACGAGGTCCGCTGTCTGCCTAAATATTCGCCAGTTGGTCCAGTGTTGGACATCTTGATTGTTGAGGAATACATCCTGCACCTCTTCCAGGATTTCCATCCATCGCTCCGGAGGTCTCCCTTGTAACCGACGTCCTTCTAGATCTAGTCAGAGGGCTGATTTTTATACAGCTGTACATGATGTGATCAATACCACCGCAGTCGAGCCTCCTAAATCTATACAAAATAAGAGTTTTGTCTGCACATTGCTCAGAATTTAAAAAGAATGGTCGTGTCCACAGCAACAAGGAAATGCACTTTTTAATTTTCCGTAATGTCTGTCTGTCTGTACGCGCATCACGAGAAAACGGCTGAAGAGAATTTAATGAAAATCGGTATGTAAAGTCGGGGAATAAGTCACTACAATCTAGGCCATAAATATTTTTTTTTTCACGCTGAATGAAATGGTAGTTTAGGGGAAGGCCTAAAATGTAATTCTCAAATATTTATGTTATTAGTGGCCCTATCGATAAATACTGCATAATTAGAATTATATAAAATTTAACTTCCGATCATTTATGTGTTATACATTTTTACCGTACCGGCTATGGTGACAGAGATATTCATGAATTTCGATTTTTGTTGCTAAGTCAATATCAACGCCAAACCTCGTGAAAATGGGTAAACAGAATTTAATGAAAATCGCTATGTAAAGTCAGGCAATAAGGTACTATAGTATACGCCATAAATTATTTTATTCCCCCTGGTTGAAATGGTAGTTTAGGGTGAGGCGCATAAAATTTAATTTCGAATTACCCATGTTATTGGTCCAATCGAAAACAAAACAAACAACAAAAGTTATAGAGAATATAATTTCCGATCATTTATGTTTTATTGAGTTTTACCGTGCCGACTCCCCATCGCGTTTCTGGAGAGCGATGCAATTTAAAACAATCTTACTCACAACGTGTACACTACTTAACCTAGAATTCTGTAGCGAAGCATGGGTACATCAGCTAGGCTTCTCTATGACTGAGGCCACACCAAGGAATCTTCGCAGGACGTCTTCATTTTTAACATCCTATTTCCATGCAGCATTCTCATCTCCACAAAATGGACGTGGTCCTTGTTTCCTCTTACTCTCAGCCTGGTGGAAGAGGTAGCATCATTATCTGATGTGATGTGTCTTTTGTAAATTCTGACTGTCGATGCAGATTGTATAAAAAAAAAAGTCCTCTCCGTGTAAGGACGTACCCTAAGGGTGCAACCTTACCCTTTCTCCCCTGTAATATTAAGATATTGATTTATGGTTACTTTTCTTGCTGTTGGGTCTTTTTCAGTGTCGGTAACCATACAGTTTAGGGACCCTACTTGCCGATACGACGTCTTACATTTACCGTTAATCTGGCACGTTGGCAACGTTCAATCACTGCTCTAGCGTGAAGTGCGTGTTGCCACCGCATCGACGTTAAAGTCACTAGTGATACATTTGCGAGAATATTTAAAGCATATTTTCTTTTTCTGTGGGATTGTAAATCTATTTGGCTAATACCAGGTAAATAGGATTGTGGCATGTTCGGATAATGCATTTAATAACATAGTTTGTGTGAAATGATGAAAGTGCTCAAATACGTCAGTCTCATGTCTAGATCTACCGGTACATGAAATAACTCTTGCGGGACGAAATTTTGGCAGTAGAACTTATAACATTAATATTTTCAAATCCGCAGTGAACTTGAAAGCTGACCTAAATTCCGTTCACGGAGCTTGGCACATTAGTATTCCTATATGTTTCCTGATAAGCTTGAAGATATAACCAGCCTGCAGGCTGAAAATATGCCCAATAATCTCTCTCCTTACTGGTTACCGGTATTGAAGAGAGAAGGAAATATTCGCGCAAAAGAAAGGGAAGTCATTGGATGTCTGGAACTTTCGAAAATCACACTGCAAAGACTTATTAAATAAATTGCATCGTTTAACACGCCCCTCTTTTCAAGAATATGGTTATAGTACGCCTACTGTATATCAAAATAAAGACAGATAATTTAAGTGAGAAAGTGTGTTTATTTCCTTAATTCCTCATTGAGGAGATATTCATAATTATCTTGATTTATTTCATCTTATCTTTTATCATTTACTAGGGTAGGGAAACATTCATTATCGGTGTTTACATTGAGGTTAGTTTGTTATGGTTATGTCTGATGATTTTAATATGTAACCAGGCAGGTTGGCAGCAGTGATCAGCCATTACAAAAAAGAGAAAAGAAGAGCATCGGGCGGCGATATTTACTTTCTGGGGTATTTCCTTACGTGGCAATTACTATACCTTTGGTTTGGGAGCGACGTTCTAAATATTCAGTCTCTCGGATACTGGAACGCAGTCCATTCTCAGCCAGTCTGTTGCTCCAAAGAGCTGAAGTGGCTTCTGCGAATGTATCACATCATCCGTATAATAGGAACGTAAGTAAAATGGATCACATTAATAAAATATCTAGTCACCGAAACCAGGGAATAATTATCAAACTGTACATCTGAAGACGAGGGAAACAGTCTGTACACCACAGTTCGACGTTTGTAGCAATCATAGCCCATAGCAATTCAAATCTTGGTTTATGTACTGTGTCCAAATCAAACATACTCATATCATGCTTCCAGCACTCTTCCTCTTGAATTAATGTAACGTGGGGGCCGATAATCTATTTTCCCTTTCCCCTTAAAACAACTATCACAACCACTAATAACATGGACCCTCCACCTAATATATATACAGCAGAACATCATACAAGGTAAACAAAGTTCCCTGCTCGGATACAGTTGTTTTACTTTTCATGAAGACGTCAAATGTATTTTATTTGCTTCAATTTAAGAACTTCAAGTACTACTGTACATGCGCCTGACGGGAAGTCGCGGTAGTTTGTAGGTACGGCTTGAGTAACAGAAAGTAGGCTACTATACTCATTACAAACATTAGTCGTGACAGAAAAAACAGATGAATGTTCATTATGCAGTACATATAATCATAGTAAATGTGTAACTAAAGCACACTTGAGGACCAAAGATGGAAAAGGGTGAAAGTGCCAGAAACATGTTTTCGAGTAAATGCAAATAATGGAGTACCCGAGCACTATGGCACTTTCAATCTTCTCTACCAAAGGAGACCAGGAATTGATGATTAACTACGGCCGTTGAAGTGCAAGTATACTACATCCAATACATCTATATATATAAAATAAGAGTTTTGTCTGTACATTGCTCAGAATTTGAAAAGAATGGTATTTCTGTACCGGTCATGGCCACAGTAACCAGGAAATGCACTTTTTACTTTTCCGTAATGTCTGTCTGTCTGTCTGTCTGTCTGTCTGTCTGTCTGTCTGTCTGTCTGTCTGTCTGTCTGTCTGTCTGTCTGTCTGTCTGTCTGTCTGTCTGTACACGCATCACTAGAAAACGGCCAGAGAGAATTTAATGAAAATCGGTATGCGAAGTCGGGGAATGAGTCGCTACAATCTAGGCCATAAATAATTTTATTCACGCTGATAGAAATGGTAGTTTAGGGGAAGGCCTAAAATGTAATTTTCAAATATTTATGTTTGTAGTAGTCTTATATTAATAAAAATTGGTATGCAAAGTCGATGAATACGTCTATACAATCTAGCCTATGAATAATTTTATTCACGCTGAGTCAAATGGTAGTTTAGGGGAAGGCCTAAAATTTAATTTTTAAATATTTACGTTATTAGTGGTCCTATTTCATTGAAAATTGGTATGCAAAGTCGGAGAATGAGCCTGTACAATTTAAGCTATAAGTAAATTTATTTACGCTGAGTGAAATTGTAGTTTAGGGGAGGGCCGAAATGTAATTCTCAAATATTTATATTATTAGTTGTCGTATCGATAAATACTACATAACCAAAGTTATAGAAAATTAAATTTCCGACCATTTATGTCTTATACATTTTTAGCGTACCGGCTATGGTAACACAGCTATTCATGAATTTGTATTTTTGTTGCTAAGTCAATATCAACGCCGAGCCACGAGGAAATGGGTTAACATAATTTAATGAAAATCGGTATATAGAGTCGGGGACTAAGAAAATACACTCTAAGCTATAAACAATTTTATTCATTCTGGATGAAAATGTAGTTTAGGGGAAGGTGCCTAAAATGTAATTTTTAAATACCAATGTTATTGGTCCTATCGAAAAGTACTATATAAAAAAGTTATAGAGAGTACATTTTCCGATCATTTATCTTTTATTCAGTTTTACCGTACCGACTATGATAAGAGTGGTATTTCAGAGTCGGAAGAAAACGAAATGTGAAGGCCCATAATATCGAAAGTCCATAACATTATATTGACCATTGTTTATTGTGATGTTCTTTGTCTCTTATGCTGCCCCTCAACTCCGATAGATGGGATTACTGCTGCGTACCGAGTATAACAGCCTGACTGAATATTGGCGGGAAATAGCCGGGGAGTTAGAAAACTTTCTTCTTTAACATGCCATTCCTTTGGTTCATACATTTTCTGATACAACTGGTACGTAACATACTGGATCATCATACTATTTCAGCTATTCGATCCCTACTCTGACGCGCTGTTTTGAATGAGCAGTGTGCATACTTAAGGCAGAGCCTCACTTAGTAGTAGTAGTAGTAGTAGTAGTAGTAGTAGTAGTAGTAGTAGTATGGCCTGGTCTAGAATAACAATTTAGGCCTTTTCCAAATTATAGCACAACATTATTCACTAAATAACTCAAAATTCAACTCTGAAAAGGGCCGTTTCTTAAGAAGAGCTTCTTTCTCTTCACTTTTATTGAATTCTACATTCAATTTATTCCAAACTAGCAGAGAAGAGGGGGGTTTCTCTTCTGGTTTGGAGGAAAAAATTGCCTTCAAATCAGATAGATTTTTCCGCCGCCAGTGTAGTGAATTGATATTTTCCGACTCATCGGGTACTCCTAGGAGACAGATTAGTAATTGGGCATAGTTTTTGCCCTGGGAGTCTCTACTATTCGACCCTCTCCCTCCCCGCACCCCACCCCCACCCCCCGAAGAAAGCCGAAGAGTGTTCACGTATCACGGCTGTCTGCGGTTTGGTCATTCCAGTCCTGGAACTTTGGACTGTTAGGTAAGCAGTGTAGTCCTGTTTGTTAAGTGAGAAAATGTGTGGTGTTTCATTTGAACGAGTACCGTATTTCGTAATATGAAAGCATTGCTTTTAATCGCGCCATTCCTATTGACGTCATTGTATGTTCATTTCAGTTGGGAAAACCACTAAGATAGTCTTTCTGAAGATGTAAAAAGGCATTACAATGAAAACATCCCAACCTGACTGTGACTGATGGTATGAAATTCCCTCAGTCTGCATATGAGAAAAGATGTTTGGTGACCTCCCGTCGCGTTTCTACGGTAACGTTAAGAGCTATACAATTTAAGACAATCTTGCTCACAACGTGTACACTACCTAACCTAGAATTCCGTAGCGAAGCACGGGTACATCAGCTAGTTTTATATAATTACATAACAATATTCAGCATCTATAAATTTCACTTCTTTAATTAAGTGGTTCAGAAATTAGAAAATACATGAGTGAAAGCACACTGATACAATGTACAGTACAGAATTGCAGCGCGAGACGTTCGCACATTCACCCTTCCCCACCAAACTCAGCTGGGCACATTGGAGTGTGGCTCTACCTGTTGAACTTCCTACCAACTAAACTAATGACCTTGCATATACCACCATGTGCAGCATTGCTAATACATCCCCTAATTATATTAAAAAACATATTTCGGCACTTTTACCCTTTTCCATCTTTGATCCTCAATTGCACTGCCATTTTGAAACTTACAACAGCACGTCAGTTCGCAATAGGGCCCCTGTTTCGGCACACTGTGCCGGTGCACAGAAACTGCGAACTTCACAAGAATCACCGCGGATGAAACAGATGTTTATTGTCAGGCGTTGAGACTTGAGAAAAGCGCATGCGCGGCAGCGATGTTTACTCCTCGCACCCATTACCCCTCATCCACAAGACTTCTCGTCAGATTACCAGAGTATTATATTTATCAGCTCCATGCATTTGTTGGGTGATTGTTTATTCAAGGAATAATTCGCATGTTGATAACATTGTTGGGAAAGCATACAGATCGTTACATGCTATAATGAGGCTACTTAAAGGATGCAACAAAGAATTAAAAGAGAAAAGTTGCTTAAGCATGGTTCGTCCATTATTCGAATATGCAAACAGTGTTTGGGATCCTCACCAGAAATACCTAATAAAAGAAATGGATGGTGTGCGGAGGAAAGCAGCAAGATTTGTAACAGGGGATTTCAGAAGATAAAGTAGTGTATCAGAAATGTTAGAGCAACTTGGGTGGGAAGTTTTAAGTAAGCGAAGGAAGAAAATTAGACTTACAGGACTACTAGCTGATGTACCCGTGCTTCGCTACGGGATTCCCAGAAAGACTGACTTTGTGGCTTTCTTAACTGAGGTCAACATAGGTCATTATAAAAAAGTCAGTAGGAAAGCAGCGGTTAAAAGCAATGTTGTCATACAAATGGAATGGAATGGCGTATGGCTTTTAGTACCGGGAGTGTCCAAGGACAAGTTCGGCTCGCCATGTGCAGGTCTTTTGATTTGACTCCCGTAGGCGACCTGCGCGTCGTGATGAGGATGAAATGATGATGAAGACGACACATACACCCAGCCCCAGTGCCAGCGAAATTAACCAATTAAGGTTGAAATTCCCGACCACCCCGGTAATCGAACCCGGGACCACTGTGACCAAAGGCCAGCACGCTAACCATTTAGCCACGGAGCCGGACTGTCATACAAAATACTCGATCAAATGAAAAACCGCACATTTTCTCAATTTTAACAAATAGTACTACGGTGTCGATCTAACAGTCCAAAGGTCCAGAGCTGAAATGACCAGGCCGCAGACAGCCGTAAACACTCCTCTGCCATTATTCCGTTAAATATGCACACTGTTCACTCCAATCAGTCCCTAAGAGTAGGGATTGAATAGCTCGAATGCTATGATGAACCAGTGTGTTACGTACTAGTAGTATCAGAAAATTTATGAACCAGAGGAATGACATGCTAAAGAAGAAAGTTATCTAACTCCCCAGCTACTTTCCGCCAATTTTCAGGCAGACTGTTACATTCGGTACGACCGAGCGAGTTGGCTGTGTGGTTAGGGGCGCGCAGCTGTGAGCTTGCATCCGGGAGATAGTGGATTCGAACCCCACTGTCGGCAGCCCTCAAGATGGTATTCTGTGGTTTCCCATTTTTACATCAGGCAAATGCTGGGGCTGTAACTTAATTAAGGCCAAGGCCGCTTCCTTCACACTCCTAGCCCTTTCCTATACCATCGTCGCCATAAGACCTATATGTGTCGGTGTGGCATAAGGCAAATTAAAAGAAATACTCGGTACGCAGCAGTAATCCTATCTATCGGAGATGAGTGGCAACAGAAGACACAAAGCACATCACAACAAACAATGGTCAATGTAATGTCACTGTTGATAAATTTTATGAGCTTTCTATATTGCAGGCCTTCACATTTAGTTTTCTTTCGACTCTGTGATGTTAGGACGTCTTATAAAATGATTTATAGCGTAGACTGTAGTTCCTTATTCTCCGAATATACAGTGCCCATACAAAGAAGATAGATACTCAGTTAAACGATACAATGAGGACTATATCAGGAACCATCCAATCCACACCTTTGGAGTGGTTACCAGTTCTTTCAAATATTCCACCTCCTCATCTCCGAAGACAAATGGCACTGAAGAAAGAATGGGTTAAATGCTGTGACAATCCTCTTCTACCAATACATCAAGACTGCCTACGTGAAGATCTCAGGCTGAAATCTAGGAAACCTTCTTGGTTACTAGGAAAGAGGCTAGTCCAAGATGAATTTCGTACTAACACTGCCTGGCGCTATGGGTGGGCAGCTTCAAACCCTGACAGATTAGGTCTAATTTCGGATCCAGTTATGCAACCTCCTGGTTTCAACTTACCCAGAAAAATCTGGTCATCACTTAATCGGATCAGAACTCAACATGGCAGATGCAACTTCTGGAAACACAAGTGGAAGATTACCAGCGATCCTTATTGCGACTGCTCTGACGTGCCTCAGACCGTTCAACATATCGTCACAGAGTGCCCACTCCGAAGATTCAGTGGGACAATAAAGGATATCCACGAGGCCAGTGATGAAGCTGTGAGTTGGCTAACAAAACTGGACATTCAGCTTTAGCAGCAATGCAGATATTGATGAGCTCAAATGTATAAATATAGTTTGTTTATTACGTAGTTGTTCTGTGTGTATAGATGAAACTGTTTTTCGTGTAATTGTACATATTTGTTAATAACCAAATTGTAACAATGTATCCTCATGCCATACGAAATATATATACCCATTTTCTCGTGACTCGGCGCTGATATGGACTAGCAACAAAAATCCAAATTCATGAATATCTCTGTGATCATAGCCGGTACGGAATGTGTAAAACATAAATGATCGGAAACTTAATACTATGGGCCTATAACTTTAGTTATGTAGTATTCATCGATACGATATACAGGGTGAACAAAAAATGCCGCACTTGGAGGTCGGCATGCGATTCTTCATCCCATTGCAAGACAAAAGTTTCTATAGCCAAAACGGATCTGGTGCTGTTGGAAAACACGTCGAAAACGAGAAGCTGGCAACAATGTCACATCCTGCAGCGCATCGGAATGTAATAGAGAAACGTGCATCATCCCGCTCTACCGTACTTGCCGTCGCAGCTCACTGAATAGACGGCTGGGTTATCAAACCCACATTCACCATGGAGCCAAGACTGACTCCAATCCTCAGACCTTAATGCTACTCTCGATCGTTCAAAGATGGCGAATCGAGTAGCGGGACATGTCAGAAATGTGGGTTTGTTTTGATTTGTTGTTATCGTATGTAGTCGGTGTAATTTCATGAAAGTTGACGATAAATGTTTGTGTTACTTTCTTTGTAGAATATAAGTGTGCGAGTGTATTTATATGAGTCAATGGACAATTAAGATCTGTAATTATAGCCTACGCAGTAATGTGAGAAAGTGTTTGTTTTGATCGTGTTGTGGACCAGGTTTAAGTAACTATGGCAATACCTCCCATACAACTGTTCTTAATATTTCTACGGAATAAAACATTATGAGAGAAATTGATCAGGAATATACATCGTGATTATTTTGAAGTCGATGACAAAACTGTAGTGTGCATACATCATTTTTAGAATAAGTCTGAGGTTAGGGAAGTCTTTTCTCTAATTGCAAACGGTGAAACTATTCGTGCTCCTCGAAAAAAAATGTTAATTTAGATAGAATATAATAGGTACCGTGATATCCTGTCAGTGTCTATGTGCTTCAAAATGTCGATTGATTTAGATGCAAGTGCATTTTACAATAATCTGTGCTTGCCTGCGGAAATGTTTGGCTGGATCTTGGAGTGTAACAGAACTGATAAGTGTGACAGAGGGAACAATCTGTATACTATTTCACGGAAGAAATAGTGACTTGGAGGGATTAGCTGGGGTTGTAACGCAGGGTTTTACACTACCAACACATTCTGATTTATACTGTGGTTATCTGTTATCGGGCAGACTACACCAAACTGAAGCTCGTCCAGGTGGTTACATATCAATTTTTAGAGTCAATAGAGTTTTTGCACCCATGTTCTTTAATGGGGAAAACCTATTATATCTTTAGTGTTTAAACGTTTCATTAATAAGGTTACCATCATTGTGTGAAGTGCTGCTATGCCATATGTCAAAATTATGTTAGCATTACCAGGGCCGTTCATTGGGATATACTTGGGCTGTTGGCTCAGACGGTTAAGGCGCTGGCCTTCTGACCCCAAGTTGGCAAGTTCGATCCTGGCTCAGGCGGTGGTATTTGAAGGTGCTCAAATACGTCAGCCTGGTATCGGTAGATTTACTGGCACATAAAAGAACTCGTGCGGGACTAAATTCTGGCACTTTGCCGTCTCCGAAAACCGTAAAAAATAGTTAGTGGGACGTAAAGCCAATAACATTATTATTTCGGGTGTACTTCCCTTTCATTGGGTGTTGAACATAAAACATTGTCCACCAGTTCAAAACTAAGGCAACAAATTATGTTTTCATAGTTCTCATGAGAGCGAATTAATTGAGGAATTTCTCACGTTAATTTATTTTGAAGCATTCAAAATGATGTTATAAATATCATTTTAACAGCTTTATCGTGTAATTTTATCTATCCAGTAAAGTGAAATTTAAGAGAAAACGTTATTTGACTAATTGAAATTCCTAAATAATCAACTTGTTGTTCTCTTTTCTAGTAGAATATATATGATTCTAGTTTATTATATGTGGTGCGTACTTTTGACGAAGCGTTTTCATACGTGAAAAAGTGATTTTCCCTATGAAGTTACATTTATCATGTTAAGTTACCGCCGTTTATATAATATGTATGTGATAATATCGTGTTAGCCAATACCAGCAGTCCGGCTACTTCGGCCGCCATTTTTTTCTTATATTACGGTCTGAGGATTGGATTCGGTCTTGATGGAGCTACGGCTCGAATCTAAGTCAGTTTTTTTTTCTTTTGTGTGTGTGACGTCAGGTCCCTAGATGCAACGCCTGCGGGAAACCGGTAATCTTCGTCCACAAGTAGTGGACAGAGGTCGTCCAAGGACTAGACGTAGTCCACAAACAGAGGACGACATTCTTGAAGCCGTTCACCAATCACCTCGTCGAAGTACCCGTGATATTGCAAGGCAGTTCCAGGTATCTCAAACGCTGGTTGTTGACGTGTTGCACGACGAAAAACTGCATCCATATCATTACACGTTAATTCAACACCAGCGGCCAGAAGACCGCATTAAACGAGTACAGTTCTGTGAATGGCTTTTGGAACAAGTTGAAGATAACGAACATTTTATAAAGAAAGTGATATGGAGTGACGAATGTAGCATCATTTGGGAAGGTATTTTCAACCATCACAACAGCCATTATTGGTCTGACCACAACCCACACGTCACCTGTGAACGTGGCTTTCAGGCACGCTTTGGCATAAACCTGTGGGCTGGAATCGTGGGAGGAGTGCTTTTAAGCCCTTACCTATTGCCGGACAAGTTGAATGCGCCCAGCTATCGTACGTTTGTGGGCAATACTTTGCCTGACAGAAAACGTTCCACTTGGTGTTCGGCGACAGCTATGGTCTCAGCATGCTGGTGCACCGCCACACTTTGGGATGACTGTGCGTAACTGGTTAAATGAAGCGTTTCCAGTGAAATGGATTGGTCCTGGAGGTCCAATGTTTTGGCCTCCACGTTCCCCGGACCTTAATCCACTAGCTTTTTATTTGTGGGGACACTTAAAGGAACATGTTTATAGTGCTCCACCCATGGATGTACAAGACCTAATAGCTTGCGTGCATGCTGCATCGGCAATGGTGGGTGCAGGTGTGTTGCGTAGAGTCCGGCAAAGTATGCTCCAGCGAGTGGCGAAGTGTTTGCAAATTCAAGGTGGTCGCTTTGAACATCTGCTGTGAAGTGAACGTTGCTCATAAGTGTACGTTCCGGCTCTGTGAAGATAAGACTGGACGTCACACGTACACTATGGACTTATTGTGCGTAGCATAATGGGCAATCCAGTGTAGCCTACCTACTGAACCGTATTGTGTTTCCTTGTTCCGCATTGGATAGAGACGATGTTACTGTATTCACTACTGTATTATGTTCTACGTATTGGCTTTATTTGTGCCATGAACGAAACAAAATGATCGTTTTAAGAAGTTCATGTTATGTTTGAATGTTTAAATAAAGGTAGCTGTAACTGTAAGACGAAACATAGTGTATTGCATAGTGGAGGTGTACATTGGATACAATTTGATACATTAACTGAAAAAAAAAAAAGAAATTGGCGCGAACGCGACTCGAACATCGGAGCGTCCGCACAACCGGCAGTTATGGCATTACCTCGTCTCATTGAGCTCATATCATGCGACAGCTCCGGCAGAGCGTCGAGTTCATCTGACCTGTGTTTGGCCACGCTGCACGCCGTTGCAGCGTTGCCAGAGCCTCGTTTCCTAACTCGCATTTGTATTAAACCTATTGGTGGGACTAGGTTTTGCAAGATAAACTTTTGTCGTGAATTTCGACGAGGAACCGCATGCCAACCTCCACGTGCGGCATTTTTTGTTCACCCTGTATAAATATTTCAGAGTTTAATTTTAAGTCTTCCCTTAAGCTACCATTTTACTCAGCATGAATAAAATTATTTATGGCCTAGATTATAGTGGCTTATTCCCCGACTTTGCATTCCGATTTTCATTAAGATACGACCACTAATAACATAAATATTTGAGAATTACATGTTAGGCCTTCCCCTAAACTACCATTTTAGTTAGCCTGAATAAAATTTATGGCCTAGATTGTAGTGACTTATTCCCCGACTTTGCATACCGATTTTCATTAAATTCTCTTCATTCGTTTTCTCGTGATGCGTGTACAGACAGACAGACAGACAGACAGACAGACAGACAGACAGACAGACAGACAGACAGACAGACAGACAGACAGACAGACAGACAGACAGACAGACAGACAGACACATAAATTACGGAAAAGTAGAAAAGTGCATTTCCTTGTTACTGTGGACACGACTGATACAAATATACCATTCTTTTTAAATTCTGGGCAATGTACAGACAAAACTCTCTTATTTTATATATATATATAGCCTATACAGGAGAGGAAGCTTGGGGGGGGGGGGTGGAATCCGTGAGAGGCTTCAGATGGAAAAATAATTACATCGGCAGGGCTGATCACAAGTATAAAATCAGACGGGATTTTAGCAGAAATGATTGAGGTGAATTTGTATTCATTGGGAAGGGCGTGAAGGAGTGGAGCAGTTTACCTGGGGAAGTGTTTGATCCTTTTCCAAAATCTGTACAGATATTCAAGAAAAGAATAAACAGCAGTAGAAATGTTAGAGGGCAATCGACCTGTGTAGATTACTGTAAATCAAGAATGTTTGTGAATAAATTAATTCCATTCCCTTGTCTATGGAGACTGGACAACTGAAGTAGAGGACTGCCTGTAGGGGTGAAGTACAGTGGGGACGTAGAGGACCCTGGGACCGCTACGGTAGTTGTGAAGGCCCTTCAGGAACTCTGAAAAGCAGCGGCAAAAGGGGCTCTGGTTAAAGACGCAGCAGGTCATTATGCACGTACGTTAGGTACCAAAATGGGTTTAAAAAAAAATACACATTTACATTTTATAGCAACTGTAAAGTATTTTTTGAAGTGATTCCGCATACTGTATATGAGTTGATTATGTGTGTAAGTTACAGAAGATATTATGAGTAGAATTTTGTAAATAACACATTTATTAATGATGAGCTGTGTGTTTAATAGAACAATTATTAATGTAAATTGTATACCACTGTATTTTAGGAAAAATGTCTTCTTTTCTTTTTACAAGTTGCTTTACGTCGCTCCGATTCAGACAGGTCTTATGGCGACGATGGGACAGGAAAGGGCTAGGAGTGGAAAGGAAGCGGCCGTGGCCTTAATTAAAGTACTAAAGTACAGCCCCGACATATGCCTGGTGTGACACCTGGTCCCAGTGGCTCTGCATCAAAAATAAAAAGCCATGCTATTTGAAAGAAGCAATGAAGTTTACTCTTCTATATGTAAAGGCAATATGCAACGCTTCAGGGAACTTGTCTGATGTACCCCAAGAGGAAAGATATGTAGATGTCGAGAATAGTGACAATGAAGATTGTCACTGCGCAAATCTTGGAACATCTAGGGGTAATTGAGCCTTCAGAACCGCCATTGCCACCATCGGCGCCGCTTCATCCAACTCCACCCATTTGACATTTCAACATCAGGGAAGGTCGGGTGAACAACAACAACAACCATTCGAGCCAGTATCCAAGCAAGTAAAGAAGCATGTCGTACGACACGACGCAGTTCACAACTCACAGAATATTTCCAAGGGAAAAAAAAAAGATAAAAAAAAGATAAAAAAATCCTACGCCTAAAGAGGAGAACAAAAGCAATCCAAGGAGTGAAGCTTTGAAAATGTATTTAAGTATGCTGCCAGATCTCGAGTCAATGACTGACATTCAAGTGCGACAATTCAAACGAAGGTGTCTTGAAACCATTGATGAGATACTGTTGCCTTCTCCTGTTCCCTCTTCTACTACTGCAACTTCACATCCATCTCCCTCGCCCTCTCCTAGTAATTATTCGTTCGTATACGAACCTCTCAGCCTTATCTCACACAATTTCCAGTATATTATGAAACAATTCAAAATATACTTAACGGTGCCTATGAACACTCATTTGGAAAGGATGACTAGTGACATTACATGAGAAATACACAAGCATCACGCCTATGTGCACACTGTATACTTCTGTGATTATTATTATTATTATTATTATTATTATTATTATTATTATTATTATTATTATTATTATTACGGAGTTATCCGTGGAAGGCAGAGGTGAAAGAAGGTGCGGGCTGGAATGGGTCTAACTACAAGTCTTAAAGATGAAATTAAAATTTGAATAAAGGTTATATTTTCAACAGATAACAACATTTAACAATTTTCACTAAGTGAAATAACAATAAAAAAATCAGGTACAATAATGATTTTACAAACGAAAACAAGAGTTTCGGGTATTAACAAGTTCTGGGCTTTGTGCCCCAAGTTACAATTCCTGAGCCCTCAGCTCATAACCACAAATTACCAAAGGGCAGAAAACCCTTAATTGCATGGAGCATTTGCTCCCATCTCGTAATGTCAAGCCTCCTAGAGGCACCTTTCAAAATACCAGAAAGAGCTGACTCGCTCTCAATCGTCTAAGCCTATTAAAGGCAATAACAGCTTATTACACTTGACTGCCATTAAGGCACCAGGGGTACCTCGTACCCAATCTACTGGGCCTTCTCAGGAAGGAAAACAAAAACGGGTTAAATTAATGGCCCAAAATACAAGATTGAATGGAGGCGAGTACTTGCACACCTAAATACACCTTTTAAAACCTAAGAGGCACTAGGCCTATTGCACAGGGGCTAATCCCAATCTATGGAGGTGACTTGTATACAAAATCAATTTAACACAGCAAGAAGGAAGAGAAAACGGTTACGAAAACATAGTCACCTCAAATTCAAAAATGAAGGGGAGATCGAGAGGATAAAGCACTCTCTATCCCCGATTTACAGTTGAAGAAATTTGTAGTTTTACATAGACTGAAAAGGGATTTACATTTTAAAGAGATGGGTTACATATTAAAGGTTTCGAACCTTCCCCGCGAGTTAAACTGCTGAGCTAGCAAGAAATAAAGATGTTAAAAGTCCCTTACCTTGTTGAAGAGCTGCTGCCTGAAGAACGAGGCGCTTCCCACCCCCTGCTACATATTCACACACTGAGAAAGATGTTATACGAGTGGCCCGGAGACAAGTAAATAAGCAGTTTTTATACCCTCGTGGAAAGTTCGAGACCTTTCATGAATGATAACAACCCGCCCTCAAACTTTTATTGGCTATAGTCAACGAGCTAGAATAACATAGAGAGGCGGAAGCGCTGCCTGGGTGAAGCTAATAGAACGAACGTCTGCCATGTTTCCTGTTGTCACACAAGCAAGGGAGCATGGACTTTAAATGACGAAAAGTGTAGAAAATACGCATTTTAGAATCACTGGGGGAGAATTAAAGACCGTTGCCGAAAGCTTGAAGCATTAAAGCGAATACCGCCACTTCATCATATTGCGGCACGAGGCCAACATCACGATCAGTTGAATTTAGGGTAGTTCGAAATCATCGCACAGTGACATACGAATAGGCGTCTAAATCGGAACAAGAGCGTTACCCTTCTTGGCTGTTGTGGTTAAGCGTAAATTAGAATAAAAACGATGGACATAAATATTTATGACAGGAAGCCTTAAAATCATAGGGACCTACAATAGGTTACAACCTCATTCTGTTCATATTTTTAAAATTATTGCATCCTCATGAGTACTGTGTTCCTTTCTTAATCTGTTTACCCTGTTTATACTTGGTTTTTCCTACGGACTCAGCGACGGATCCCACCTCTACCACCTCAAGGACAGTGTTCTGGAGCGTGAGACATTGGGTCGGGGGATACAACTGTGAGGGAGGGCTGCACCTGCTATGCTGAACAGGGGCCTTGTGGGGGGGGAGAAGGAAGCGGCCGTGGCCTTAAGTTAGGTACCATCCCGGCATTTGCCTGGAGGAGATGTGGGAAACCACGGAAAATCACTTCGAGGATGGCTGAGGTGGGAGTCGAACCCACTTCTACTCAGTTGACCTCCTCAGGCTGATAGAATCCCGTTCCAGCCCTCGTGCCCCTTTTCAAATTTCGTGGCGAAGCCGGGAATCGAACCCGGGCTTCCAGGGGTGACAGCTGCTCACACTAACCAGTACACCACAGAGGCGGCCCATGAATACTTTACCACAATAATCGTTTAGTGTAATTATTTATTATAATATAGGGGGGATATCATGTTTTTCCCATTACCATATCATACTGGGATTACTAGCTGAAAGGTAAGCTTGAAAGTTGTCCATTATGAAGTGTGGCATAGTTTTAAAAACCAAGGCAACAGACATCTACAATAAAGGCTGTATACATTTCAAAAATAGCAGTAAAATACTGTATTTACCATACTTGGTGTACGTTTGAACGAAATAAGTGGGTTTTTTTATGTTTGTTTTTTGTGGTTACGTTTTCTTGGTGGCGGGCGCTCCATTTCCTTTATTTGTAAATGTGAATGAAAATTAAATAGGGCTGGAAATGTACAGAGCATAAGCAATTGAATTGAGTGGGATACCATTTATCTCTTTTCGCCCTCACAACGCATTGTTCCGTTAATTCCTTGTTCTTTAAACGAAATCTGAAACAAAATTCAATAAACAATTACCGTGGCTATCCGTACTTTCGCTAAGTAAACAATAAAATGGATTTAATTACGAACAGAAATTACAAAAAGGAATCTCGGCTATAATTCAGTAATACTTACTTAAAGTACGATATATCCTTGGTTTTATTACTCCGATTAGTACAACCATACGCTGAGCTTACGGCTGGCATTCTTGAAAACGAGAATCTATGTTTTCACTTCTTAAAATTTAGGGAATTAAATTAGCATGCACGATCTCCCTGTCACCTCAACATATGCTCTCGCGCCAATTCACTTTGTTTTGACAACCGTTAACATGGCTGCCCCTTATCAACTTGCTTCAAGCAGGGAGCGCTGATGACAGGCTTACAGCCCCTCTATGTTATTCTAGCTCGTTGGCTATAGTACACAGTTACATACAAAATTGAAGAAGAAAGCCCCGATTGGCCGAAAATTAATTACAGAAATTCCTGATTGGCTACATTCAAAACAGGCGGAAAGAAAGGATTAATATTGCCAACCCACAAATGACAGAACAAAATTTAGTAAAGAGAAAACTTATGAACACAAAATTTCTCCAAGAAAATTCATTCCTTCACACCAGAGCGCATTATCATAGTTTTTGGTAGAGACATCTGTTAGAGAATGTCTACACTTCTTGATCAATGAAAAACAAAAGCAAATAAAAAATCCACAGTGACATCTTCTGATAAACAGTAGAGTTAGTTCAGTTGTTAAAGTTCAGAGTTTCTCCAGTAGAGAGGTAAGTTAAGGCGGAACATTAAAATATGCGGCGTATAGGTGTACCAACCGGTACAATTATTATTATTATTATTATTATTATTATTATTATTATTATTATTATTATTATTATTATTATTATTATTAAACGAAGTTCACTTCTCTTACCTGAGAGTTATTAGTACTATTTCCTCAGCACTCACACATTCTCTCATGTTCGTATTTCGCTGTCGAATGACAGGAGTAATCACCTGCACTAAGCCCATGTAACTGCGTTTGAACATGCGATTTATTTATTTCGTGTCAGAGTGTCGAAAAAACTTAAAATATAAATAATGTATTATATAAAAACAAAACAAAGTACTTCTTATGTCACAAACATGTTTCACACAAAGTCTGCCCAGAAATGGGCAACAGCAATTCCCTATTCAGTGGCTTGAGTCAAGTCTTGAAGTGTACAACGAACAGGACAGGAATGACAGTCATAAATGTGTTGGGTAGTCCACAGTCGCAGTCTGACTGATCTTTCAAATAACTCCATTTTTTTAGGTTATCCTTGGATTTTACCTACTCCACTCCTCAAACGATTCAGTGCCTTCCAGGTTGTCCATTCCAAATGATGACCAGGGGGTGGAGATTCAGAAGGCTTCATCCAGTCAGAAAGATGCTCCATTTTTGCTCGCCACATATCACAACGTGCTGTTCTTGATGGTTTATCCAGAGTCTTGGAGACATTGAGGAAACTTTTCCTGGACTTCAGTCTTCTGGGTGGAGGTCGATGTCCAAATAACGGGTGGGTGTTTGTGAGATCCACCTTCGACCTCTCTTGCCTTGCAAACACTTCTCGCCGAATGTCTGCAGGAGCAATACCAGCCAAGCAGAACAGTTTGTCAGTGGGAGCAGGTTTCAGACACCCAGTTACTATTCTGCATGTTTCATTAAGGGCTGTATCCACCCGCTTCGTATGGGCTGCGATGAACCAGACAGGACATGCATACTCAGCTGCAGAGAAACTCAGAGCAAGAGCTGAGGTTCTTAACACAGTTGGACGGGCTGCCCATTTGCTTGAGCGAGGTTTACAGAGTATGTTATTTCGGGATGTGACTTTCTGTCCAGAATTAACATAGTGTTCCTTGTATGTTAAGGTCCGATCTAAGGTGACACCCACGTACCTTGGTGTAAAACAATGCTTCAGTTGCTTACCTCCCACGTCAAGCACAGCTGTCTAGTAGCTTCTCGATTTCGAAGATGAAATGCAAACACCTGGATCTTAGTCGGGTTTTGCAGTAGCCGGTTCTTCTGATAGAACACTGAAAGTTCCTTAAGTGTATTTGAGAGCTGCATTTCAGTGGTTTGAAAGTCGTCGCACTGGACCGCAAAAGCGAGGTCATCGGCATAAATGAAGCTTCTTGTATAGGAAGGCGGAGAGTTTCAACAATTTAGCATCAGTTCGTTCTAGTTCCTTTGCTCCTATGAATAGTTAGCAATGGATGTTCTTTTCAAGGTATGGGTGAACCCAATACCTTCTCCTATATCTTCTTCTGATATAATGGAACACAGTCATGCCTTCTTTGTCACTTGACTCAGTAGTTGACATTCTATGCGCAGCACATCGGAAACTGTAGCAACGAACGCGCACCAACCTTTGTGACTTGTGAGAAATCCGTCACTATACAGTACCGTCGTGTGTAGAGCCGAGTCACCAATCGATTACTAATCAGTCTACGCGACCAGTCACAGACTGGTTTGTAATAAGTAGCTCCGTGTGTGAAGGGCCTAAAGGATGTTTTCTATCCGTGCTGCAAGAATTATTTCGCTGTTGAATAAAGAAGGTGAGTACAGTAAACTGTGAGATCAAATTATGGGATACTAGCTTCAAAACCAATGCACAATACTTAACTGGTAAACAAGAAAATATTTTTCATACCACAGAGCTAATAATAATTTCCAGAAGCTAAGGCTAGTGAAACTGTTGGTAGAGATGGAGTCTCCATTAAAATCAGTGTCGATGCAGAGAGCCATGATACGGTACAGGGCAAGAATCACTTAGCAACTTCTTCAGGTAGGCTTTATGATGGATATAAGTCTGAAAATCCTCGCGGTGCACGGACAGCGTGTTTGCTTTATTTGCGTGGAGGCATCGGATTCGAGTTATGGTTTGTACAATGATGTTTAATCCTGGAACGAGAGCTAGAAGAGGAAATCCACTCAAGCTCATTAGATCAAACAGCAATGGAACTGTTTGATGTGAGAGGCAGCAGACCTCGTGAAGAAAGCCAAGCAGTGTGGCTGAGAATGTTGTCACACTCCGCTATCTACAGACCATCTGATTGAGCAGTAGTCATCTTAGCAGCCCAAGGTTCGTAACAAGCTGTGTGCCAAAACGGTTGTTTTAAAAGTACAAGGGATCCGGGTCAGGATATTTACTATTCTCCGGGCCACCTTTTGAGCAGACAAAAGCGGGCGAGAGGGCATAGGCCAGGGGAAGACACGGGTGAGAAGGGCTGCGCCTACGATTTTGTCACATGTAGGGACAAGGGGGTGCGCGTTTCATGCCTTCTGTCAGCATGAGTTACGGCAATGCTGTCGCCAATGCGGGGCCGCTATACTTATTCAGTAGATGTCTTGGTCCGGTTACTATCATAGTCCGTTTAAAACAGCAGGGGCGGTATGGGACTCAACTAATACGTTAATGCATTTTTTTTTCATATGTGCCCAAGTTACAATCAGTGAGCTGTGCTGTGTTATAATGTTGGAGTACAACTTTCAATCGTGCGCCGCTTCATTTCGCGACCAAGGCGAGTGTTATGAGGCAATGACGTTAATTCCGCTTTAGTCTGTTCAAAAGGTGGCCCTGAGTATAATACAATAGAATCTTTTATGACAGAAAGTTCCTATAACCATCCTCTAATAAGACTAATCAGAAGGAGAATGGAAGAGGTCCGACACTGCGAAAAATGAAAGTATCGGCAAAAGAACTGAAAGGGCATGGAGGGCCTCGAAAACATAATACAATCGGGGGAGAAAAAGGGCAAAAGTTGACCAAGGGAGGTCGGATAGGATAGAAGTTAGGAGCCTGGAACAAATAAGTGGAAGCAATGCAAGACTCAGCTAGGGAAACCGTGGTCGCCTACCCACGCACCCAAGTCGAGAGCTCCTTACGCCTCTTACGACAGGTAGGGGATACCGTGGATGTTATTTTACACCTATAGTTGGTGGTAATTGAAGGGACCTTAAACATACAGCGTTGTTTTTATTGTTGATATTATTACGTCTGGCTCTATGGCTGAGTGGCCAGCGTCTTGTTCTTCTGTTCTCAGAGCCCTGGTTTCGATACCCACCGAGGTCGATGGATTTTAGTCTTAAACGGTTAATTATTTTGGCTCAGGGACCTTTGTGCAGTCCCCCAACACTCCTGCAACTCATACACCATAAAAGCACTATCGTCCACCCAGGGCCTAATTCCTAACAACCTAAACAACTTTATGCAAGCTGGAGTAGCGACTTCAGCATCTTCAGGAGCGACTCTTTTTTTCTTTTTTACAAGTTGCTAGACGTCGCACCGACACACATAGGTTTTATGGCGACGATGGGACAGGAAAGAGCTAGGAGTGGGAAGGGAGCGGTCGTGGCCTTAATTAAGGTACAGCCCTAGCATTTGCCTGGTGTGAAAATGGGAAACTACGGAAAACCATCTTCAGGGCTGCCGACAGTGGGGTTCGAACCTACTATCTCCCAAATACTGGATACTGCAGCTATCGAACTCGGTCAGGAGCGTCTCAGTTGTTCAGTTATCTGTTGCAGATCTCAGGCAAAGATGTAAAAATTCTAACTGAGAAATATGTCAGTAGAGCTAGGAAACTATGACTTGTATGAAAAAGCAGTTCCTCTCTGGAAAAAGTGCGCGCGCGTGTGTGTGGGTGGGTGGGTGGGGGGGCGTTAAGCGGGAACAGTTTTCACCCGCGTTTCCCCTGCACTAAGGCCCTACCTCCATCACATCATACGGCTTCACCACATCGCAACACTGCAACACAGGGTTCAATAACATACTCCGCGATCATTTATATAGCATTTGATGAGCTGTACATCCAAATTTATTTCTGAGCCTTGTGTTCTTTGCTATCTTTTCTACCCGACACATTCTAGCAAATTTGAGGACATAAAATTTTGTAGTCGAAATAGTTTGTCCTTGTGGCAGCCTCCTCATGGGGTGGGGAAGTTGTATTAATAATTTAATAATGCAGTTTCCCATACACGGCAGACCTAGCCCACCCTCATCAGAGGGTCTGCCTTACAAGGGCTGCACCGGGCTAGCAATAGCCACACGAAATAGAATTATTACTATTCAGATGGAATATTGTAGCAAGGATGGCGTAGAGGCGCGCGGCTGTGAGCTTGCATCCGGGAGATCGTGGGTTCGAACCCCACTGTCGGCAGCCCTGAAGATGGTTTTCCGTGGTTTTCCATTTTCACACCAGGCAAATGCTGGGACTGTACCTTAATTAAGGCCACGGCCGCTTCCTTCCAACTCCTAGGCCTTTCCTATCCCAGCGTCGCCATAAGACCTATCTGTGTCGGTGCGAGGTAAAGTAACTAGCAAAAATAAAAAAATAAAAAGGTCGGAAAAATAATTAGTGATGGTCCTTCTGGCTCCCATTACTAAACCAGTCACAGTCATTATTACAAGTATTATTATTATTATTATTATTATTATTATTATTATTATTGGTTTTACCTCCTACTAACTACTTTTACGGTTTTCAAAGACAGGGAGATACTGAAATGTTGTCCCGCAGCAGTTCTTTCACGTGCAAGTGAAATGAACCTACATGGCGTATGGCTTTTAGTGCCGGGAGTGTCCGAGGATATGTTCGGCTCGCCAGGTGAAGGTCTTTCAATTTGATCCCCCTGTGGGTGGAGGCGGTAGAATAACACCCACGGTATCCCCTGCCTGTCGTAAGAGGCGACTAAAAGGGGCCCCAGGGGCTCTGAACTATGGAGCGTGGGTTGGCGACCACGGGGCCCTCAGCTGAGTCCTGGCATTTCTTCCACTTACTTGTGCCAGGCTCCTCACTTTCATCTAGCCTATCCGACCTCCCTTGGTCAACTCTTGTCCTTTTCCGACCCCGACGCTATTACGTTTGCGAGGGCTAGGGAGTCTTTCATTTTCACGCCCTTCGTGGCCCTTGTCTTCCTTTGGCCGATACCTTCATTTTTCGAAGTGTCGGATCCCTTCCATTTTTCTCTCTGATTAGTGTTATATAGAGGATGGTTGCCTAGTTGTACTTCCTCCTAAAACAATAATCACCACCACCACCACCACCACTCTTTCAATTTGACGCCCGTAGGCGATTTGCGCGTCGTGATGAGGATGAAACGATGATGAAGATAACACATACACCCAGCCCCCGTGCCAGCGAAATTAACCAATGATGGTTAAAATTCCCGACCCTGCCGGGAATCGAACCCGGGACCCCTGTGACCAAAGGCCAGCACGCCAACCATTTAGCCATGGAACCGGACTACGTGCAGGTAAAATATACCGACACGAGGCTGGCGTATTAGAGCACCTTCAAATATACTAAGACTATACAGGGATCGAACTCGGCAACTTAGACTCAGAAAGCCAGCACTTTACTTACTGTCTGAGCCACTCAACCCGACAGATTATAAGAAACCAACCATAAAGATTATGTGCTTGTTGTTTAAAGCCGATGACGAAATGAAATGGCGTATGGCTTTTAGTGCCGGGAGTGTCCGAGGACATGTTCGGCTCGCCAGATGCAAGTCTTTTGGTTCGACTCCCGAAGGCGACCTGCGCGTAGTGATGAGGATGAAATGATGATGAAGACGACACCAACACCCAGTCCCCGTGTCAGTGAAATTAACTAATTATGGTTAAAATTCCCGACCTTGCAGGAAATCGAACCCGGGTCTCCTGTGACCAAAGGCCAGCACGCTAACCATTTAGCCATGGAGCCGGACAGCTGATGATGATGCCTGTTGTTTAAAGGGGCCTAACGTCTAAGGTCATCGGCCCAAAAGATTATGTAAACATCACGCTCAGAATATACAACCATCAACCATTCTCAACGTCACTCAACGTAGGTAAACCAGTCTTTTATTTCCTGGCTACACCTCTTATCTTCCTGCAAAAAAAAAAAAAAAGTTATTTAAATAGCAGTATCATTATTTTCAGTTTTACTATTGCGAGATTCAAACTCTTGTACAGATCACCGTAGAAAATACCTTTTACCCCACTTTGATCTCATCAACAGAAGGCAAGCTTTTTCTATGGATCAGTGGTAGAGTGTCGGCCTCCGGATCGCCAGACCACTGGTTCACACTCGAAGGAGGTGGTCGGATTTTTAAAGGGCGGGAAATAGTCCATTCGGTACTCCATGTCATTTGATGTCGGCATTTACACCTCTTACCTTCCTGCAAAAAAAAAAAAAAAAAAAAAAAAAAAAAAAAAAAAAAAAAAAAAGTTATTTAAATAGGAGTATCAATATTTTCAGTTTTACTAATGCGAAATTCAAACTTTTGTTCAGATCACTGTAAAAATGTATACGCAGGCGCCTGAATGGTGTCAAATTAAAATTATTATCATTATTATTATTTCTTCTTTCTTCGTTATGCCCAATTAAACAGCGCGTTTAAACTTGTTAGCTTGGTCTGACGGCTTTCCTTCCTTATTCTCCCCCTAAAATCTCGTCAAGAATTCGCTGTGGTGTTTTATCCGTTCTTCTGTTTTCTAGTGTTCTTATTAGCTTTTTCTTCGAATGTGTGATTTGCAACCAGAATTCCAAAGAGTTTACATTTTTTATGGGGTCGCACATAGCGTTTATTTCTTGTATATCCTGCTTAATTTCTTTCAACTAGTTGATATTGACCTTCCTTGAATTGATTAAAGTGAATAGTTTTTTAACAAATTATTATTGTCTATTCTACAGATGTGGCCATCTCCTACGTACGGCATCAGTAAACTTATCTCTTGCTGTACACAAGTCTCTAGTTTTTCTTTAATCCATATGCCATTTAGGCTACTTGAGAGGGACCAGATATTTTCCCCAGAAATTTTTCGTTCTTGATTCGCCTTCTCCTTTCCCCGTTACGGTCTTCTAGGGACCGAGACAATTTCAATGCTTAATCCTTTTTTGTTCCTTCTTCCTCCAATACTCCTTTATCTGATCACTATGCTTCTCTCTTTTTCCTCTCCTCACACCATTCTGAGCCTGTTTTCTTTCCCTCGCCACCTTGAAATCCTTCCATTTTTAACATTCTTTCTAAAAACCTCTCTCTCTGTTGCTTCTTCTTCCCTTATGTTATACTGTTTCTTTCCAAATCTTTCTTGGCTTCATGAATCCAGGTTGTTGTTGAGTTCTTGTTCCAAAGATATTTGAGGATCTGTTTCGTTAAGCTGTTGTCATCCATTCTGTATACTGTAACTGTCCAAAAAATATCAATCGCATCTTCCGCTTTGTATCTGTTATGTTTTCTATGTTCCGGTTTATTTCATCATTACTTCTTGATTTCCAGAGCACTGTAGTTCTTGGCGGGCCGAGTATTTTCCGTATAATTTTTCTTTCGAGTACTTCTATATTATTCAGCTTGTAATTCAATTCACTCGCGTATAGTAGGCATTCTGGTGTTATTTATTTATTTATTTATTTATTTATTTATTAAGTGGCGAAGTTAGGGCTCTTAGCCCTTTCTTAAACTCTATTTTACTTCTGTGTTGTAGTGTTGTATTTTGAGGTTTTTAGATACACTTTTTGTTGTAGATATTCCTTATTATTATTATTATTATTATTATTATTATTATTATTATTATTATTATTATTATTATTATTATTATTATTATTACAGTTTAAATATTTGCTCATGTATGAAAAATGTACCAAAGACATACATTTTGAACGATACTTTCATTGGTTGAGAAAAGCACACACAACAGGACAAAATGATCATGCTAATTATGCCAGTTTAAAAGTACAAACCCTATTAATGTTGTAAACAGTAAGGATTGCAACAATGTATAAAAATATATAACAATTTCACCGGCAGATAAGCACATTAAGTACTTTGTAAGTGTAAATAATTGCGAAGATAATGTATAATAAATATCTTACTACGCATTTGCAAATGTATTTTAGATAAGTCATAAATACATAAAGTTATTATTATTATTATTATTATTATTATTATTATTATTATTATTATTATTATTATTAGCGTATTCTCCCAATAATGGAAGACGTTAAGCAAACAACTCAATCAAGCTTTCTTTGGGTTCTTCTTGTTCTTCCAATAGGCTTTCATTCTCTCTGAGAAGGCTTGTTTACGTTCTTCCGACCATTTCGGTCTGCACTGTTTTTGCTTTGGTTGCTCTGATGTAACTTCCCACTTGTTGACTTTGTGTCTGAAGGTGTCTCTTTCTAAAATGTCTGTTGCACATATGTTTGCGTTTTTGAGGTCCTTTCGAAGTTCATCCAGCCAAGGTGTTGAATTCTTAAGTGAGCTAACATAATTTAATATTCTTTTTGACAGTCGATTTTCTGGTAATCTTGTGAGGTGTCCAAAGAATTTCATTCGTCTTTTCTTAATGTCAATTTCAATGTTTGAAACTTTTTCTGTTGTTTTGATTGATTGTAGCCTGTAACCATCTTGGGTATATCTTGCTCCTAGGATTTTCCTGATGATCTTCCTCTCTTGCTTTTTTATTTCTTCTAATTCTTGTTTACTGTTAAGTGACAATGTTTCACTTGCGTAAAGGACTGTTGGTTTTATGACTGTGTTGTAATGCCGAATTTTTGTCTGTCTTGACATGCATTTTTTGTTGTAGATGTCTTGAACTAACCCTAATGCCTTCTTGACTTTTTGGAGACGGTTTTGCTGTGAGATCTTCTCAAGGCCTGTCGGTTCGATGAATTCTCCGAGGTATTTAAAGTACGAGACCCGGTCGATTTTACCGTATTTTGTTCTCAGGCTCGTGATATCTGTCTTTGAACAGAAGAATTTAGTTTTCTCAAATGAAATCTGTAGTCCCACTTTTTCTGCAGATTCCTTAAGTATCTCAAGCTGCTTGATGGCAGTCTCCTCATCCTCTGTGAAAATCGCCAGATCATCCGCAAATGCAAGGTATGGTACGTAGAGGTTGTTTTTGGGAAAGCCCAATCGGATCGGTTTCCAAGATTCATGTTTCTTGAGTTCCTTCTCCCATTCTTCCATAACCTTGTCTAGGACGACGTTGAACAGAATTGGAGAGAGTCCATCACCTTGTCTCACACCTGTCTGAATGTCGAAGGGTTCTGAAATTTCTCCCATAAATTTCACTTTAGATTTTGTGCCCGTTAGTGTTTGTCTTATGAGTTCTAGGGTTTTGGGATCTAGTCCTCTCTCTTCTAGAATTTGGAATAGGGAGGGTCTGTCTATCGAATCATATGCCTTTTTGAAATCTACAAATGTGCATACTGTCGGCTTTTGTCTGAGGGCTCGTAGTTTAAGTATGGTTTTGAGGTTGAAAATTTGTTCTGGGCATGACCTGTTTGGTCTGAATCCTGCTTGAAATTCTGATAATTTGGGTTCTAATTGTTGTTGTGTTCTATGCAAGAGACAGGCTGATAGTATTTTGTATGTGACTGATACAAGTGAGATTCCTCTGTAATTGTTTACGTCTAACTTGCTGCCTTTTTTATGTAGTGGATGGATTAGAGCAATCTTCCAGTCATCCGGGAGCTTTTCGGTTTGCCAAATGTTTTGGATTATTTGTGTAATTTCTCTGAGTGAATTTGGGCCTAAATTTTTCAGAAGTTCAGCTACAATTCCGTCTTCCCCTGATGCTTTGTTGTCTTTAAGTTTCTTGATATGTGAATAAATTTCTTCTTGAGTTGGTGGTGACGAATTTTCCGGTATGATTTCTGGCTGTACTTTCGGGAATCTCTTTTTGGGTTCTGGACAATTTAAAAGCTGTGAAAAATATGTAGCTAATTCTTGGCAGTTTTCCTTATTTGTCAGGGCTAGTTTACCATCGTGCTTCCGAAAGCAAAGGTTCTGTGGGGAATATCCTTTAATTTGGTTCGCAAAGGTCTTGTAGAAATCGTGTGTGTTGTAATTTTTGAAGTTGTCTTCAATTGACTTCAGTTGGACATTGACGTATTTCCGTTTATTTTGTCTTAAAATCTTGGATACATGCTTGCGAACTTCGAAGAATTTCTTCTGTGTTTCTTCTGATTTGTTACAATTGTAGTTTTGAAATGCCTTTTTCCTTTCTTCTAGTGCGGTCTCACATTCTTGATTCCACCAAGGATGTTTTGGTTTCTTGCGAAGAGGGATTAGGTCCTTCGCCGTTTCGATGATTTTAGTCTGGAAATTCTCCCAGCTCTCTGCAGGTCGTTTTTCCCATTCTTCTGAAATTTTGGAGTCCTTGATTTTGTGCAGATCAAATTTTGGAATCACCGATGTTTTCCTGTTGAATTTCCCTTTGGGTGTGAATTTAATTTTGATTCTGCTTAAATAATGATCCGAATCGATGTTAGCACCTCTGCGCACTTGCACATCATGAATTTCCTTTTGGTAATCATATGATATTGCCACATGATCAATCTGAAATTCTCCTAAATGATGGATGGGTGATCGCCAAGTTTTTTGCTTTTTGGGATTCTTCCGGAGTGATGTTGACATAATTTTGAGGTTATTTTGTTGGCATATTATTATTATTATTATTATTATTATTATTATTATTATTATTATTATTATTATTAGATTGCGTCAAATATAAAACAGCTTTACTCTTCCAAACATTTGTCACGCAAAATCTCAAGAAAGAGAAGACTTCAGATATTCCTTGAAATAGCGGCGCAGTATACACAGGAGCCCTTCACCAAGTATGTCAAGGACAAGAGCGGTGTTAGTTTTGCTTGCTGAAATGTTTTCTACCTGCTAGGCCACTCTGTCCCCGCCTTAGGCAAAGCCCTTTGCAGCAGCAAAATATCCTCTTCCATTGGCAATTTACCCTCATCTTACGAGCCGTTCTTTGGATTTCACGGCTTGTTCGAGTTTCATTCTCAGTTGAAGGAGAATTCAACAACGCAGTTCCAGTAACCCGGGCAACCTTGGAGAGTTAATCAACTAAGTGGTGGTGGTGGTGGTGCTGGTGGTGCTGGTGACTTTTTAAAAGGAATTACAACTAGGTGATCATCTTCGCTAATCAACTACGGTAACTACAACTTCCGAAACAGATAGGCCTATGACACGTTTTTCGGAAGATAGTTAATTCACTTAATTTCTACCACACAAATTTCACATGAAAAAAGTACCAAATCCCACGATTTCACCGGATACCAGCCGATTTTTAATGCTCTTTTTCAAACCCCAGTGAAAAATCCAGAAAAGAGGTAAATATCCCGGTTTCTGTACTTGTGAATGAAATCAGTATCGATTGGTGGCGGTCGGTAATCGATTTAGAGGTCGTTTAGAGAGCTTCTGTATTTTATTATTTGTTTTTGATGCGTTGAAGATGCCGAAGGACAACTTCTGCTGCACATTTAAAGAATATTATGACTGAATTCCCGTTTCCGCAGGAAGGAAGAAGTGTATTTGAAGCAGAATATTTGCTGGGCAGATACGTTTACATTTTCTGTAGGATTCATATCAGAAAATGATTGTTCCCGCCTAAGAGCTATAAAATTCTCACCAGTTTATAGGTTATTATTACAAACTTGTAAGTCTATTTACTTGCAGATGCTTCTTCTCCACATCAGACAGCGCGAAATCCAATATTATGGATCATGTTCGACGAAATAATAATCAACACAAAAATGTAAATGTTCTGTTTTCTATGATATCATATCGGTATTTAAAAATGA
Source organism: Anabrus simplex (assembly GCF_040414725.1). NCBI lineage: Eukaryota > Metazoa > Arthropoda > Insecta > Orthoptera > Tettigoniidae > Anabrus > Anabrus simplex. Next base: position 121,320,641 of record NC_090268.1, on the reverse strand, counting down.
GTTTCTTGGGAAGATACGAGGAGTAGGAAATATATTCTCTAAAAGTAAACACTGTTAAAATAAATGTTTGTAACGGAACATTAGAAAAAAGAATGCATGGGAAATCATTTTGAAATGTAAACCTAAGTAATTGAGGACTTCAGAAAGTCCGTTCTTAGGAGTATTTTGAATATATATTCTAATTTCTAAAATACAGTCTAAATTCTAAAGTTCAGATCCATTTCTGGTAGACATTGTGTTTATATGCTCCATATCTTTTGATATGAAAAATTCTTCTTTCATTCAACTGTCATCCCCTGTGGGTGGGGGCGGCAGAATAACACCCACAGTATCCCCTGCCCGTCGTAAGAGGCGATTAAAAGGTACCCCAGGGGCTCTTAACTTGGGAACGTGGATTGGCGACCATGGGGCGCTTAGCTAAGTCCTGGCATTACTTCCACTTACTTGTGCCAGGCTCCTCACTTTCATCTATCCTATCCGACCTCCCTTGGTCAACACTTGTTCTTTCCTGTCGTCGCCATAAGACCTTTCTGTGTCGGTGTGACGTAAAGTCCATAGCAAAAAAAAAAAAATGTTCTTTCCTGACCCCGACGGTATTAAGTATCGAGGCCTAGGGAGTCTTTCATTTTCACGTCCTTCGTGGCCCTTGTCTTCCTTTGATCGATACCTTCATATTTCGAAGTGTCGGAACCCTTCCATTTCTTTTTCTCGGATTAGTGTTACATAGAGGATGGTTGTCTATCTACACTTCCTCTTAAAACAATAATCACCACCATCACTCTTACAGTTATCATGTCGATACGCTGAGAACTGCCCTTCGTGGCCAATCCGTGAACTTATTCTTAGACATTAAAGAAATTATTCCTCAGCATAGCCAAAAAATAAATAAAACGCTGGTCTATTCAACTCTGGGGCTACTAAATTGGGACCGAGCTCGATAGCTGCAGTCGCTTAAGTGCGGCCAGTATCTAGTATTCGGGAGATAGTAAGTTCGAGCCCCACTGTCGGCAGCCCTGAAAATGGTTTTCCGTGGTTTCCTATTTTCACACCAGGCAAGTGCTGGGGGTGTACCTTATTTAAGGCCACGGCAGCTTCTTTCCCACTCCTAGCCCTTCTCTGTCCCATCGTCGCCATAAGACCTATCTGTGTCGGAGCGACGTAAAGCAAAAAAAAAAAAAAAAAACTAAATTGGGACATTAGCGACCTGCTAATTCTTAAATCAATTACCAATGCTTTTGATAACTCATACAACTATTTGTAAACAATATTCACTGGCCTTTACCTGATGTCTGACCTGATGAAGATCAACACGTGCTACACGATATCTCTACTCACGTGTTTACGACATAATCTAGCCGAAAATGTCCTACCGAAATGGTACTACCTCTGCAATACGATCTCAAAAATAACTTCCATTTACCAAAACAAACACACATGGAAACGATCCTAGTTTGCGCGTGTAAATCACGAATTTAGACGTAAATTCCCTGAATAATTCCACAATGGAATATAATTAATAGCTTTTGATGAACCTGAATTCACGACCGAGGGCTTACACTACGTCCGAAATAACTCGACACCTCTTCCAAAGAAATTTCACATTCGTTCAATTATCAGCAATTACAGGGCGAGTTGGCCGTGCGGTTAGAGGCGCGCGGCTGTGAGCTTGCATCCGGGAGATAGTGGGTTCGAATCTCACTGTCGGCAGCCCTAAATATGGTTTTTCATGGTTTCTCATTTTCACACCTGGCAAATGCTTGGGTTGTACCTTAATTAAGGCCAGGGCCGTTTCCTTCCAGCTCCTAGTCCTTTCCTATCCCATCGTCACCATGTGTCGGTGCGACGTAAGGCCACTAGCAAAAAATGAACACCAATTAATTTATAAATGTGAAGATATGTAAAATTTATAATACAATGACATTTATTAGCATCTGGTGTCGAACTGAGATCCATCTGTTAGCTATGAATAAGTGATTACTGATCACTATCGGATTGCATGAAGACATAAATAAAATAGATGATCAACATTCATTAACAACGTTGCACTCTCTGAAATATAACACACTGAGGACTCTTAAATATTTACTCTCCCTATGGGTGGGGGCGGTAGAATAACACCCACGGTATCCACTGCCTGTCGTAAGAGGCGACTAAAAGGGGCCCGAGTGACTCTCAACTTGGAAATGTGGGTTGGCGACCATGGGGCCCTTTAGCTGAGTACTAGCATTGCTTCCATTTACTTGTGCCAGGTCCACACTTTCATCTTTCTCCCTTGATCAACTCTTGTTCTTTTCCGACCCCGATGCTATTAGAGCATTCGACGGCTAGGGAGTCTTTAATTTTTACGCCATTCGTGGCCCTTGTCTTTCTTTGGCATATATCTTCATTTTCCGAATTTTCGGATCCCTTCCATTTTTTCTCTCTGATTAGTGTTATATAGAGAATGATTAACTAGCTGTACTTCCTCTTAAAGCAATAATCACCATCACTCAAATATTTCCACACAGAAATCATCGTCCGACGACATATGATCACCTACTGAATCAATACTGGACACAAATTATTTATATACAAATATTTACATCTGGTATTCTCAGTCCCCCCTAGAAGCATTGAACTGGGCCTATCACCAAGAAAATATGCAGAAAAAGAAAGGCTCCTTCTACATCTGCTGTCTTCAGAAAACACTCCTTTTTTTGCTGGTGGTTTAACGTCGCACTAGCACATCGACGATTTCAGGCTACGCAGGAATGGGAAAGGGCTAGAATTGGGAAGATAGCGGTCGAGGCCTTAATTAAAATACAGCCCCAGCATTTTCCTGGCGTGAAAATGGGGAACCACGGAAAACTATCTTTAGGGATGTCCACGGTGTGATTCGAACCCACCATCTCCCGAATGCAAGCTCACAGCTATGCGGCCCTAACTTCACGGCCGACTCGCTCGTTTGACTCGAGTAGTGGTGGTGGTGCTGGTAATTTTTTGTTTTGTTTTAAGAGAAAGTACAACTAGGTGATCATCCTCGTTAATCAACTACGGTAACTCCAACTTACGAAACAGATAGGCCTATGACATGTGTTTCGCAAGATAGTTAATTCACTTAATTTTTACCACACGAATTTCACAAGACTTACGTGAAAAGACAAAAGTACCAAATCTCACAATTTAACCGTTCATTTATGAGTCTGTGTCTTTTTTCCCCCTCTGTGGTTGGGGGTGGGGGGGTAGAATAACACGTACGGTATCCCCTGCCTGTCGTAAGAGGCGACTAAAACCCCCTGTGGGTGGGGGCGGTAGAATAACATCCACGGTATCCACTGCCTGTCGTAAGAGGCGACTGAAAGGGGCCTCAGAGGATCTGAACTTTGGAGCGTGGGTTGGCAACCACGAGGCCCTCAGCTGAGTCCCGGTATTTCTTCCACTTACTTGTGCCAGGCTCCTCACTGTCATCTATCCTATCCGACCTCCCTTGGTCAACTCTTGCTCTTTTCCGACCCCGACGCTATTAGGTTTGCGAGGCCTAGGGAGTCTTTCATTTTCACGCCTTCGTGGCCCTTGTCTTCCTTTGGTCGATATCTTCACTTTTCAAAGTGCCGGATCCCTTGCATTTTCTCTCTCTGATTAGTGTTATATAGAGGATGGTTGCCTAGTTGCACTTCCTCTTAAAACAATAATCACCACTACACCACCATACAGCATAAGATTCCCTTCTTACAATCTCGGAAGGTCCGCCTCTGTGGCGTAGTGGTTAGTGTGATTAGCTGCCACCCCCGGAGGCCCGGGTTCGATTCCCGGCTCTGCCACGAAATTTGAAAAGTGGTACGAGGGTTGGAACGGGGTCCACTCAGTCTCGGGAGGTCAAATGAGTAGAGATGGGTTCGATTCCCACCTCAGCCATCCTGGAAGTGGTTTTCCGTGGTTTCCCACTTCTCCTCCAGGCAAATGCCGGGATGGTACCTAACTTAAGGCCACGGCCGCTTCCTTCCCTCTTCCTTGTCTATCCCTTCCAAACCCACCAAGGCCCCTGTTCAGCACAGGAGGTGAGGCAGCCTGGGCGAGGTACTGGTCATCCTCCCCAGTTGTATCCCCAGAGTCTGAAGCTCCAGGACACTGCCCTTAAGGCGGTAGAGGTAGGATCCCTCGCTGCATCCGAGGGAGAAACAGACCCTGGAGGGCAAACCGATTACGAACGAACGAATAATTTCGAAAGTGTTTGCAGACAGAGTGATTAGTGCTGGTCGATTTCCTCCTCGTGCGATTTTTACTTGTGGGGTAAACTGAAGGAAAAAGTGTATCGAGCAAATCCTCACACATTGGAGGAACTGAAAGAGAATATTACGAATGAAATCAGAAACATTACATTGGCAGAACTTACTCGCGTCAGCGAGAGTGTGGTTACCAGATACAATGCCTTGTAACTCAGGAACGACGACACTTACAGCATCTTTAATAAGGTAAGATTTCATATAATATTCTATACACGCTTAAAACAGGGCGACCGCGCGCGACATAAGTTCGGCTGAAGCAGCTGCCGTAGCGCAGAGTACAAACACTGTGCGTTCGGTCTGAGTTTATATGAGAGAGCCTGTAAATGTTCAAAGATCAAATAGTACCTGTGAAATGCTCTTCGTGATCTACTAATGAGTAATTAATATAGATTATGGATCAGATGAGGAGCATTGAATCAAAATGCACTTGTCCATAATAAATAAATTTTCAGCGGAGATAAAAAAAAAAATTATATCTCCCAAACTTGCCGGAATTTTTCTAAACTTTAAATATCTAGTTGCAATGTGAGGTTCATACACCTATATAATTGAGATCATACAATCATTTTTTGCTTAACACCGTGGTTATTGGAGATAATATTTTGGACTCAGTGCATTTTGAACCATTCACACTGGCATTTCAAATTATTTTGTGTAAAAAGAAAAGAATATTCCCATTATACTTTATTTGAAAATTTCAATGCAATACGATGAAAGAGATTACTTGAGCCATTTAAAAATGTAGGTTCCAGGTTTTTCATTTGTCACTTCTAATCTGAAAAAAAAAAAAGCGAATTTTATCAAATTATTTGAGATTAAAATTATACACATTAGAAGGTGTATAATTTATATTTATATGGACCTTGCATCCAGTCTTCCTTCATATATTTTAAATAATGCCAACTTCTTTTTCCATATAGTGTCCGGCTCCATGGCTAAATGGTTAGCGTGCTAGCCTTTGGTCACAGGGTCCCGGGTTCAATTCCCGGCAGGGTCGGGAATTTTTCCATAATTGGTTAATTTCGCTGACAGGGGGCTGGGTGTATGTGTCGTCTTCATCTTCATTTCATCCTCATCACGATTCGCAGGTCGCCTACGGGAGTCAAATCAAAAGACCTACATCTGGCGAGCCGAACTTGTCCTTGGACACTCCCGGCACTAAAAGCCACACGCCATTTCATTTTCCAAATAGTGGCATTCTATGTCGTTTCCATTGTCAAATCCAGGCTTTTCGTCTAAGACTGTAACATAGCATTGCAGCTGAACCTCACTTCTCCAATTATCCCCAAACCTCCTCTTCAGTAAACTGTCAATATCTGCTTTCTTTGCATCACTGACTCTACTTTCCAACGGTAAGGACTGGAACTCCGCTATGATTTCAAACTTACACCCCTGTTTCAAAGAAGACATACATAGTTTTGAGGGATTTTGGTTCCATTTTAATACCGACGATCGACCTGCCTGTTTTCATGGCTTTTCTCAAAAATGTATGTTTCATTTGACTTAGCCAATTACCCAACTGTTTGACATCTCTCAGATGCCAATCAACCGCTAGAACCCTTACAATGTAATTAACGGTGTAGTTATTTGAGTTCCGTTCATTTTCATCGGATCCCCTTCCACGTCTCTTTGGTGTGGAAATAATCATTAGGGATGACAATGTCTATCCTGTTCCATTTTATTTGGTTTACTATAGATTCGTCTCTTTGCTTGCTGGAGTTAGAAAAATGGTATACTGCCACATTTAAACCTCCCTTCTTTATGATGTCAATCTGGGTTGAAGTTCATAGGGTTTGAATCTCTGCGTGCATAATAAAGAAAACACAAGATTGGAATAAAATATCTGTTCTGCATTCAAAGGAAAAATAAATAACAAGTTTTATTAACCTCTTCAGGCATATTATTTGAAATTAATAAAATAAATTTAGGTTTAAGTTACCTCACTTGTACCTCTTTACGTCTCTTCGTTTCTTTCAATTTTAATTTTCTTCTCATCCCCCTACTGTTGCCTGCAATAAGTACTTCATTTTCCATATTGTATTAATCTAGTTATCAGTTCCTCTATCGCACTACCTATGAAATCTCCAACTGAACAGACTGTTTTTAATCCATTGTTGACTGTAGCCTAATGGTTGACAGTATAAGAGCGCGATAAAATAATAACAGCTGTCGATCCCACCAATTGCAACAAGCTTTCAAGATTGTATTGTTGCCAACGTACAGCTGTCGGAAGGCAAAGACTTAAATAGGAATGATTTTTATTTTATGTGACAAAGTGCATTCTGTTCCAATCGTCTCGGTGGACTCAGCGCTTTCTGAACCAAACGCTGTATTTCAAAGCTATTTTACGCTATGAACGAGTGCTTTACGAAACAAACTAATTGCATAGATCGATTCAGCGCTACCTAGATATGGGGAATCCGAATCAAACAGCATTTCGTCCAAGGCTGAACTGAGCGCGTTTTGAGTCAATGCTCCTCAGATATAGAACGAGGAAGAATACCTAGAGAAATGGACACAGAACAAACTTCAAGAATTAGGTGTTCTTTTAGCGAACATCATTTTCGTGGAGAAAGGTGAATTGCTGTGCACGTTAGGCACGCATATCCCGACCAGAACCTGACGCCAAGTAGGCTACTCACATGATCTCTACCGCAACCAAGCACTATTTAATATCAACACCTAACGAACGCGATGATACTCAAATAATTGGGAACGCAAATTCATTTGAACACGAAACGAATTTACAAGAACCTCGGGAAGTAAAACAAGTAAAACTCTGGCCAAGTCTTCGTGGTGTGAGGGGCGTATCCATTCATATTAGGCTCTCTCATCCTGATCGACACCACAGAAAATTGCTTCAAAATCACACGGCTAACGTATTTCAAACAGATGTATCCGTTTTAGTCACTACAGATCTCGCTTTCAGCGACGACGAGGGGATATCAGATAGCTCGTCACTGAAGTGCAAACAAGAAATCTTGCAAATTAAAATTTGATGAAGTCAACGACGATTTCTGTTCACGTCTGTTAACCTCATGCCCGGTCCCAAACATCTAGCAAGTAAATTTTATGAGGCCAGGAAAAAACGCCATTTAACCCTCAGTGACAAGCACCAGTCACTCGTCTAATCCACAGCGTGCAGATAAACGTGCCCATGAAAAAAAATGGCGAACCAAATATAACTATGAACTCAATATCAATTTTACTATTAGAGACGAAAGGCCATGAGGCGGGTGTTGGAAAACAAGCCCAAGATGTATAAAATTGGTCTCGAAAACATTCATGCCTACATTTCCGATCCCCCGGTAGGTGTGGGCCGTAGAATAACACCCACGGTATCCTCTGCCTATCGTGAGAGGCGACTAAAAAGGGGCCCCAAGGGCTCTGAACTTGGGAGCGTTGGGCCAGGCTCCTCACTTTCCTCTATCCTATCCAACCTCCCTTGGTCTACTCTTGTTCTTTTCCAACCCCGACGGTCGAGGCCTAGGGAGTCTTTCATTTTCACGGCCTTTGTGGCTTTGACTTTCTTTGGCCGATACTTTTATTTTTCGAAGTCTCGGATCCATTCCATTATTTCTGTCTGATTACTGTTATATAGAGGATGGTTGCCTAGTTGTAATTCATCTTAAAACAATAATCACCACCACCATCTATGTCTGAATAATGCTGTTTTCCCAGCTTTTTTGCTCCATGTACGTTAGTTCCGAGCTTGTACCAAGTTGGTTCTGTTGCACACAGCCGTGAAACAGAAAGAAACAATAGTAGGAAAGCCTACTCGTCCATGTAGCAGAATGTTATCCGAAAGGAAGTGAAAGATAGTGACAATGATTTTCTGCTAAGAATTCATTTCGGGGAGGCTTGGATAGAAAACGAAGATCTTGCTTTCTATAGGAGTCTGATCGATCATTGAACAGCGGGGAAAAATGCAGAGGAGGACTCAGAGTTTGAAATTCATCCAGAAGACAATGAGATGCCTGTGTAATTTAGATTGGACAGGACAGGACAGGACTTGCAAGGTAGTGGCTTTTTTACTTCTTGCAGGCTTTCATTTGATGTCATATAATGTGTAATCATAGTTACTTATATTTATTAAATCATTTCTTTTCTCCCTTTAACCAGCATCTCTTTCCAGTTATGTTACGATAATATTCATATAGAAGCAAACCTCCGTAGATCCATGAGAACAGGCACAAAACTCGGTGAATCCAAACCATTATAGGTAATAACTGTAAAAGTAAAGCCCAAATATTTTAAAGAGTGGCAGAAAAATAGTCTCTAAGTGAACACAAATCTAAAATGAAAATTAATTTTGAATATCTGCCGGCCAAAGTAAGTAATATATTTTTGGCATTTCCTGAAAAAATGTTCTAGTGCATTCACAGTGTTTTGCTTTTGGACGCCTCATTTAATTCCTGTGATTATCTACTCTTCCAAACTTTTACACTAATGGTCCAACTAAATACATTTCGGAGGAAGAACCTTACATATAGCCAGCTAGGCAGGTTAAGTGATTAAGAATATACTCTGCGAACAAAATCCAACACGTGGCAATAACAGTTCTTAAGCCCATCACATATCCTACGAAAAGCAACGCCCTCGCCCCATGAGGTCTGAAGCAATCTTCGGCGTATCCAAAGCCTCATACCAAAGCATTTTACATCGAGTTGATAATGAACAAAGGCAGTGTTCAAAAGACTCCACACACATGATAAACTTTAATGATGTCATCTGCTGATGAGAATGCAGCTGCCACATCAATTATGAACCACCATCCCGTGTTCCAAAAAGAATCAAACTCATTAATAATTCCAGTGACCATTGACTCTTCCAAGCGTGTTCACCAATGATCCAGCCAAGATGAACACATTTTGGAGGAAGGGCCCTACATCTAGCCAGCTAGGCAGGGTTGTTGACTGATAATATACTCTGCGAATACAATCCAACACGCGGCTGTAATAGATCAGCTCCCAAGCCCATCACAAATCCTAAGAAAAGTCATGCCCTCGCTCCACGAGAACCGAAGCAAAAGCCGGTGTATCCATCACCTCGAATCAAAGCTTATGATATCGAGTTTATCAGGAATATAATTTATCTACAAACATGGCAAGCTTAATTGAAATCATTGGTAATGAGCATGTAGCTCCACGGGACTGAAGCAACCTCCGGTGTATACAAAACCACGTATCAAAGCATTATGCAATCATGAACCATCATTCCATAATAAACATTGTTTTAACGTGAATCAAAACCATTAATATTTAATTCCAGTGATCATCTGCTCTTCTAAACTTGTACACTAATGATCCAACTAAAATTAACACATTTCGGAGGAAGAGCCCTACATCTAGCCAGCTGGGCAGGGTTAAGAGACTGAGAATATCCTCTCCGAACAAATTACAACACGCGGCAATAACAGATCTAAGGCCCATCACAAATAATAAGAAAAGCCACGCCCTCGCTCCACGAGGACCGAAGTAAAAGCCAGTGTATCAATCACATCGTACCAAAGCACCTGAGACCGAATTGACCTTGAATAAAAAATTGTGTTCCAAACACTTAACAAATATTAATGCTTTACTGAAGTCACCTGGTGCTAGGAATGCAGCTGTTGCATCAATTTTGAACCACAATGCCACAATAAACAATGTTCCAACGAGAACTAAAACCATTAATATTTAATTCCAATCATCATCTACTCTTCCAGTCTTGTACACCAATGATCTAACCAAGATGAATATATTCTGGTGCAAGAGCCGTACATTGAGCCAAGTAGGCAGTGTTTTTTGACCGACAATATATTCTGCGAACAAAATCCAACAAGCGGCAATAACAGCTCCCAAGTCCATAACAAATCCTAGGAGAAGTCATGCCCTTGCTCCACGAGAATCGAAGCAAAAGCCTGTATATCCATCACCTCGTATCAAAGCATTTAATATCTAATTTATCATGAATAAAATGTATGTTCCAAAGAGTCCACAACAGTAGTAACTTTTACTGAAGTCATCTGGTGGTGAGAATGCAGCTGTCAAATCAATTATGAACCACCATCTCATAATAAACAATGTTCCAACGAGAACCAAAACCATTAATATTTAATTCCAGTGACCATCTAATCTTCCAACCTTGTACACTACTGATCCAACTAAAATTAACACATTCCGGAGAAAGAGCCCTATATCTAGCCAGGTAGGCAGCTCTTAAGTCCATCACAGAGCCTAAGAAAAGCCACGCCCTTCCTCCACGGGACCGAAGCAACCTCCGCTGTATCCAGAACTTCGTACCAAAGCATTTGATGCCGAGGTGATAATGAATAAAGATAGTGTTTAAAATACTCTACAAACTTGGTAAGCTTTATTGAAGTCATCTGGTGATGAGAATGCAACTGCCACATCAATTATGAACCACCATCCCATAGTAAACATTGTAACATTGTTCCAACAAGAACCAAAACCATTAACATTTAATTCCAGTGACAGTGCTTTAAAGACTCCACAAACATGGTAAGCTTTACTGAAGTAATCTGGTGATGAGAATGCAGCTGCCACATCAATTATGAACCACCACCTCGTAATAAACATTGTTCCAACGAGAACCAAAACCATCAATATTTAATTCCAGTGACCAACTTCACTACTGATCCAACTAAAATTAACACATTTCGGAGGAAGAGCCCTACCTCTAGCCAGCTATACTGGGTTAAGAGATTGAGAATATACTCTGCGAACAAAATCTAACATGTGGCGATAACAGCTTAAAGGACCACCACAAATCCTACGAAAAGCCACGCCCTCGCTCCACAGGACCGAAGCAACCTTCGGTGCATACAAAACCTCGTACCAAAACATCTGACACCGAGCTGATAATGAATAAAGAGTGTTTCAAAGACTCCACAAACATAGAAATCTTTACTCAAGTCGTCCGGTGATGAGAATGCTGCTGCCACATCAATTACGAACGAATATGCTATAAAAAACAAACTCATTAATACTTAATCCCAGCGATCATCTACTCTTCCAAACGTGTACACCAATGATCCAACCAAGGTGAATACATTTTGGAGGAAGAGCCCTACATCTATGCCAGCTAGGCAGTGTTGTTGACTGATAATATACTCTGCGAACAAAATCGAACACGCGGCAGTAACAGCTCGCAAGCCCATCACAAATCCTAAGAAAAGTCACGCTTTACCTCCCCGAGGACCGAAGTAACCTACGTTGTGTCAATCATCTCGTACCAAACCATTTGATACCGCGCTGATCATGAAAAAAAATATTTTTCCAAAGACTCCACAAACATGGTAAGCCTTATTGAAGCGATCTGGTGATGATTATGTTTTTATTTTTATTTACAATGTCTTCTTTTATTTGGCGCGGTTAAGGCTACAAAGCCGTCTCTTACACTGAACCAAGTTTAAATATTATACAAAATGCTATGATCCTAACTTAAACCTACAAACATACAAACACACACACAAAACCCTCTCTGGGTGGGGACAGTAGAATAATACCCACGGTATTCCCTGCCTGTCGTAAGAGGCGACTAAAACAGGCACCAGGGGTCTTAACTTGGGAGCGTGGGTTGGCGACCATGGGGGCCCTTAATTGGTCCTGGCATTGCATTCACTTACTTGTGTCAGGCTCCTCACTTTCACCTATCCTATCCGACCTCCCTTGATCAACTCTTGTTCTTTTCCGATCCTAACGGTATTAGAGAACTCGAGGCCTAGGGTGTCTTTCATGTTCACGCCCTTCGTGGCCCTTGTCTTTCTTTGGCCGATACCTTCATTTTTCGAAGTGTCGGATCCCTTCCATTTTTCTCTCTGATTAGTGTTATAAAGGATGGTTGTGCCTAGTTGTACTTCCTTTTAAAACAATAATCACCACCCACACACATTATTATGTATATAAATGCATATGATCATACCACTAAGCAGTTATTTACAAATCAATTAAATAACCAACAGAAATAAGCTTAGATTTAAAGTATCACAGAAGCGTAGCCAGAATCGACTGATAGTGGGGGAGGGGGGTTGGGGGGTTATAGTTACAAAAAGATGATAGAACATGATGAAGGTGCTTGTGCATGTGTGGTGTGCGCATGCATGCCTTTATAAGGACACTATACAAGTAAATTACGTTGATATTCAGATTGCAGTACACTACAAAGTCTTACATTAAAATACAGAACAAGAACAATATGATCAAGGTGAATAGTTTTATGGCGAATGGTATGTTCAGATTACAATCAAGAATCCAACTTTTGAGGCTTCTTAGAAAATAGATTGAAGAGATCTGTTGGTTTTACAATCATGTCTCTGTGAATGTTCAAAAGAGCCAACCCATTGAGTCGATTTTCACTTATTTATTATCAGTTTCTCTTTATTTTATTTTGTAAAAATTCCATGGGGGAGGGTGTTTTAACCCCCGTTAGATACGCCCCTGTAATCATAGTAGGGTCTAATAATACTGTTAGTAACAATGGCAATTAAAAATTTCATTTCACAGCCACTAATTCTATCTGTCACAGGAATAATTACACAATGGCTGATAATTTTACTTCTGCTACTACTACTACTAATAATAGTCTAAATGATTATTATCATAAATTACGTAAGTATGAACGATATTGCCTCTCTTGAATGACTCGCCTGATGCAAGTTGGGGTAGATCTTCAGACGATGTGTTCCAATGCCTTGCCGCAGCAACGGTAAAGGAATTCGCAAAGCAAGATTTTGAATGTTGAGGAGTAGCTAGGGTAGTATTATTATGAGAACGAGCATTAAGGTTATGAACGGAAGATAGGTTAGTAAATCTCGTGCTCAAATATGGAGGAGAAGGTGTCAGTAAAATTTTGTTTAGTAAGCATTCAGTCATCTACTTTTCAAATCGAATCATGAATTTTGAGAAGGGAGGAAGTTATATGCGCACATCCGTTTCCAGGTTCAACATACTGTAAGTATGATACGAGGGCAGATCAGAAAATAAAGGTCGATTCACACATCTCCGGGACGTGACGGCGCTTTCCGTGTCCGTATCCGTCCTTTCCGACATGAATATTTCACGTCTGTTCTCACACTTCAGTTCCGTGCAATCAAGTGTTCCATGATGAGCTTTTTTTCAGTGATGATGAACTGTTAATGTTAGCTATAATCTTGGATGAAGAGGAGAAAGAGAGGGAGAAACAGTGGGTTCATCCTATATGGAAACGCAGGGGTAAGGAAGGTTTTGTTTGCTAGTTGCTTTACGTCGCACCGACACAGACAGGTATTATGGCGACGATGGGACAGGGAAGGGCTAGGAGTGGGAGGGAAGCTTTCGTGGCCTTAATTAAGGTACAGCCCCGGCATTTGCCTGGTATGAAAATGGGAAACCACGGAAAACCATCTTCAGAGCTGCCGACAGTGGGGTTCGAACCTACTATCTCCCGAATACTGGATACCGGCCGCACTTAAGCGACTGCAACTATCGAGCTCGGTGGGTAAGGAAGGAGAGTTTTCTACTATATATAAGTGCTTGAAGGATGACGAAGTAAACTTTCACGGATAAACTACATTTGCTTTCAATTACTTGAAACATTAAATAATAATTACTTGAAAAATTAAATAAACGAAATTGTTCATTAATGTTTAATATCCCTGACTTTGTAGGTTGGGGGCAGAAAGTGCCTTGTCGCGCCAAAGTCGGTGCCTATGTACAGACAGACTGATTTTCTTAATCATAAAAGCAAATAATGTTAGTTACCTACCTTCAGCTTCCATTTCCTCGCCAATTTCGTCCCATACACGCTTCTTCAAACCACTATCCATATATTTCGAATCAGCTAAATTATATAGAAAAGAGTGTGCCTTCACTAATTCAATTAGCAGTTCGTCCTTCATTTTGGGAGGTAGAGAACAGTTCAAACGTACACAGATAACCTCAGTACTCGAAGAAAGCCGAGAAGCAGGAAGGCGGGAAGAGAGTAATCACATCCGTGAAAACAAGAAAATATCGTTGGCGAGCGAATACGTATTGCCGGCACGGATCACAGAGAAGCACTGAAGGTCACGGCGAATGACGTCAACGGAAGTGTTGGAACTCATCCCTTCGTTTACATGGCGATGATATTTTATTTTCACTGAAGATGTCGTCACGTCACGGAAAGCGCCGTCACGTCCCGGTGATGTGTGAATCGACCTTAAGTTGCACTTCCCAGTTATGGCCATTTATTACAACACCTATACAACAGCAACACGACTATAACGACATACACTGTAACGTCACTTTTCCACATAGTTTCCAAGAGACTCCAAACATTTCTGCGAACGCACAACCAACTTGTCGATGCCGGATGCATAGAAATTTCCTCCAGCGTTCTGCAACCAACCGGATACAGCGGCCTTCACCTCCTCATCGGTCTGGAAACGTCGACCACCGAGCTCCGCTTTGAGCTTACCGAACAGATGAAAGTCACATGGCGCTAGGTCGGGACTGTAGGGTCAATGTTGCCAGACCTCCCACTTGAAACGCTGCAGCAGTTCTCTCGTTTGGCGGGCCTTGTGAGGTGTTGCGATATCGTGCAACAAAAACACACCGGCGCTCAATTCCTCCCCGGAGCTTCTCTTTAATCGCTTTACGCAACCGGTGCAACGTGTGACAATACGACGCCGCGTTGATCGTCATTCCTTTCGGCATGAATTCCACGTGCAGCAAACCCTCCATGTAAAAGAACACTGTCGCCATAACGTTACCGGCTGAAGGCTGAATCTCGGCCTTCTTTCGTTGTGATGATGAGGGGTGCACCCATTCCATTAATGTTCTCTTCGTTTCGGGGGTGAAGTGATGGACCCACGTTTCGTCGCCTGTGACGATTTGCCTCAGAAACTCGTTGCCGTCTGCGACATAGCGTTGCAAAAATGCCAGGGAGGATTGGAAACGTTGTCCCTTGTGTTCATCGGTGAGAAGACGTGGGACCCATCTTTGACACAGCTTACGATATCCAAGGTCCTCGTGAACAATGGCGAACACACTGCCATACGACATGTTCAGCTGCGTCGCGATTTCTGTCAGTTTAACGCGCCGGTTCCATCTACTGGTCGCATTCACACTGTTGACCTTTGCACGGGTCCTGGACGTTGCGGGCCTGCCTTCGCGATGGTTGTCCGTGATATCCGTGCATCCGGCTTCGAATTGCTGACACCACTTTACGATACCTTGCCGGAAAATGGCCCGCTTCCCATACACAGCACTAATTTCACGATTAATGTCCGTGTGATTCCATTGCATTTGACCGCTATTCACACATTATTAGACGAGACACCACAGCGACCTGCCTAACAGACGTGTGGGTATTGTCTGTCCCTTTCTCCGCTGTGTCCACGTTTGCGACACACAGCGCGCTGCTGCGGCGCGTTAGTGCAACTAACCTTTTGATCCACCTACGTATAAGCATTATGCATCTTCTGTAATCTGTTAGCAAGATATAAACTTAAATCGTTGTACACCATGTCACAATAGTCGAACAAAGGTATGACTAAGGACTGTATGAGCTTTGTTTTTATTTTTCAAGCTAAAAATTTTCCTCAACCTCTTCAAAGGATGTTAACAGCCGTACATATTTTTTTACAAACACTTAATACTGTTCGTTCCATGATATGTTTTCATCAATAAGGATACCCAAATCTTTTGCCGTATTAGTGAAATGTATGCTGGTACCACATAAAAAATACCAGACTGACAATTCTTGCCTGTCGACATTGTTGTCCTCTGATGCCCTAAAATAATAGCCTGTAACGTTAAAGGCTTTATTTTAATCCATTCTCTCCTACCAGTGCACTAAGAGATATGAGTTCGGAGTTTAGTATACCTATGATTTCCTTCAAGTCCTCATTTTTCGTGTAAATCTGCAGATCATCTACATAAAGACGGCATCGAGTCCTAATCTAAGCCGATGAAATGTCATTCATAGAAAGAGTAAACAATAAAGGTTCCAAGATTGGACCCTGGGGTACGCCTGCCGTAAACTTACGCCATGAGAACGACTTACCAGCTACAAATGTTCTCTGATACCCTTCAGTTAAATAAAAATTAAGTATGCAGCTGAATGCAGCTGCCACATCAATTATGAACCATCATCACATTAAAAAAATGTTCGAACGAGAACTAAAACCATTAATATTATATTCCAGTTATCTTCTACTTTTGCAAACTTGTACACCAATGATCCAACCAAAATAAACGAATTCCGTAGGAAGAGCCCTAAATCTACCCATCTAGGCAGGCTTGAGTCAATGACAGCATACTCCACGAATAACATCCAACAAGCGGCACTAACGGCTCCTAAAATCCAAACCATACTCCATGGCTCAACAGCCCCGAAGGGCCATGACCTACCAAGCGATCGCTGCTCAACCCCAAGGTCTGCAGATTACGAAGTGTCATGTGGTCAGCACGACGAATCCTGTCGGCCGTTATTCTTGGCTTTCTAGACCGGAGCCGCCATCTCACCGTAACAGCTCCTAAGCCCATCACAAACGATAAGAAAAGTCACGCCCTCGCTCCAAAAGGACCGAAGCATAAGCCGGTGTATCCATCACTTCGTACCAAAGCATTTGACACGGAGTTGATCAGCGTATGACTATATCACTAGAAAAGTAATATTTACAATTATCTCATAATAAACATGCAAACTAATATCCAGGACATGAATGTAGTTTATTGATCCCTCCGTCATAACCAGGAACTCAGTTGGATCGACAGGGAAAACTCTCAGAGGACATTCTTGGAGTATATGGTGAACAGTCTGCTTTTCCGCGCCACATTCACAACTTGGAGAAGTTATTTTCTTCCTCTTGTACAGGAAATCGGGACACCTGCCAGTGTTGGTTCTTATTCGGTCAAGAACCGACCAGATCTTGCGTGGCAATTCTAAGTCAGGTGACTTGGACGACATGCACGGCATCTTCAGTTGTTCTGTCGTAGAATTAAACTGCCATATCTGTCTCCAGCAGTCGTTAATATTAAACCCGTTGTCAGCTAACATCCTTGCAGTTTCCATGGGTGGATGACGAGAACGAAGCCTTCTTTTACTGATGGTTGGGATGTCTGTGTGAACAGGGAGGTGAGGATTTTTCTGTAGTTTCTTGTACTCCCATACAAGTGCTCTTTACTGCTACATAGAAGGAGGTGGAATGTGGCTAAGTATGGGTAGCCAGAAAGTAGGTGTAGGTCTGATTGTGTCAGTCATAAGACGCATGGTATGGTTGAGCTACGTCAACAAGCTTTGTGTGAATAATATTCATCCAAGCTGCAGAGCAATACTCCGCAAAGGGGTAAACTAACCCCAGTGATGAAGTACGGAATGTCGATGCACAGGTTTCCCATGATGTTTCTGGAGAATGTTATTTCAAGTTGTTATTTTGGCAGGTGTTCTTAATAGGTGTTGTTTGTAACTGAGCGTTCTATGGAACGTGACCCCCCTAGATATTTCGGGTTTGTATTATGTCTGAGTATCCTTCAAAGTAGACCGTGAGCTCTTTGTTGACCAACTTATTGTTTAGGTGAAACGTTGACAATTCTGTCTTAGCGACACTTGGCTGCAACCTTATTCTGCGGAAATATCCGCCAATAATTGCTAAATAATAGGTCGATACGGACTCGGTAACTTCGAGATCTCTATGCTGCACTGTGAGTGCCCAGTCGTCAGCATATCCAAACTTTCTTGTTGTGGTTGCAGGCATATCTGATATACACGAACTGAACAGGAGAGGGGCCAGGACAGATCCTTGTGGCAGTCTGTTGTTTAGCTTCATCTGCGATCTCAGCTTGTTGCCCATTAGACTTGGAAACAACAGTTACTGGGCATTCCATTGTTGAGATTGCCAATTTTTAGGCTTGGGATGACTTGCAGAAGTTTCAGTATGACATCTTGCCTCTAGACATTATCATATGCAGCTGTCAGATAAATGAATTCGACTGATAACTTCTCTTGATTCTGGAAGCCAGCTTCTATGAAGGTTGCTAGGGAGAGGATTTGATCTGTGCAGCTGAGATTAGGTCTGAATCCTGCCAGTTCGACTGGTATATTTACAAAGATCTTGTGACATATTCTATTGTCCACCATTCTTTCCAGGAGC
Source organism: Anabrus simplex (assembly GCF_040414725.1). Classification (NCBI taxonomy): domain Eukaryota; kingdom Metazoa; phylum Arthropoda; class Insecta; order Orthoptera; family Tettigoniidae; genus Anabrus; species Anabrus simplex. The sequence continues at coordinate 121,302,260 of NC_090268.1, read as the reverse complement.
TTATATAACATACTAAGTAAAACTGTATGGCTTCACATTTAGTTTACCTGGTTTCAGTAAAGCTGTGATTTTTGCACGTTTCATTTCATGTGTTATGTAGGCCGTTTGCAGAATGTTTGTGAAGAACTCGGCCAGCCACTTTATCACATACTTCCCACAGTGTATGAGGAATTCTGCGTGAATGCCATCAAAGCCTGGGGCTTTCCATGGTTTCATATCTTTTATGGCAGTTGTTACTTCTTCAATAGTGAATGTTCAGTTTCAGTTTTGCGAGTTGTTTTGAGTGCCTTTAATTTCTTCTTAGCTGCAATAGCATGTGCTCGGATTCTTACTACTACTAAAATGTTTTCATTCCTCCCCTGAAGGAGGAGGCGGGCGGTACCGCCGTCTCTCAGGCCGGGAGATTTGTTACTATGAAGGAGATGCTCAGAGAAGGTGAGGAGGTTGCTGGCCGTGGCCTATACTAGGAAGTGTCCCGTCATTCGCCTTAGTGCAGGAGAATGAAAAACCACAGAAAACCTGTTGTAAACAAGGTTGGGTTTACAAAAAGCACAACTTCTTTATTTGCTTCACATGTAAAATTACAATATTTACACTAACAAAACTGAAAGTTATCTCGAAACAAATTGAACTATGAATTTGGAGAAAGAGTCTCTCTTTGTACACTATATACACGTTGGAGTATTCACGTTCACTACTATTTCGGAAAGATAGTCTTTGTGACATGAAAAGTTCTTGATAGTCGAAAACTATCAGAAGCACTGACGTAAATATCTCAGAGAGTCCTTCCTTGTTGAAGTGTCTGAGTTCATTAACGTAAGTTCAATGACTGAAGAGTTCCTACTTAGCGAAACTAAGTCGATAATGGGAGCTTGCATTAGCTAGGGAATGATAGTGGCATATAATGGTAAGACTGGGCATGGACAGCGGAATAGGCAAGAGGAGCGGTGACCCGAGGTGAGACCTCTTACTGCCAGAAATTCAGTCCACCTGGCCGAAGCACATTTTCAAGAGGAGTAGCCTCCGTGCTCGACGTAGGGTGTATTCTGGAGCTGGACACCGGGGTCAGTGGGCGTCTGGACAGGCTAGGAGCTCCTTTATATAGCACACACAACGTTCCAGGCACGCGCACTGAGGGCTGCGCGTCGAGGCTCGAAGAATAACACACTGGCACGCGTGTAGCTGGCTGGCGGATCGAGAAGGGAGCGACGGACATACAACAAAACCATTCTCAGGACAGCCGTCGATGGGGGCCAGCCATAAGGTCCAGCCCTTTCCCGTCTTCCGAATGCAGAGGCGTAGAGCCACGGTAGAGCCGTGGCCACCCCTCCTGTACTCGGTTGGCCGGTCAGAGTGCAGAGCTGTTTAGACCACGGACCAGCCGTGGCCACTTGGAGGCTGAGACCCACTCGGACATGCGGAGTTCTGGAAGCGGTCACGATGTGTGGCTGCAACTTGGCTGGGCGTAAAAACATCACATGATGCGATCTCGTGCGGTGCTACCACCTAGTTTTCTGAGCAAAGACCAAGCTCTCCTACTTGATGTACGGAAATCCAGGGATTCAACAGGTCTCAGTCCACTTTATAGGTCTAACTGTATCGATGTTACTCAGCAACTCATCTGCTATTTCATAATCGTTACTTTCACAGAATTATTTGTATAGCTGTTCACACTCTTCTGTCCAGGCAGGAATATATATCTTGGAATACACTTCTTTGCTGTACTAATTACAGCTTCTACAAACCGCTTATAGTTTGAACTTGCTGGTGGGATCCATCGTACACATTTCTCCTTCCAATTACCCTGCACGTGTCCCACGGGTGGTACTAAGTGGGCAACAAAATACTGGCAACCAGACAATCCTCGAGATCTCCTAGTAAATCTCACACCACGCATCAGAACAAGAATGAGTCCACAAATGGTCCTTCTGAGGACTGTCCGTCTAGAAAGCTTAGACAATGTGTAAGAGTTTGTCAGTTGAGTGTGGAAGGCATAAGTGGAGCAAAATGTCAAGGGCTGCATAAGATCTTATTTGACAAGAAAATTGATTTAGTTGCAGTCCAAGAATTCCACGCAACAAACGAAGCTCAGCTTACTTCAAGAGGAAACATATCTGGATATGACTTATTGGGTACTCCTTATGATAATTTTTATGAAGTGGCAACATATATCAGACATACTATAGAAAACGCACACCTTATTTGTACAAGCTATGCTGATGGTTTTCATGAAGTTGAGCATAAATAAAAATAATGTCCAAAATATTCTACAAACCTGGTGAACTTTATTTACACCGAGCTCGATAGCTGTAGTCGCTTAAGTGCGGCTAGTATCCAGTATTCGGGAGATAGTAGGTTCGAACCCCACTGTCGGCAGCCCTGAAAATGGTTTTCCGTGGTTTCCCATTTTCACACCAGGCAAATGTTGGGGCTGTACCTTAATTAAGGCCACGGCCGCTTTCTTCCCACTCCTAGCCCTTCCCTGTCCCATCGTCGCCATAAGACCTATCTGTGTCGGTGCGACGTAAAGCAACTAGCAAAAAAAAAAAAAAAAACTTTATTTAGGTCATCTGATGATAATTAAGCAGCTGCAGCATCAATTATGAACCACCGTCCCATCAAAAAAATATTTTAAAATGTTCCACTAACTCTTAACAATAATAATAATAATAATAATAATAATAATAATAATAATAATAATAATAGTATTTGTTTTACGTCCCACTAACTACTTTTTAAGGTCTTCGGAGACGCCGAGGTGCCGGAATTTAGTCCCGCAGGAGTTCTTTTACGTGCCAGTAAATCTACCGACACGGGGCTGTTGTATTTGAGCACCTTCAAATACCACCGGACTGAGCCAGGATCGAACCTGCCAAGTTGGGGTTAGAAGGCCAGCGCCTTAACCGTCTGAGCCACTCAGCCCGGCCCACTAACTCTTAGAAGCGAGCACATTTCTTTATCACCTTCGAACCAAATACATAGAAACGTAACATTTTCGAAGCAACCTGCCATTCTTCCAACTAAACGACAAGGATACCTTTATATGGAATAATATTACGCATACAAAACATTTGTGATTGACATTTTCAGGGGTCTGTGCTGCGAGGAAACCAGTCTCTCGCGACAGAACCTAACCCCCACAGAACAGATTATTGATGTGCTCCGTCATTTCATGAGTAAACATGAAAGTAGCCGCCTCTGTGGTGTAGTGGTTAGCGTGATTAGCTGCCACCCCCGGAGGTCCGGGTTCGATTCCCGGCTCTGCCACGAAATTTGAAAAGTGGTACGAGGGCTGGAACGGGGTCCACTCAGCCTCGGGAGGTCAACTGAGTAGAGGTGGGTTCGGTTCCCACCTCAGCCATCCTCGAAGTGGTTTTCCGTGGTTTCCCACTTCACCTCCAGGCGAATGCCGGGATGGTACCTAACTTAAGGCCACGGCCGCTTCCTTACCTCATCCTTGCCTATCCCTTCCAATCTTCCCATCCCCATACAAGGCCCCTGTTCAGCATAGCAGGTGAGGCCGCCTGGGCGAGGTACTGGTCATACTCCCCAGTTGTATCCCCCGACCAAGAGTCTGAAGCTCCAGGACACTGCCCTTGAGGCGGTAGAGGTGGGATCCCTCGCTGAGTCCGAGGGAAAAGCCGAACCTGGAGGGTAAACGGATGATGATGATGATGATGATGAACATGAAAGTGTACAAATAAACAGAGTTTTACAAACTGTAAAAGGAAATAAATACTGTAGTTTAAGAGAACATAAAGAAAATGCTTTGCTCTTCCCGTACTCTCCCCCAGTCTATCCAGTAATGTTTAAATTACATATATCTTAAAATTTGCTTCTGAATGGGTAGATTCTAAATACGAAGTTTGGTTGAAATATGTTAAGCCAATTCGCCGTGATAGTAGAACAACCAATAAAGCAGACATGGACAAACTATTGAAAAGAAACGAATGTAAGACAACGTACCCTGGAATTTCGATCTTGACTGACAACACAACCGGCCCATTTTCAAACAATGACTACTTGCGCCATCTTGTTTTTGAGGATACAATCAAAATGAAATTCCTATCAAATTTACGATTTCCCTGTACCTTATGAAAATGATCGTGCTTTTAGAAAATAGGCGTTTCTATGACGTATAAAGATCTCAGAGACAAATGGTTCGATTTCTGTATGTATATACTGTATGTATGTACGTTCGTTTGTTCGAACATCACGTGAAAACGACAGAGTTTTATGACATTCGGCATACAGTATATTTACAACTGTTTTACCTTAGGTCATTGGTTTCCAAACTGGGTGTCGCGACAGGTGAACATGAAAGACCACCTAGGCCGTAGCTAAGGGCCCCGTGGTCGCCAGCCCACGCTCGCAAGTTGAGAGCCCCTGGGGTCCCTGTTAGTCGCCTCTTAATGACACTTAATTACTGCAGTAATTGTCATTAAGACATTCAAGGGACGGACGAAGTGGGGCTAATAGGACAGTGGTTGAAATGGTTTCTAGCCGAAATATTTCAAACAAAACAAAACTCACTTTAAATGTTATTTTGAACATATTTTACGACAGCCTTTATGATAGAACGAACCGTGATGAAGATATTCACTATTCAAAATTTTATCGTCAAGTCCATCAACAGCGAGTTTCACTGTAATGGAAATAGTGCTGGTTGTAGACGTGATTGTCTTTGTAAAGGCCGGTCTCTTCTGATTAACATTAACACAAACATGTTCCTATTGACTTTGCATGTTAACTCAAAATGTTGGCGTGTTTTCCGCTCTAAGTGAATGTCGGCACAGCTTCGGCAACATCCGCGCTGTTTCCATGCCAACAGATAGCCTAAACGACGCAAACGACGTGCTTCTCATGAAGTAGGATTATAGTTACAACACTCCGCAATCGAAACACTCATTAAGATACAAATACAGTACCCCGGTACGCGTACGTGTGTCGTTCTCTCTGCACTATACTAAAATTTATAGTCAGAAATAGAGTGGAGCAAGGAGATTACTTTGGACTTAATGATATAATAGAAAGGGCTTGTTTGTGGGATGTCTCATCAAAGGAATACAGAGATAAAGCGAAGAAAGCCGACAGTTTCCAGGAACTCGAAATTATCTATAATTGTTTCCGCGAGTGCATCGGAAAAAACTAGCGTACAGCCGAGAATTGCAAAACGCTCAGAAAAGTCGGAAGTCGGGGGGCGGGAGCGGATGAAGTTTATACTTCAAAGTGGTTTTCTTTTGAAGCAATGAGCAGGATGAGGGGAGGAAATGTGCCTAATATAACTGCATTTCTAAATCATAACATGAAGCAACAGTGGCAATAACAAAGGCCAAATCGTCTTCATCTGAGTCCATTGTCCTTCTTTAAAAATACTAGACACCACCTAAATGTATTAACATAAATTGATATGAAGAACTACTGTATATAAACAAAGGAAGTCAAGTTTAACATGTTTATTAAGTGTGGACACAATGTTAAATGAAACAGTATTTAACATTTAACATGTTGATGGTGTCACCAGTTAACATTTAACACTTTTAACATTTAACATGATGTTGTTAAATGTTAATCAGTGGAGACCAGCCTCAAGGGGGCATAATCGCTGTGAAAATCTGCCCTAGCAACACGTGCAAGCCAAATCTGTTATTCCTTGTTACTCGCAAACTGGAATGCTAATATGTCTGTACATGTACTGTACCGTTATCATGTATAAATAATCGTTTGTATCTGTTTATAAATCTCCCGCAGTAAGAACATCAATATTTATAATTAGCTGTTAACCACGGCTTCGCTCGCGAGGATTTGGTAAGTTGATAAAAATTAATTGTTCATCGGTACTGCACTAAGACATTATCTGAAATTGCCTAAAGTATAAAAACTCACCGAAAAATTGCATTTCATTTACACCCGTCCGACTCCATAGCTAAATGGTTAGCGTGCTGGCCTTTGGTCACAGGGGTCCCGGGTTCGATTCCCGGCAGGATCGGGAATTTTAACCATCATTGGTTAATTTTGCTGGCACGGGAACTGGGTGTATGTGTAGTCTTCATCATCATGTCATCTTCATCATGACGCGCAGGTCGCCGCGGACGTCAAATCAAAAGACCTGCACCTGGCGAGACGAACTTGTACTCGGACACTCCCGGCACTAAAAGCCGTATGCCTTTTCATTTCATTTACCCCAGAACCATTTTGTAAACCAGGGACTAAGATGACCAGGCTACTGGCAGAGCTAAATCTGGAACATGCGACATGGAACTCTACATGTGAGAAACAGTCCTTTTTTAAGTCGAAAAGAAAGGGGTTTCTTTATTTCTAAAGGAGGTTCCAAATACCGATTTTTACGTCTGTAACATCTTAGTTTTTGAGATATAAGTAGCCTCATAAAGATAATTAAACTCCTTCTTCACTTTTTTTTCAATTTCCAGCTTAAGTTGATTTTCCTAAAACAAAAAGTACGTGTTTCTTTGTTTTTAAAAGGGATTAACAAATTTTCACGTCTGTAACTGTTAAGTTATGAGATATACTGTAGATATACTCATTTTAAAAACTGCCCCACTCTTGGCGTTGAGGCCTTCGGTTCAAAGGATTCCGGGTTCGATTCCAGGCTGGGTTGGGGATTTTAATCGCATGTGATTAATTCATCTTACTCGGGGACAGGTTGTTTGTGTATGTCCCAACACTCTCCTCTTCATATTCACTCAACACACCACATTACCGTCCGGCTCCATGGCTAAATGGTTAGCGTGCTGGCCTTTGGTCACAGGGACCCCGGGTTCGATTCCCGGCAGGGTCGGGAATTTTAACCATCATTGGTTAATTTCGCTGGCACGGGGACTGGGTGTATGTGTAGTCTTCATCATCATTTCATCTTCATCATGACGCGCAGGTCGCCGCGGGCGTCAAATCGAAAGACCTGCACCTGGCGAGCCGAACTTGTCCTCGGACACTCCCGGCCTAAAAGCCATACGCCATTTCATTTTTACAACACATTACCAACCACAACTGGAACACGCAATATTAATTACATCCCTACACACGGGGTTGGCGTCAGAAAGGGTATCCAGCCGTAAAACAGGGTCAAATCCACATTGCGACGCAGTTCGCACCCGCATCCGCACATGTGTGGGAAAAGCGGTAGAAGAAGAAGATAATCATTTTAAAAATTCACCCGCTTTTTTATTATTTTACCCCTTAAGTGGATTTTCCAAAAAAAGTGCGTTAATTTATTTTTAAAAGAGATTTCAAGTACCAGTTTTAACGTCTGTAACATCTTCACTTTCTTAGATATATGTTTCCTCAAAGAATTCAACTCCTTCCTCACTTTTTTCACCCCCTCCCCCCTCGCCCCTTAAATGGACTTTCTGAAAACATAAATGTGTGTTCTTTTCTTTTTAAAGGGGATTCATGTTTGTGGGTTACTGTAGTCACGTCCTAGTTCGTGAACCATGGGCAACGGCTGAGTGGCCTAGTAAGTGGTCCTGACAGTCGGGATACCAGTTGCTATGGAATGGGAGTGGGTATCTCGGACATATTCTGAGTCATGGCCCTCCTTGTGCTCAGGCGGCTAGGACTATACAATTCACCGGTGGTCCATAACCCGTTAGAGGAGAGATCCTCACTTGGTCTATGTTCAAGTAGGGTAGCATCCTGCTTCATGAATTTACCGAGCTCAGAACATTTCAAGCAAGCCTCGGACCTATGGGAGTAATGGAGTCCCACTCCCATTTGACAGGCGAGGGACTCCTTGGAAACAACTTGGCGAACACAATGGAATTCGATGGGGAGCCCTATCAATATTAATGGGGCTTATGGAAGAAAGAAGGTAAAACTGGCTGAGTCAGCAAAGAGGTTGCGTCTGGATGTGCTAGGAGTAAGTGATATTCGGGTAAGGGGAGATAATGAGGAAGAGATAGGAGATTATAAAGTGTACTTGACGAGTGTTAGAAAGGGAAGGGCGGAGTCTGGGGTAGGGCTCTTTATCAGGAATACCATTGCACGGAACATAGTTTCTGTTAGGCACGTAAATGAGCGAATGATGTGGGTAGATTTGTCAGTTGAAGGAATTAGGACAAGAATTGTGTCCGTGTACTCACCATGTGAGGGTGCAGATGAGGATGAAGTTGACAAGTTTTATGAAGCATTGAGTGACATCGTGGTCAGGGTCAACAGCAAGGATAGAATAGTGCTAATGGGCGATTTCAATGCGAGAGTTGGGAATAGAACTGAAGGATACGAAAAGGTGATTGGTAAATGCGGGGTAAATATGGAAGCTAATATGAATGGGAAGCGTTTGCTGGACTTCTGCGCTAGTATGGGTTTAGCTGTTACGAATACATTCTTCAAGCATAAGGCTATTCACCGCTACACATGGGAGGCTAGGGGTACCAGATCCATAATAGACTATATCTTAACAGACTTTGAATTCAGGAAATCTTTTAGGAATGTAGGAGTTTTTCGGGGATTTTTCGATGATACAGACCATTATCTGATCTGTAGTGAACTAAGTACCTCTAGGCCTAGGACAGAGAAAGTGAAATCTGTCTGCAAACGAATAAGGGTAGAAAATCTCCAGGACAAGGAAATTAGACAGAACTACATGGATATGATTAGTGAGAAGTTTCGAACAGTAGACAGTAAGCAGGTTCAGCATATAGAAAGTGAATGGGCGGCATACAGGGATGCTGTAGTAGAAACAGCAAGGGAATGCCTAGGAACAACTGTGTGTAAAGATGGGAAAAGGCGAACATCATGATGGAATAATGAAGTGAGAGCAGCCTGTAAACGTAAAATGAAGGCTTATCAGAAGTGGCTCCAAAGAAGGGCCGAGGCAGACGGGGATTTGTACGTAGATGAAAGAAACAGAGCGAAACAAATAGTTGTGGAATCCAAAAAGAAGTCATGGGAAGATTTTGGTAATAACCTGGAAAGGCTAGGTCAGGCAGCAGGGGAAACCTTTCTGGACAGAATAAAGAATCTTAGGAAGGGAGGGAAAGAGGAAATGAACAGTGTTTTGAGTAATTCAGGTGAACTCATAGTAGATCCCAGGGAATCACTGGAGAGGTGGAGGGAATATTTTGAACATCTTCTCCATGTAAAAGGAAATCATCATGGTGGTGTTGCAAACAGCCAAGCTCATGAGGACGAGGAAAATGATGTTGGTGACATTATGCTTGAGGAAGTGGAAAGGATAGTAAATAAACTCCATTGTCATAAGGCAGCAGGAATAGATGAAATTAGACCTGAAATGGTGAAGTATAGTGGGAAGGCAGGGATGAAATGGCTTCATAGAGTAGTAAAATTAGCGTGGAGTGTTGGTAAGGTACCTTCAGATTGAACAAAAGCAGTAATTGCACCTATCTATAAGCAAGGCAACAGGAAGGATTGCAACAACTATCGAGGTATCTCATTGATTAGTATACCAGGCAAAATATTCACTGGCATCTTGGAAGGGAGGGTGCGATCAGTCGTTGAGAGGAAGTTGGATGAAAACCAGTGTGGTTTCAGACCACAGAGAGGCTGTCAGGATCAAATTTTCAGTATGCGCCAGGTAATTGAAAAATGCTACGAGAGGAATAGGCAGTTGTGTTTATGTTTCGTAGATCTAGAGAAAGCATATGACAGGGTACCGGGGGAAAAGATGTTCACTATACTGGGGGACTATGGAATTAAAGGTAGTTTATTAAAATCAATCAAAGGCATTCATGTTGACAATTGGGCTTCAGTGAGAATTGATGGTAGAATGAGTTCTTGGTTCAGGGTACTTACAGGAGTTAGACAAGGCTGTAATCTTTCACCTTTGCTGTTCGTAGTTTTCATGGATCATCTGCTGAAAGGTATAAAATGGCAGAGAGGGATTCAGTTAGGTGGAAATGTAGTAAGCAGTTTGGCCTATGCTGACGATTTGGTCTTAATGGCAGACTGAGGCGAAAGCCTGCAGTCTAATATCTTGGAACTTGAAAATAGGTGCAATGAGTATGGTATGAAAATTAGCCTCTCGAAGACTAAACTGATGTCAGTAGGTAAGAAATTCAACAGAATTGAATGTCAGATTGGTGATACAAAGCTAGAACAGGTCGATAATTTCAAGTATTTAGGTTGTGTGTTTTCCCAGGATGGTAATATAGTGAGAGAGATTGAATCAAGGTGTAGTAAAGCTAATGCAGTGAGCTCGCAGTTGCGATCAGCAGTATTCTGTAAGAAGGAAGTCGGCTCCCAGACGAAACTATCTTTACATCGGTCTGTTTTCAGACCAACTTTGCTTTATAGGAGCGAAAGCTGGGTGGACGCAGGATATCTTATTCATAAGTAACAGACATGAAAGTAGCAAGAATGATTGCTGGTACAAACAGGTGGGAACAATGACAGGAGGGTACTCGGAATGAGGAGATAAAGGCTAATTTAGGAATGAACTTGATGGATGAAGCTGTACGCATAAACTGGCTTCGGTGGTGGGGTCATGTGAGGCGAATGGAGGAGGATAGGTTACCTAGGATAATAATGGACTCTGCTATGGAGGGTAAGAGAAGTAGAGGAAGACCAAGACGACGATGTTTGGACTCGGTTTCTAACGATTTAAAGATAAGAGGTATATAACTAAATGAGGCCACAACACTAGTTGCAAATCGAGGATTGTGGCGACGTTCAGTAAATTCTCAGAGGCTTGCAGACTAAACGCTGAAAGGCATAACAGTCTATAATGATAATGTATGTATGCATGTATGTTTCAAATACCAATTTTCATATCTGTAACATGTTAGGTTTTGCTGATATACTGTATATTGTAGATAATCTCGCTGCTGTAAGAATACTGGGGCTGACGTTGCCATGGTTACGGGAGTTCATTCTTTATCCAGTTCCTAGTGTGGTGCCAATATCTCCAAAGCGGTTGGTTTTAGGGCCTCAAAACATGGTTTTCGGAGAGTTTTGTTCTTTGCATCAAGGGGCTTAAATTGAGCTTTGTTTCGTCCTTGTACGACAAATTCGATATTTCGCCTATGTTAGCCCCTTGCCCTCCCCTCAAATTGTTTTGAAAATAAAATACAGCCCATAACCGTCAGGGATAATGATTGTTTATCCTGAGATTAGCTATTACATACAAACTTTACCTCTTTCTATAATAATAACTAGCTGTTACCCACGGCTTCGCTCGCGAGGATTTCGTAATTTAATAAAACATTAATTGTACCTCTGTACTGCACTAAGACAGTATCTGAAAATCCCTCCAGTTTAAAAACTCACCGAAAAATTGTATTTCATTTACCCCAGAATCTCTTTGTAAACCACGTTTGTGGCATTGCCTTTTGCGGCTAGGATGACCAGGCTACTGGCAGAGCTAAATCTGGAACATGCGACATGTAACTCTACATGTGAGAAACAGTCCTCTTTTAAGTCGAAAAAGAAAAAGGGGTTTCTTTATTTCTAAAGGAGTCACCGAATACCAATTTTCACGTATGTAACATCTTAGTTTTTGAGATATGAGTATCCTCATAAAGAGAATTCAACTCCTTCTTCACTTATTTTCGATCTCTAGCTTAAATCGATTTTCCGAAAACAAAAAATACCGTACTAGTTTCTTTATTTTTAAAGGAGATTACAAATACTAATTTACATGTTAAGTATATGTGATATACTGTAGATATACTCATTTTAAAAACTACCCACTCCTTGGCTGAGTGTTCTGCGTTGAGGCCTTCGTTTCACAGGGTTCCAGTTTCGATTCCGGGCTGGGTCGGGGATGTTAGTTGCGTGCGATTAATTCTTCTGGCCCGAGGACAGGTTGTTTGTGCTTGCCCCAACACTCTCCTCTTCATATTCACTCAGCAAACCACATTACCAACCACAACAGGAATACGTAATAGTAATTACATCCCTGCACATAGGGTTGGCGTCAGAAAGGACATCTAGCCGTAAAACAGCGTCAGATCGACATGTGCGACACAGTTTGCACCCGCGACCCCACAGATGTGGGAAAACCGGCAGAAGGAGAAGAAGATACTCATTTTAAAAATTCACCCGCTTATTTATTCTTTTCACCCCCTTAAGTGGATTTTCCAAAATAAAGTGTGTTCATTTATTTTAAAAAGAGATTCAAAGTAGGGCCTATTAATTTTAACGTCTGTAACATCTTCAGTTTCTGAGATATATGTACTGTGACCGTTCACAACGTCACCTATAGTATGTCATGATATCCAGGAGATGAAATATGCCGTTTTCCGCGTCATTCTACGATAAAAACTGCCCAAGTCAGAATTTTTCTGCCCGCTCCAGGACTCGAGTTGCAATATCCAGAGTCGCGCGACCCAGCTCTAGTTGCTGGTAATTAGCAGCAAGGCGGTGCAAGAGCGCTTGTACTCGAAACTCTCTCACTCCCACCACGAGCGAGATGAAACCATACGCGTCATCACGTGACAAAGAATCTAGGTCACTAACTGAGCCCAGAGAGTAGGTCCAACGTGAAAACTAACATTATACCATGTTTTCCTCGCTCATCCACCACTACCAACTTATCGCGTTCAGCTGTTTTATTTCTGTTAATTTTTATAAATCACAAAATACCCACTGGATAATTAAGCGCAAACATTCATTTGAATCAGGGAATTTTACGCATAATTATGAGACCGAGAAGTGCTCTACTTAACTGACAGAGAGATAACTGCGCTGTAAACAAGGGCGCGTCTTAATGACTAACAGATGTTGGACTCTAGCCGTGCCAGGGAACACAAGGAATCCCCTGTGCTCGTCATCATTCACCGCCAAAAGCTAAAGGACGCTTTTAAGATTGCTTCAGAACCTACGAAGTTATTTTAATAACAGTCACTCAGTGGAGATGGGAATACAAGAGCTACATTTTGATATCCTGTTCGTTACTGTACGTTGCGTACTAACGGACCAATGTGTGAGAAAGGATTGCATTTTTTCCCCCACCCTCAGCATTCGGGTCTCTAGCGTAGCGCGCCTATATATTCATGAGCTGAGAAGGAGACCCCAACCAGTGCGTTCTTATTGTAAGGCCAGTACGGTAGTATTTCGTCGTGGCTTGTGAGTGAGTCGTTTGTGAAGAAATAATCTTGTAATTTGAGTAGTGTAATACAGTGATTCATTAAATTCTGTGAGTATGTGGAAATAATCACCCTCTGAGTGAGATGTTAGCGTGTACAGTGTGCCGCAAATTAATAAATAGGAACGGTACGAAACCGTAATAACTGATACCCGTGTGTAGAAAAGGTCGTACATCAAGCCTCCTATGTGTCTAAGTTAATACGGCTCAGTTAACATACATAGTGACGTACTTAGCGAAGTAGGTGGAGCGTACGTGCTTGATATCAATATGAATTACCAAGAAAGTCAGTGAACAGCTCAGTTAGACCTAATTGAGGACAGCGCCACGTTAAAATAACCCGCAGTACAGTGAGAGCTCGACTTACGGCTAAGTGCATTAGAACAGGCCTGAACAAGTGTCATGAATACGAGAATGCTAATACATTAGTGGCCTAACCACTGTCGTTTCTAGGGAAACTAGTGAAATTTCTGGGCCTATAATCGCTGCCTACAAGAATAATAGATAAATGAGAAGGGATTAATGTCGGGCTTCTGGGACATTACCGACATTAGGTTGGAATGCTCGTGCTATTGAGCAAATCCAACCATATGTTCAAATTGTGGTGTGTGATAAACTAACGTATTCACTTGAGATCATTTCCCCTCATTTACATGTCTACGTGAACGCCGGAGTGAACGCCGACGCCCATCTGAATGCCAGAATTTTGCCTGCATATTAGAGAGAACCAGACGCCTAGCTGTCTTCGCCTGGTGTAGCAGAGAACGTCGAGAACGTCATACCAGATCAAGCCGTCATGTTCGTGACCTGCCAGGAAGTCATCATGGGTCTTCACATCACCGATGACGTGATGCAAGCAGTCTAAAATCCATGGAGTGCCTCCCTGTAAAGCTGTGAACGTGGTATCCAGAAGGCTGAGTACATTTCCAATTATTTATATCTTTGAAGGTCGTGTCCCATTGTAAATATGTAAATTTTTCACTTAGATGTAACGTAGATTGCAAGCACGCCATTTCAGAGGGATAATAATTATAATTTCATTTTTATTTGGGTTTTTATAGAATACTTTCTTCATGGTTTGGGAACGACCATATTTCACTACCATTTTTTTTTACAAGGGTTTGATAATGCATGACGTAAGTTTAAGGACCTCAGATTAATTATGTGTGAAGTACTGTCAAGTAAAGGGGCTTAAATAATTCTACGTAAACGACTCCAGTTATCATCTTTCTACAGCCAATAGGAGTCCTCAAAGATATCTCAGTAACTGATTTTTTTTTGTACTTCACAAGCTCTTAGGAAATCCTCCTTACTAGAAATTAAAACTGCTGGAACAACGAATGGAGCATGAGATTGGGGTATATATCTTACATCGCTAATTAGTTCGCGAATACGCAAGTTAACTTGAATTCTGATGGCAGGAGATCATCAATAAATCTGCATCGTAGTCAATGTACCGAGAGGAGAAATGAAATGGGTGAACAGGCGGTAGCCATAATATATAGTGTGAAATGAGAATGTTAAGTTCCCTCGGAACTCTTTAGTAATGTACACGAAGTGGATCTCGTGATGTGAACATGTTGATTAGGCCTGATATAGGGCCGTGATTTATGTGATGCCATTTGTGGCTAGTATTGAAAGAAGTGAATAGATTATTTGCCGTGGAGCCATTGCCCGAGAAGGCTAGTAGACCGCTCGTTGGGAGGGTGTCACGGATAGCTCCCAGCTGGAGTTTTATGAGCCCCTTTAAACGGGGGAGTGAAGGCGTTTGTCTTCAGTGAAATAGAACAGAGACAAGTAGTGAGTTTCTTTCCTTTTCGGTACAAAGATTACGCGTGTTAATTTAAAAAGAGCCAACGTCGCAGAGATTCCAAATGAGCATTAAATGAAGGACCCCTCCAATTTATTTCTTTAATTATCCACAGCGTATAGGGAATTCCAGGTCAGATATACCCCGTCTCAGAAGGTCCTGAGTTCATCGCAGGAGACAGTAAGGCCTCCTGTCACAAGCGGCAGGTGAAATAAGACCACCTGCGGCCCATCGTGTGTATGTGAAATGTATATATTCTTGTCCATTGGTTGCAGGTAGTGCTATAATACTTTGTTTATGATGTCTGGTATTGAAGTCGCTAAATGCTTGTCCATAGGTAACATCGTTGTGTAAATAATGTCCTGATATATGTGTTGATAAAAATCCTAATGAAATGGGCGTGTTTGTCATACTGCATATTTGGCAACGTATAACTTAAAGTACTGTTGTAACGCGACTTTCAAGGGATTGGGAGTGTAAATTGCCTATTTCAGTTCATACGATACTAGCAAACTTATATCATAATTTGATGCAAGTTGAATATATTAATTTTCGACAAACAAACAGAATTACAGCTGGATATGCCTATGTTGAATAGATGTGTGTGTAAAGTGATTAGTGTAAGTGTAAAGTGAAATAATTAGAGAGAAAACGCCTCTCTAAGTCTGAGGTACCGGTAGTGTAATAGTTCGAGAGGGAGCGCCTTCTTAATTTTGAATATTTAAACGTATAATGAAGTGTAGAAAAGACTACCGAACATTTAAACGTTAAGATCACCCAAGTTAATATATGTAAAGTGTTTGCACGGCATACCCATGTAAATAATGTGTTTCACTAGTATAAGTAAAAATTTATTATACAAGATATTGTCTTTCTTCTCATTAGTAATGAAATGGTATTCCTCTCATAATTAACTTTCCCCCCTACTATAGAGACTATTACTAAAGGACTTACCGCCCCATCGGACAGTCCACAGACCCGAAAATGCGATACCGACTCGGCTAGCGAATTATTCTAGTAGGGGAGGGTGAGGCTTCGACAAACCGGGCTGAGTTCGAAGCTCACCGATGGTGCTCTATTCTAACGTCATATTTATGAACAATGGTAACTGGTTCATGTACTGATGCCTTGGAAAGGTTACAGTACCCTCATATAAATAATTCAACTCCTTCCTCACTTCTTTACACGCCCCTCCCCGCCCTCCCCCTGTGGGTGGGGCTGTAGAATAACACCCACGGTATCCCCTGCCTGTCGTAAGAGGCGACTAAAAGGGGCCCCAGTGGCTCTGAACTTTGGAGCGTGGGTTGGCGACCACGGGGCCCTCAGCTGAGTCCTGGCATTGCTTCCACTTACTTGTGCCAGGCTCCTCACTTTCATCTATCCTATCCGACCTCCCTTGGTCAACTCTTGTTCTTTTCCGACCCCGACGCTATTAGGTTTGCGAGGGCTAGGGAGTCTTTCATTTTCACGCCCTTCGTGGCCCGTATCTTCTTATGGCCGATGTCTTCATTTTTCGAAGTGTCGGGTCCCTTCCATTTTTTCTCTCTGATTAGTGTTTTTTTTTTTTTTTTTTTTTTTTTTTTTTTTTTTTTTTGCTAGTTGCTTTACGTCGCACCGACACAGATAGGTCTTATGGCGACGATGGGGCAGGGAAGGGCTAGGTGTGGGAAGGAAGTGGCCGTGGCCTTAATTAAGGTACAGCCCCAGCATTTGTCTGGCTGCCGACAGTGGGGTTCGAACCTACTATCTCCCGAATACTGGACACTGGCCGCATTTAAGCGACTGCAGCTATCGAGCTCGGTGATTAGTGTTATATAGAGGATGATTGCCTAATTGTACTTCCTCTTAAAACAATTATCACCACCACCACCACCACCACCACCACCTTTTGCTGCTATAGAATCCTGGAGCTGACGTTGCCATGGTTATGGCAGTTCATTTCTTTATCAAATTCCTAGAGCAGGGGTAGTGTAGTGCCAATATGTCCATAACGGTTGGTTTTAAGGCCTTAAAACATGGTTTTCGGGCCCGTAGGGTTTGCCATTTTTATTATTATTTTTTTTAATTTTTTTTATTTTTATTTTTTTTTTTTTTGCGTGAAGGAGCGTAAATTGAGCTTTGTCTCGTCCTTGTGCGACAAATTCGATATTTCGCCTATGTTAGCCTAGTATTTTTATATATCCCTCCGTGACCCCCCTCGAATTGTTTTGAAAATAAAATACAGCCCATGTCCGTCAGGGATAATGCATATTTACATTAGTAAAATAATTTTTAGAATCGGTCCAGTAGTTCTTGAGATTGGCCATTACATACAAACAAACTTTACCTCGTTATATATTAGTATAGGTAGTATAGACAATACAATCTTCCGTTACAATAGATGTTCCCCATTTCCGAAGTGGTAGTGGTAGTGATTTGTATTTTAAAGACGAAGTACTACTTGGTAACCATCATGTATTAACATAATCACAGGGGAAAAAAATGGCAGGGGTCCCACACTTCGAAAAATGAAGGTATCGGCCAAAGAAAGACAGGAGCCATAAATGACGGGAAGATGAAAGACTCACTAGGCCTCACTACCTAATGCCGTCGGGGTCTGAAAAGAACAAGAGTTGACCAAGGGACCTATAGGATGAAAGTGAGGAGCCTGACACAAGTAAGTGGAAGCAATTCCAGGATTCAGCTAAGGGGCCCGTGGTTGCCAACCCAGGCTCTAAAGTTACGAGCCCCTAGGGGCCCTTTTAGTTGCCTCTTACGACAGATAGGGGATACTGTGGTTGTTATTCTACCACCCCCATCTGCAGTGGGACACAGTTAACAGCGTCAGGCCTTGGCCCAGACCTACGCCAACGACCTGGGTATTATACATACAGTAGGTAAGAATGTTCGACTATCACTTGTTGTTTCTCACAGAGTCCCCTTCAAACACAAACTCTCCTCGAGAGCTTCTAGGTTACTGAATGCTGACATGGGTAGTTTTATTGGAATGTTGTTTGTGTTTTCTTGGGACTCTGAGGCTAAAATGTGTTCGCCAGATGTTTTGTAAGGGTGCGCACCCCATTCCAATATTACAGGAACCTTTGTTCCCTATTCTTCAGGCAAGATTGCAATGCGAACTTCCCGGTGATATATGTCATTAGGTTAAGTATCAACTCCAAAATTACATACTTCTTTTTCTTTTGTAAATTAACAGGAATATGTAGCGTACGGCAAACGTAGGTGAAACGGTTCCTAAAGAAAAGTTTTTTCTTCTTTTCCTTTCCATCGACTTCCTGGAGGATTTACGAACACGGTGCCAGCTTGTACCTTTCATTCCTGAAATTCTGCTGGATCGAAGTCCAATATTTTCTGTTTAGTTTATAATTTTATCCACACCGAGTGGCAAGATGCCATCCTAGTGCCTTTCAACGACTTTTAAATCAGCAGAAGATACTCTTCAAAGAATCCAGTAGATAAACAAAGGGAATATCCGATCAACATGGTGGGTATCTTAAGATACCACAGTCAATATTGTATGTAGGTAATCGATCAAATGCGAGAAACTACAGTGGTATTGGGGCGTGATAGATGAGCGGAGTAGTCAGTGACTCCTCCAAGGCAGCCGCTGTTCGAATCTCGACCAATGCATGTGGAATTTTTGAAGTGAAAATCTTTCCGTCCGCCTCTGTGCTGTAGTTGTTAATGTGTTTAGCTGCCACCCCCGGAGGTCCGGGTTCGATTCCCGATGGCCTTAAGTTAGGTACCATCCCGGCATTCGCCTGGAGGAGAAGTGGGAAACCACGGAAAACCACTTCAAGGATGGCTGAGGTGGGAATCGAACCCACCTCTACTCAGTTGACCTCCCGAGGCTGAGTGGACGCCGTTCCAGCCCTCGTACCACTTTTCAAATTTCGTGGCAGAGCCGGGAATCGAACCCGGGCCTCCGGGGGTGGCAGCTAATCACGCTAACCACTACACCACAGAGGCGGACACCATGACCATTACGTTGCATTTTATGATATTTTTGGTGTGTTTCCTTCTTTTCGCAAAAGCAGGTTTTCTTGCCTTGTTCCTATTAATATGACGGCTAACTGTTGTATAACTTTAGACGAAAAGCGTCCGTACACAATTTCTACTACGCTTTGTCTTCGCAGTCTTAAAGGCAATGAATGTTCACATTTATAACTTACAGCATTTTGTCTAGACAGAGCAGTGCAATTTTTTAAAACACAAATATTGAAGATATTAGAGATGGCGGGGATCGAACCCGGGGCCTTTCACATGCAAAGCGAACGCTCTACCACTGAGCTACATCCCCCTGGCTTCAGAGCAATGTCAGTTAGGTATCATTAATGATCTATGCTGACCACGTGGCAGTTATTATTTTTAGTATTTCGCCATCTTCGGGTTCTCGGGTACATACTGAGATTCCGGTCCCGAAGATCCTGAGTTCAATTTGAAGACTGGAACGAGGCTATGCTGTGTAATGATGACAATAATTAGACGCTTCTTTGCAGTCGGTAACAAAGCTGTATACACATATTGGTGTTCTGTGGTATACACTGGGACCACGACAATTGCTCATTTTCAGCACTTACGATAGAAGCAGAATTTCCCCCTACGTTATTATCAAGCTGTAGTTATTTATGCACTAGAAAGCCTGCTTTAGGCTGCCTAAACGGCATTAAATATGTTAAATAATATACTAAAATTAGGTAGTTACTTACAAAATGTGTATACACTTTCTTCTCCTTCTTCTTGCAGCTTAACACACCCTATGTGTGGGTCGCAGATGCGAACAGTGAAGCTCATAAAAACTTGGTCATGTTTTACCTTCATGTGCCCTTCCCGCCGCCTCTGTGGTGTAGTGGTTTGTGTGATTAGCTGCCACCCACGAAGGCCGGGGTTCGATTCCCGGCTCTGCCACAAAAAAATAATTGAAAAGTGGTATGAGGGCTGGAACGGGGTCGATTCCCGCCTCAGCCATCCTGGAAGTGGTTTTCTGTGGTTTCCCACTTCTCCTCCAGGCAAATGCCGGGATAGTACCTAACTTAGGCCACGGCCGCTTCTGTCCCTCTCCCTTGTCTATCCCTTCCAATCTTCCCATCCTCCGACAAGGCCCCTGTTCAGCATAGCACGTGAGGCCGCCTGGGGGAGGTACTGGTCATTTTCCCCAGTTGTATCCCCCGACCCAATGTCTCACGCTCCAGGACACTGCCCTTGAGGTAGTAGAGGTGAGATCACTCGCTGAGTCCGAGGGAAAAACCAACCCTGGAGAGTAAGCAGATTAATAACAATAATAATAATAATAATAAATAATAATAATTGTTACGGGGTTACCCGTGGACGCAGAGGTGAAAGAAGGTGCCGGGGTGAACGGGTCTAACTACAAAGTCAAGAATGGAATTTAAAACTTCAACAAAGGTGTTTTGTTTTTGTTTTTTTGTTTTTTTTTAGAATCTCAAACTTAACAATCTTTCACTAAGTGAACACAATAATATATCAGGTACAATGACAAACTAGAAACAAGACAAGAAAGATCCCAATTTTAGTGATTTTTACACTCTTGGGCTACAAGCCCCTAGTTTTACAATTTTGAGCTCCTAGCTCAATTTTACCAAAGCACAAAGTTTCATGCAAGGGCAGAAAATCCCCAATACATGGAGCACTAGCTCCAACAATGACAATGTCAGGCCTCCCAGAGGCACTATTACAACACTTGAAAAAGAGCTAACGTGCTCTCAGTTCTCAATCCTACTCAAGGCAACTCCAACAGTATCTTATACCTTTTGGCCTTCCATGGCCAAACTTACAATGGAAACAGGGGTATCTCGTACCCAACCTAGTGGGCCTTCAATGGAACACGAATAATGCTTAAATAAATGGCCCGAAACACCAAATAGAATGGAGGCGTGTATTTTCACTCTTAAACATGCATTCTTAAAACCTAAAAGGCACTAGGCCGATGAAACAGGGGCAATTCCCAAACTATGGAGGTGACCCGTATAAGAAAGAAATTTAAAACATTAAGGAAGAGAAGAAAATCAGTTACCAAACCGTAGTCGCCTCAAACCAAAATGAAGGGGAACTCGAGAGGGTGCATCACTCTCTATCCCCAAATTACGGTTACAGATTTTATGAAGTTTTTACATAAGCCGGCAGAAAATTACATTTTTAGAAAAGTAGGTTACATGGTAAAAGTTTCGGACCTTTCCTGCGAGTTAAACTGCTGAGCTAGCAAGAAATAAAGATGTTAAACGGCCATTACCTTGCTGAAAACCTGCTGCCTGATGAAAGAGGCACCTCCTGCCTCCTGCTTTACATACACACACTTAGTTAGATGTTGCTCAAGTGGCCAAGAGCCGTGAAAATCCGCAGTTTATAAACCCTCGGGGAAAGTTCGAGACCTTTCATGAATAATCAAGACACACCCACAGAATTTTATTGGAGGATACAAAATTTACACTCAAAATCGAAGAAGAAATACGTGATTGGTTGGAAATTAATTACAGAAATTCTTGATTGGTTAAATTCAAAAAACAGGCGGAAAGAAAGGACAAATATTGCCAACCCAAAAATTAATGACCGAAATTTAGTAAAGGAAAAACTTATGAATACAACATTTCTTCAAAAAAGTTCCTTCACATCGCACCAGGATGCATGATCATAGTTTTTTTGTAGTGACCTCTCTGAGAATGTCCAAATTTCTTGATGAACGGAAAACAAAAACAAGTTGAAATTCACACAGTACAGGCAACTTCATAATCACCAAATTACGGTAGTGACATCTTCAGAAGAAACGTTTAAATAGGTCTAGTTTCAAGTTCAGTTTTTCTCCTGCAGAGGAGTTTTAATTGGCGCAAGATTTAAATGTGCGGCGTAGAGGTGTACCTCCCGGTACAACAATAATAATAATAATAATAATAATAATAATAATAATAATAATAATAATAATAATAATAATAATAATAATAATAAGAAGAAGAAGAAGAAGAAGAAGAAGAAGAAGAAGAAGAAGTGCTCTTCCCGATGCCAACCCCATGTGGAAATGTAACGATTTTGTGAAAAATGTTAAATATTTTTGATATTGTTGAAAGTGGTCCGGTTCCTTGGCTGAATGGACAGCGCAGAGATCTTCGATTTGGAGGGTCCCGGGTTCGATTCTCGGCCAGGCCTGGGATCTTAGCTGCATTTGATTCCTCCAGCACGGGGGCTCTATGATTGTGGTCGATAGGGTGATTACTGTTTTAAGAGGAAGTACAACAGGGTAGCCATCAACACTAAACAGAGGGAAAAATGCAAGAAGTCCACGACACTTCGAAAAATGAAGGTATCGACCAAAGAAAACAAGGGCCACAAGGGCGTGAAAGTCAAAGACTCCATAGACATTGGAAACTAATAGCGTGTGGTCGGATAAAATAGATGAAAGTGAGGAGCCTGACACAAGTAAACGGCAGAAATGCTAGTACTCAGCTAAAGGCCCCGTGGTCGCTAACCCACGTTCCCAAGTCATTAGCCCCTCGGACCTCTTTCAGTTGCCTCGTACGACTGACAGTGGATACCGGGATTGTTATTCTAAAACAGGGGGGATTCACTTCGGCTAACAACCGTATCGGGTACATGGGTTCCGTTATCAGCCCTACTTAAAATTCCTTGTCATACTGGTCAGTGATAATGGTAAACTCGTGTTCTCATCTCCAGGTGGTGCAGCTCTTTTCAGCCCCCCCCCCCCCCGCCTACGGAGTTGAGCTGCATGTACCATTTCAACCACATACCAGTCCTCAGTGCTCAGCATATTCTATCACCTGCAAACAGACCAATAAAAAAACTGAACTCCTCTGCTACACGGAGAAATATGGATCTATTTAGAGGTCTAACACGTCCAACATTAACATCTTCCAAAAACATGGCTTTCCGTCCACCAAAATAGCAGCCATCTTCCATCCGTTTACCCTCCAGGGTTGGCTTTTCCCTCTGATTCAGCGACGGATCCCACCTCTATCGCCTCAAGGGCAGTGTCCTGGAGCGTAAGACTATGGGTCAGGGGAAGGAGGACCAGTACTTCGTCCAGGCAACCTCCCTGCTATGCTGAACAGGGGAATAGGAAGGGTGGAAGGAATAGACAAGGAAGAGAGGAGGAAGCGGCCGTGGTCTTAAGTTAGGTACCATCCCGGCATTTTCCTGGAGGAGAAGTGGGAAACCACGGAAAAACACCTCGAGGATGCCTGAGGAGGGAATCAAACCCCCACCTCAGCCATCCTGGAAGTGGTTTTCCGTGGTTTCCCATTTCTCCTCCAGGAAAATGCCGGGATGGTACCTAACTTAAGGCCACGACCGCTTCCTCCCCTCTTCCTCGCCTGTCCCTTCCAATCTACCCATCCCACCACAAGGCCCCTGTTCAGCATAGCAGGTGATACTGCCTGGGCGAGGTACTGGTCATTCTCCCCAGTTGTATCCCCGACCCAGAGTCTGAAGCTCCAAGTCACTCCCCTTGAGGTGGTAGAGGTGGGATCCCTCGCTGAGTCTGAGGGAAAAACCGACCCTGGAGGGTTAACAGAAGAAGAAGAAGAAGAAGAAGAAGATACGTTTCAATGGATGCATAACTGCAAGCAGTACATTAGACGGAGGACAGTTCATAATAGAAACTGAAGCTGGCGTACAGCATAATTCTGGTCAGCATAGCTAATTTGTAGTGACTAGTTGGGATCGAAATGATGAGAAGTGGATGTAGCTCAGAGGTAGAGCGTTTGCTTTGCATGTGAAAGTCCCCGGGTTCGATACCCGGTATCTCCAACGTCTTAAAAAAGAAAGTTATGGTAAGGGCATATGATCATAAAACAGGGCCAAGTTCTTATGTGTTTCACTGTTGTAGTAAAGGTGGAAGCAGTATTATACAAACTTTCCGTTCCATTGTGAACTATCCTCCGAGTCCTGTGCATTGTAAGTACGTCTTATGTACTACTTACAGTTACAGTATGCATCCATTGAAACGCTTCCTGCAGGACATAATTACCCTATTGATTTCAACTTTTAGGCTAGTTCGCAATATTATGAAAAGTTGTTCTCCCTGTGTTGATTCATTTAACCTTTCCATCCCATGCCCGAGTTAGCTCGGATGCCAGCATGTCTCCCCGCTGTTCCTAACACAAGTTAACTCGGATTTTTTGCGGTGCGCTTTTCTCAAATGTCGAACTCCCTGTGGGCATGGGCAGTAAAGTTTTATCCCGCCCGTCCTAATAGTCGACTAAAAGGGGACCAACGGGCTCTTAACTTAAGCGCCTTGGTGACCATGGGCTGTTAGCTGAGTTCTGGCATTGATCCACTTACTTGTGCCAGGCTCTTCACTTGCATCTTTTTTATCCGACCGCACGGTGTTAGGTTGCGAGCCCTAGGGATTCTTTCATTTTCACGCCTTCGTGGCCCTTGCTTTCTTTGGCCGGTAACTTCATTTTCGAAGTGTCGGACTCCTAACATTTTCCCATCTGATTAGTGTTGATAGCGAATGGTTGCCCTGTTGTACTTCCTCTTAATCACCACCACCGGTCACAATCATCTAGCCCCCGTGCTAGAGGAATTAACTATATGCGGCTAAGATCCCAAACCGAGAATCGAACCCTGGACACTCTGAATCGAAAATCGCTGCACTGCCCGTTCAGCCAAGGAGCCGGACCACTTCCAACTATAGCAAAACGTCTATTTTTAATAATGTTCAGAAGAGTTTAGATTTTTACATGTGGTTGGCGTCGGGAAGAGCATATGGTCATAAAACAAGGCCAAGTTCTTTTGTGCTTCACTGTTCTCATCCGCGTTCTCACCAGGGTGTAGTAAAGGTGGAAGAAGAATTATACGAATTTTGAAAGTACAGGTACCTAGTTTTAGCATCTATTTTAACATATTGAATACCTGGAGGGTAAAGAGATAAAGAAGAATAAGAATTATAACGTAGGGGAAATTCTGTAGTGGTTAGTGTGAGAGGCCCGGGTTCGATTCCCGGCTCTGCCACGAAATTTGAAAAGTGGTACGAGGGCTGGAACGGGGTCCACTCAGCCTCGGGAGGTCAACTGAGTAGAGGTGGGTTCGATTCCCACCTCAGCCATCCTGGAAGTGGTTTTCCGTGGTTTCCCACTTCTCCTCCAGGCGAATGCCGGGATGGTACCTAACTTAAGGCCACGGCCGCTTCCTTCCCTATCCCTTCCAATCTTCCCATCCCCCCACAAGGACCCTGTTCAGCATAGCAGGTGAGGCAGCCTGGGTGAGGTACTGGTCATTCTCCTCAGTTGTATCCCCCGACCAAGAGTCTGAAGCTCCAGGACACTGCCCTCGAGGCGGTAGAGGTGGGATCCCTCGCTGAGTCCGAGGGAAAACCCGAACCTGGAGGGTAAACAGATGATGATGATGATGACACAGTATAGTCCGCTTCTGTGTTGTAGTGGTTAGTGTGATTAGCTGCCACCCCCAGAGGCCCGGGTTCGATTCCCGGCTCTGTCACGAAATTTGAAAAGTGGTACGAGGGCTGGAACGGGGTCCACTCAGCCTCGCGAGGTCAACTGAGTAGAGGGGGGTTCGATTCCCTCCTCAGCCATCCTGGAAGTGGTTTTCCACTTCTCCTGGTACTTAAGGCCAAGGCCGCTTCCTTCCCTCTTCCTTGTATATACCTTCCAAACTTCCCATCCCCCCACAAGGACCCTGTTCAGCATAGCAGGTGAGGCAGCCTGGGCAAGGTACTGGTCATTCTCCCCAGTTGTATCCCCAGACCCAGAGTCTGAAGCTCCAGGACACTGCCCTTGAGGTGGTAGAGGTGGGATCCCTCGCTGAGTCCGAGGGAAAAACCGATCTTGGAGGGTAAACAGATTACGAACGAACGAACACAGTATAGCATCGCTTATGTCTCATCAGCAAAGGTCATTTATCATACCCAACTGACAACATTCTGCTCGAAGGGGATGTAGCTCAGTGGTAGAGCGTTCGCTTTGCATGTGAAAGGCCCCGGGTTCGATCCCCGGCATCTCCATTATGTTTTAAAAGGATGTGTTAAGAAATTGCACTTCTCTTGTATTTCCTTTGTAGTTTTATATAAAATCAGGGCTGAGAGTTTGATGTATTAATTTGTTATAAATGCTGTTCAGACGAAACTAAACTGAACATTAGTGTAGAGGGCCTTTATTTTACTTTCTTGGGGCAACGCAATTTGTATGTTTTAATGCACTTTAGCTATCTGACACATTCTGTTGTATTTTTCGCAAGAAAATTGGTGATTGTATAGTAGTTCCTCTATAGTCAAGGTTATGGAAGGATATTTCCTGGATTCAAGTTATAAATGTAAACACTCCAGGCTGTCCTGGGCGGAAATCGAATTTTGGTATAAAGGTATACAATAATTAGCTGTCATATTAACAGAAACAAGCAAAGAATCCCTGCCTTTCCGAAAAGAAGTGAACACATCACAAAATGTCATAAAATGCCAATAATGATGAAGATGCTTTGAAGCATAAAATTAAAAATATCTCTCAGTTAGCTTATTTTCTTGTGAAAAAACGAGCAATATTTCCCTGTAATGTTTCTATGAACATAAAGAACCCAGTTTTGATTTGTCCATCAGAATGCTGTTGAGGGAAATAGCACTTCCATATTTTGGAGAAGCTCACTTACAAGGTCAACAAGTAGCCGCAGAGCAAACTCGTTTATTAAAAAGCCGCTGGAGATGCCGAAGATCGAAGCCACGGCCTTTCACATGCAAAGCGAACGTTCTACCTCTCAGCTACATCCCCGCGTAGTTACTGTGTTTCGATTTCCAACTAGGTATAACAAATTAGCTGTGCTGGTCAGAATTATGCTGTAGCTTCAGTTTCCATTATGAACTGTCCTCCGAGTCCTGTGAATTGTAAGTACGTCTAATGTACTGCTTGCAGTTATGCATCCATTGAAACGTTTCGTGCAGGATAAAATGATTGATTTCAACTTTCAGTCTAGTTCGCAAATATGAAATATTGTTCTTCTGTTGACTCATTTAATCTTTTCCATCCCATGCCTGAGTTATCTGGGATGTCAAATGTCTTCCGCTGTCCCAAACACGATTTCAAGCCATGCGCTCTTCTCCACTTCCGAGTTCCGTCTGACGCTGTAATTATGTTGTTCATCACATGTTCTGTTCAGACGACGGCCGATTCATAAATCCCCTTACAGTATTTTGACGGTAATTATGTGCCTTGTGTTTTTCTTTCCCGCTTCTGTGATGTAGAGGTTAATGTGATTAGCTGCCACCCCCGGAGGCCCGGGTTCGATTCCCGGCTCTGCCACGAAATTTGAAAAGTGGTACGAGGACTGGAACGGGGTACACTCAGCCTCGGGAGGTCAACTGAGTAGAGGTGGGTTCGATTCCTAACTCAGCCATCCTGGAAGTGGTTTTCCGTAGTTTCCCACTTCTCCTCCAGGCAAATGCCGGGATAGTATCTAACTTAAGACCACGGTCGCTTCCTTCCCTCTTCCTTGTCTGTCCCATCCATTCTTCCCATCTCCCACAAGGCTCCTGTTCCGCATAGCATATGAGGCTGTCTGGGCGAGGTACTGGTCATCCTCCCCAGTTGTATCCTCCGACCCAGAGCCTGAAGCTCCAGGACACTGCCCTTGAGGCGGTAGAGGTGGGATACCTCGCTGAGTCCGAGGGAAAAACCGAGCCTGGAGGGTAAACAGATAAAGAGAAGAAGAAGAAGAAGAAGAAGAAGAAGAAGAAGACGTGTTTTTCTTTCACAGTCTTCTGAGATGGGTGAGCGGTAGAAAGTAATTTACACGCCTTGCTGGTATGCTCTTCCTTTCAAGTTGCCTTTAGGAGTTTTGCCGTGTCTAACATACAAAGTGAAATTCATACACCACTGTAACTAGCTTGCGTTTATTAATAGAAATGTGGGCAATAATTTATGTTCGCATTTTGTGTGTTGAACAATAAAGAGGTATCTTCAAATATTAAGTCACCACAGACTAGTTAGCGTATCGTATTCGGGAGATAGTAGGTTCGAACCCCACTGTCGGCAGCCCTGAAAATGGTTTTCCGTGGTTTCCTATTTTCACACCAGGCAAATGCTGGGGCTGTACCTTAATTAAGGCCACGGCCGCTTCCTTCCTATTCCCAGCCCTTCTCTTTCCCATCGTCGCCGTAAGACCTATCTGTGTCGGTGTGACGTAAAGCAAAAAAAAAAAAGTTAGCGTATCCCTTAGCAAGATATATCAGATTCTTTGTCTATGTGTTGCTGGGAAACGTCAAAATGAAACTCATACAGTCCTACATGGACAGATAAGGGGGCAATACAAATGCTGTATGTTTGTGTTTCGACAACACATTCAGTTAGTTGTGGAGAGTTTTGTACAGACAAGTTCCGGTGCTATCATGGGGTGTCAAAAAGGACAATCTTGGAAATAAGAAAGAGAACTGATCATTTTTTACCATAAGAGAGGAAAATCACTCTGAGAAATTGTTAAACTTGTAAACAGGAGTCATGCAACTGTACAGTGCGTTATAAATAGATATAAAAGTACATGCAACATTGAAAATAAAGACATAGTGAGTGGGAGAAAAATGTTCACCCCAGGGAGGAACAGTGGATAGTAAGACAAGTGAAGAAAAATCCAGCGATTAGTGCTCCGAAACTGGCTGTGATGGCTGAGGAACGTACCAGCAAGAGAGCACATCAAGCAACTATTCGACTTATCATAAGGAAAAGTAACAGGCATGGACGAATAGCCAGGAAAAAAAAAAAGTCGTTAGCAAGATTAATAGAAAGAAAATGTTTAGCTTCGTTAAGGAGTATATAAAACAAGGTTTTAACTTCTGGAAGACCGTTACTTTTGCATAGGAAAGCAAATACAATCCCTACGGATCAGATGGAAAGGTTAATGTCTGGAGGAAACCAAATGAGGAGTTGAAACCTAGTAATCTGCGTCTAAGTGTTCAAACGTGGTGGAGGTAGTGTGGTTCCGTTCCACGAGTTCCATTCCCGTGAGTTCCGAAAACAAATTGGTTAGGAAAAACGTCCCATGAGTTCCTACCGCGTATTCACGCCTGAGTAAATAAGCTAATGAGTCCCACTAGTTCAGAATGTCTCTGGAAAACCCAGTTGTCAGTTCTGAGGTTTGACCGGCTAATAATAGTACGACGCGACTTTGAAGAGTTAATGGCCTTACCACCAGGTACGTACAGGCTATTTTCAAGTAATTCGTGTTTGTGTCTTTGAGTGGAGCAGATAAACATGGAGTTCAAAACTAGCATTAAAAGAAACCAAATTTTGATATTTAATGGTTACTGTTTTTATAAGAAACGCGATAACAAATCAAGCGAAGTGTGGATTTGTGCTGCAAAACCATGTGCCGGAAAAGTGATTTTAAAAAATCGGGAAATGATTAAAGAAGTGGACCATGATGTTGTTCCTGATATGGCCAGCGTTGAAGTGTTCAAAGCAGCTTCCGTGGGCAGGAAAAGAGCTCGCGAGGAGAATAACACTGCAATCTCACAGGTAAGGATGATTCATATTACTTTCTTATTGCTTCTCTTTATTTATTTTTTACAAGCTATTTTATTAATCAAATACAGGAAATGAACACTGGGTTGTTGGACTTTTGAGCCACTTTAAATTATTATATTAAATATAAGACTAAGATTAAAACATGAATGATTAAGTAATATAATATTTATCTTCATCTAATATGATTATGAATAATATCATCACGCTTAGAGATCTAATATGATTCATGTGATATTCTTACTTATTTAACAATTATTGTAATTTAACAATATTGTAATAATGAATTACATAATTACAGGCGGTAAAGTGAACCATTCTAACGCCATGTATTTTCAGATATACGACGAAGAAATCGGACACTTGCATCAGACAGGGTACGAGTTAGTGACTCGAATGCCCCAGTTCCTAAGTTTAAAGAGTTCATTGTACAGACAGCGGAGTAAAGCACAAGGAGTGCAGAAAGAACCAATACATCGAGATGAAGTAAATTTAGCTGAAGAAACTCTATGTGGGCTATGCCCGATGGCACAAACTTATTATTGGCTAACGTCTGTGAAGGCGACAGATTATTGATATTTGCGAACCCTAGAGGCAAAGAAATATTGAAACAAAACAAAAACACTTCTTAACGGACGGGACATTTAAGAGTGTCAGTAGCAAAGTGTACACCATTCATGTAGACTTGGGAAGCAACAAAGAAGAGATAAATCTAACGCCTGCTGTTTTCGCACTGCTTCCAAACAAGAGCAAAGCCACTTATGCTCGCCTCTTCAAAAAAATCCTTAATGCAATACCTGAATGGTCACCTGAAAGAGTAAACATGGATTTTGAGGTTGGAGCTATCAAAGCGATAGAAGAAGTATTTCCAAGAGTCCAAGTGCAAGGTTCTTTTTTTTCCACTTAAGCCAAAGTATTTGGAGGAAAGTGCAAGAAATTGGGCTTTCGGGTATGTATAAAACTAGCCAGGAAGTCAGAAACACCATCAGGCAGTGTGCTGAACTTGTATTCCTCAAACCAGAAAAAGTAGAAGACGATTGGCGACACATTCATAGCACGCTCCCTGACAATGAAAAGTTAATCGAGATTTTTGATTACTTTGTCGAGCAATGGCTTAAAAACGTGCATATTCCGATTGAAATGTGGAATTGCCATGGGAAGAGGCATAGAACGAATAATTCTGTACAGGGTTGGAACCATAAGCTGAATTTGAAATGCGGAAAACCACATCCCCGTGTAAGAGACTTGGTGTTGTGTTTGAAGGAGTCAAATTTCAGACGAAGAAATTATGCGGGCAGAGTTGAATTTGCAAGCCACAAAATGGAAAAGAAAATATGTTGCAATGGATGACAGAATCGAAAGAGCAACTCAACAGTTTGAAGAGACCAGTGATATAACAGTATTTTTAAGAAATGTTTCTTTTGCTGTATATATTGATTAGAGTATAAAGAGAAGAATGATTCAGTTAAAAGATCAATTTGACGAAGCTACGTGCTAATTACTAAATGACTTGTAAATAAGATAAAAATTCAGTTGCGTGCCGGTTCCGAAGTGACTTGTAAATAAGAAGAAAAAAAAACGTTAAAAGACGAAGCGACATGCTGATACTATTTTAAGAACTTCGTAAATATAACTCAAAACTGATTATTTTGACGAAGCCACATGCTAATACAGATACTGAGAAGGGGAAAGCTGCTTATGGGAGCTACCGGTCCATGGCGTTAGCCCCACCCCCCTCTGTTAGAAGAGCCAATTCATTAAAGAGGGCAGGCACTCCCGGCCTGCGCTAACAATGGACCTTATTTGTTTCAATATAAACAAATTAATACAATTTTGCTGTAGAAAACTAAGCTGAAACTCGTTCAGGTAGTGTTCGGAACTGACGGGACTCGCTCAAGTAGTGTAATTGGCAGATAGCCAATTCGCGGAAGAATTCGGAACTGGTGGGAATCGGAACTAATGGGAGGACACGAGGTAGTGTAACTGTCTGGGGGTGCATGTCAGCTAGTGGACCGGGAGAGTTTACTTTTAATGATGGGACCAAGGATCAACATGTGTATCTAAACATGCTGAAAGGACATTTACGACCTAATGCTCAAAAGCCTGGAATACTTGATCGATTAAAGTATTACCAAGACAACGACCCGAAGCACAAGCTCATGAAGTACGAATGTGGTTGCTGTATAATTGCCCAAAAGTACTCGAGACACCTCCACAGTCACCAGACTTAAATGTGATAGAAAATCTATGGCCTTACTTGGAAGTAGCGATAAGAAAATGCCAGATTTCGAACAAAGGTGATCTGAAAATGGCTTTTATGTGAAAAATGGAAGAAAATAAACCCATCTTATTGCGAAAACTTGGTACAATCTATGCCTAACCGTTCAGGAGCCGTGAAAAGTGCTAAAGGGTACCCTACAAAGTATTGACTGTTAAGAACATAATGTTACTAGAGATGGCTCAGGAACTACTTGAAGGTGTATGAGTTTTACTTGACCTGTTTCATGCATATTTAAGAATAATGTATTAATTCTTTGTAAGGATAATAGGAGATGATTTACTTTGTACCTTAGTAGAGAAATGTGTATTTTTTAAACCAGAACCTACCGGGAGAGTTGGCCGTGCAGCTGTGAGCTCACATCCGAGAGATAGTGGGTTCGAACCCCACTGTCGGCAGCCCTGAAGATGGTTTTCCGTGGTTTCTCATTTTCACGCCAGGCAAATGATGGGACTGTAGCTTAATTTAGGCCACGGCCGATTCCTTCCCATTCCCAGGCCTTTCCTGTCCCATCGTCCTCATAAGACCTATCTGTGTCGGTGTGACGTGAAAACAAATAGCAAATAAACCAGAACCCAGACTAAAATAAAGGAATAGTTTTTTTGTTGTTGAATCCAAATAAACAAGCTTTCCTCTAGTGTATGAGTTTCATTTTGACTCACTATATACACATGTAAATTCCTTTAGATTATATTGAATCATTACCCCTCAAATGGTCTATGTAAACGACTGTTACGGTCAGATGATTTTCGGGATTTTTGTATACTTTCACTAAAAATTCTTAAAAATAGGTTTTAAAAGGAAATCACGCAGTGTAATACATTTTATTAAATCATAATATCATAGGCTATTGAAAAAATATATTTTTGTTTTGTACCTTTCATTATATCTTTACAGCCATCCGGAGTTTCCAAAAAAAAAAAGTGTTCCAAAATGATATTATCAAAATGTTTGCGCCCATACCAGACACTAAAATACTCGACTTACCCGAGAAAGTCAAATCACAATGTTGTTCACAATTTTATGCACTTCAAAAAAAAAAATTAAACACTTTTGATGTTATATACCCAAATAAAGAGATATATATATACATATATACACAAGCACTAGAACGCCTTCGCAAAGTCACTCAGAGGAGCTACCAGAATTAGAATGCTCTCTCCTTTTTCTTCTTCTCCTTTCAGGCCTCCTAAAGTGCTGTAAATTGTGGTAACACCCCCTGTGAACTGTATAGTTACAACCAGGGCACAAATATCGGGTCCTTCCCCTTTTTTTGTTGGTCCACAGATTACGCATAAATGTTCCAGCTTTCCAGGAAGTCTGTCAATGTCACTGTCATTATCACTCATATCACTCGCGTCACTCATTATTTCATCCAACATTTTCCGAATGGGACTTGAACCTAAATTACTTGGGACTTGAAACTAAATTACTCGCCATTTCCGCAAATAACTGATAAAAACAGCGCGTACAACAGAACGACACCGTGACGCGGCAAGGCGCCATATTGTACTGCGCAGTTAAGGTAGCGAGCCTAAAGGCTGAATTTTAAGACTGCGCAATTCATTTAAGCGGCAGTCTACAGCCTAGCAACTAGAGTAAAAAGAGAGACTGGAATCTGCTGTTTAAAATGATACTACATAGAGCACATTTGTGTGTTACTACGCATAACGAGAGCGTGTCTAATGAACGGCTGCAAAACAGTCGATGTATCGACGTTGACCACAACAACGTGTACAAAAAGGGCGATGCATCGTCGTTTAACCATTTGAGGGTTAAGAGGATTTTCACATTATTCTAGTTTGAAACGGTTCCTATTATCAGTCCATTGTGCTGCAATGAAAATGTTCTTTCTACACTTGCATATTGCCCTGATATAGAAAACAAATTCTGCAAGTACTCTGAACTACAATAAACTCTGCCCATTTCTTACTACAAGGTAACTTGCTACAGTCGTGGTCATTACTACCCTCATTCAGGAATTGTAGGAAATTGCAGAGCTGATCATAAGACTTCATATAATCAATTAGAAAGATACATATGGAATATCTTTTTCAACATCACAATAATCAATGTTACTTTCAGTGCAATCCATTAAACACAGGCTTCCTTTAAATCTAGACGATCTCCTGTCGCTTGTCAGGCTGTTAGCTGTCACACATTAATACAGCAGTGTTCTGACGGGGCATTGCTGAGAGAGAAGCATGCAATATACAAAATGGTAAATGGCATCTATTTTCATAATACAAGGTGTGCATAGATAATCGTATTTACTGCTTATCAGTAATCACATTTCAATATATATATCGACACGTTATCGATGATGCCGTCGCGTCATAAAGAACTTGTAAAACGAAGTAGTAAAACAGATTTCCACAAAATTAGCAGATTCATTTAAAAATGAGGACATTTCGGATTTTAAAAATAATCAACGCGGACCCCGGACAATGGTCTAAAATGGAGGACATGTCCGGATAAAAGAGGACGTCTTGTCACCCTACTTCATCAGCATTCTAATGGACAAATCGGTTCTGGATTTTCCTTCCTTTCTGATAGGGAAACATTGCTCCGTTAGTTATGATTTGTTAAGAATATATTTCACAGGGGAAGAAGCTAGTCAGCCTCTGTAGTATAGTGGTTAGCGTGATTAACTGCCATCCCCGGAGGCCCAGGTTCGATTCCCGCGTCTGCCACGAAATTTGAAACGTGGTACGAGAGCTGGAACGGGGTCTACTTAGCCTCGGAAGGTCAAGTGAGTAGAAGCCATCCAAGAAGTGGTTTTCCGTGGTTTCCAACATCTCCCCCAGGAAAATGCCGGGATGGTACCTCCCTCTTCCAATCTTCCCATCCTTCCGCAAGGCCCCTGTTCAGCATTGCAGGTGAGGCTGTCTGGACGAGGTATTGGTTCTCTTCCCCAGTTTTATTCACCGACCCCAAGTCTCACGCTCCAGAACACTGCCCTTGAGGCGGTAGAGGTGGGATCCCTCGCTGAGTCCGAGGAAAAAACCAACCCAGGTGGGTAAACACGAAATAAAGATAGAAGATAAGAAGCTAAGGCAGATAATTCTTACTTTTAATTTTATGCTTCAAATCACCTTACATCTTCATCATTATTTTGCATTTATGAGATTTTGTGGCGTGTTTCCTTCTTTTCGTAAAGGGAGATTGTACTTGTTTCTATTAATATGACAGCTAATTGCTTTTATACGAAAAGAGTCGGTAAAGGATTTCTGCTTCACTTTCCCTAGTCTTAAAGGCAATGAGCGTTCACATTTAAAACTTGATTCCAGGAAATACCGTTCCATAACCTTGACTATAAATCAATTACTATAGAATCACCACACTTTTTTTTTTTGAAAACTTGCAAAATGCAGTGTCAGATAGTTCTTTCTTCTTTCTTTCTTTCTTTCTTTCTTTCTTTCTTAGTCCGTTTATCATCCAGGGTTGGTTTTTCTCTCGGACTCAACGAGGGCTCCCACCTCTACCGCCTCAAGGGCAATGTCCTGGAGCTTGAGGCTTTGGGTGGACAGAGGCAGAGGTCAGGTAGTTACGGTGGATCAAACCATATTACAAATTGCTTTACACCCCCACCCCACAAAAAAGACCTCAGCACTGATGTTCAGTTTAGTTTATTTTCTTCTAAAGCACATGTATAACTAACTTAACATATCAAACTCTCAGCCCTGATTTTATAAAAATCTACAAAGGAAAATAGAACGCCTCTGTGGTGTAGTGGTGTATAACACT
Organism: Anabrus simplex; assembly: GCF_040414725.1. Lineage (NCBI taxonomy): Eukaryota > Metazoa > Arthropoda > Insecta > Orthoptera > Tettigoniidae > Anabrus > Anabrus simplex. Next base: position 121,266,873 of record NC_090268.1, on the reverse strand, counting down.
AATTGGAGATAAAAATGTAAGGGGTCCGACTCTTCGAAAAATGAAGATATCGGCCAAAGAAAGACAATGGCCACGAAGGGCGTTAACATGAAAGACACCCTAGCCCTAGCAACCTAATAGCGTCGGGGTCGGGAAGGAACAAGAATTGGCCAAAGGTTGTCGCATAGGATAGATGAAACTGAGAAGCCTGGCACAATTAAGTGGAAACAATGTCTGGACTCAACTAAGTGTTCCGTGGTCGCTAGGCCACGCTTCCCAAGTTAAGAGCGCCTGGAGTCCCTTTTAGTCGCCACTTACGAAAGGCAGGGCTTACCTTGGGTGTTATTTTACCACCCCCACCCACAGAGGGGTGGTGTGGTGAAGAACCTGACAGAAGTGGAAGTAATGCCAGATTCAGCTAAGGGAACGTGGCCGCCAACCCATTCGCCCAAGTTGAGAGCCCCTGAGGCCCCTTTAAGTCGCCTCTTACGACAGGCAGAAGTTACCGTGGATATTATTCTACCGCCCCCACCCACAGGAAAAAATGAATAGTTAAATTGTAAAGAACTATGTATACATTGTTATCATTATAATTTATTTATTATTTATTTATTTATTTTATGCCTTTGTATGTGGCGAAGTTAGGGCTCACGGCCCTCTCTACACTTAACCACTAATTTAATATCTGCACGTAAGTTACTACCAAGTAATTTGCGAATTACGGTCATATAGCAAGCGCGTGCCCTTAGCAGATGTAAATCGTAGCAAATAAAAATTCAGTGCAATAATTGAAATCACTGTATAATATAAAATAATATATTATTATTATTATTATTATTATTATTATTATTATTATTATTATTATTATTATTATTATTATTATTATTATTATTATACATACATACATACACTATCATTATAGACTGTTATGCCTTTCAGCGTTCAGTCTACAAGCTTCTAAGAATTTACTAAACGTCGTCACAATCCTCGATTTGCAACTAGTGTTGTGGCCTCATTTCGTTCTATACCTCTTTAAATCGGTAGAAACCGAGTCTAACCATCGTCGTCTTGGTCTCTCTCTACTTCTTTTACCCTCCATAGCAGAGTCCATGATTGTCCTAGGTAACCTATCCTCCTCCATTCGCCTCACATGACCCCACTACCGAAGCCGGTTTATGAGTACAGCTTCATCCATCAAGTTCATTCCTAAATTAGCCTTAATCTCCTCATTCCGAGTACCCTCCTGCCATTGTTCCCACTTGTTTGTACCAGCAATCATTCTTGCTACTTTCATGTCTGTTACTTCTAACTTATGAATAAGATATCCTGAGTCCACCCAGCTTTCGTTCCCGTAAAGTAAAGTTGATCCGAAAACAGACCGATGTAAAGATAGTTTCGTCTGGGAGCTGACTTCCTTCTTACAGAATACTGCTGATCGCAACTGCGAGCTCACTGCATTAGCTTTACTACACCTTGATTCAATCTCACTTACTATATTACCATCCTGGGAGAACACACAACCTAAATACTTGAAATTGTCGACCTGTTTTAGCTTTGTATCACCAATCTGACATTCAATTCTGTTGAATTTCTTACCTACTGATATCAATTTAGTCTTCGAGAGGCTAATTTTCATACCATACTCATTGCACCTATTTTCAAGTTCCAAGATATTAGACTGCAGGCTTTCGGCACAGTCTGCCATTAAGACCAAGTCGTCAGCATAGGCCAAACTGCTTACTACATTTCCACCTAACTGAATCCATCCCTGCCATTTTATACCTTTCAGCAGATGATCCATGTAAACTACGAACAGCAAAGGTGAAAGATTACAGCCTTGTCTAACCCCTGTAAGTACCCTGAACCAAAAACTCATTCTACCATCAATTCTCACTGAAGCCCAATTGTCAACATAAATGCCTTTGATTGATTTTAATAATCTACCTTTAATTCAATAGTCCCCCAGTATAGTGAACATCTTTTCCCTCGGTACCCTGTCATATGCTTTCTCTAGATCTACGAAACATAAACACAACTGCCTATTCCTCTCGTAGCATTTTTCAATTACCTGGCGCATACTGAAAATCTGATCCTGACAGCCTCGCTGTGGTCTGAAACCACGCTGGTTTTCATCCAATTTCCTCTCAACGACTGATCGCACCCTCCCTTCCAAGATGCCAGTGAATACTTTGCCTGGTATACTAATCAATGAGATACCTCGATAGTTGTTGCAATCCTTCCTGTTCCCTTGCTTATAGATAGGTGCAATTACTGCTTTGTCCAATCTGAAGGTACCTTACCAACACTCCACGCCAATTTTACTACTCTATGAAGCCATTTCATCCTTGCCTTCCCACTATACTTCACCATTTCAGGTCTAATTTCATCTATTCCTGCTGCCTTATGACAATGGAGTTTTTTTAACCACCCTTTCCACTTCCTCAAGCATAATTTCACCAACATCATCTTCCTCCTCCCCATGAGCTTGGCTGTTTGCAACACCACCAGGATGATTTCCTTTTACATTGAGAAGATGTTCAAAATATTCCCTACACCTCTCCAGTGATTCCCTGGGATCTATTATTTCACCTGAATTACTCAAAACACTGTTCATTTCCTTTTTCCCTCCCTTCCTAAGTTTCTTTATTAATGTCCAGAAAGGTTTCCGTGCTGCTTGACCTAGCCTTTCCAGGTTATTACCAAAATCTTCCCATGACTTCTTTTTGGATTCAACAACTATTTGTTTCGCTCTGTTTCTTTCATCTACGTACAAATCCCTGTCTGCCTCGGCCCTTGTTTGGAGCCATTTCTGATAAGCCTTCTTTTTACGTTTACAGGCTGCTTTCACTTCATCATTCCACCAAGATGTTCGCCTTTTCCCATCTTTATACACAGTCGTTCCTAGGCATTCCCTTGCTGTTTCTACTACAGCATCCCTGTATGCCGCCCATTCACTTTCTATATCCTGAACCTGCTTACTGTCTACTGTTCGAAACTTCTCACTAATCATACCCATGTACTTCTGTCTAATTTCCTCATCCTAGAGATTCTCTACCCTGATTCGTTTGCAGACAGATTTCACTTTCTCTACCCTCGGCCTAGAGATAGTTCACTACAGATCAGATAGTGGTCTGTATCATCGAAAAATCCGCGAAAAACTCGTACATTCCTAACAGATTTCCTGAATTCGAAGTCTGTTAAGATATAGTCTATTATGGATCTGGTACCCCTAGCCTCCCATGTGTAGCGGTGAATAGCCTTATGCTTGAAGAATGTATTCGTAACAGCTAAACCCATACTAGCACAGAAGTCCAGCAAACGCTTCCCATTTCCATTAGCTTCCATATCTTCCCCACATTTACCAATCACCCTTTCGTATCCCTCAGTTCTATTCCCAACTCTCGCATTGAAATCGCCCATTAGCACTATTCTATCCTTGCTGTTGACCCTGACCACGATGTCACTCAATGCTTCATAAAACTTGTCAACTTCATCCTCATCTGCACCCTCACATGGTGAATACACGGACACAATTCTTGTCCTAATTCCTCCAACTGATAAAATATACCCACATCATTCGCTCATTTACGTGCCTAACAGAAACTATGTTGCGTGCAATGGTATTCCTGATAAAGAGCCCTACCCCAGACTCTGCCCTTCCCTTTCTAACACCCGTCAAGTACACTTTATAATCTCCTATCTCTTCCTCATTATCTCCCCTTACCCGAATATCACTTACTCCTAGCACATCCAGATGCATCCTCTTTGCTGACTCAGCCAGTTCTACCTTCTTTCTTCCATAAGCTCTATTAATATTGATAGCTCCCCATCGAATTCCATTTCGTTCGCCAAGTTGTTTCCAAGGAGTCCCTCGCCTGTCAAATGGGAGTGGGACTCCATTACTCCCATAGGTCCGAGGCTTGCTTAAAGTGTTCTGAGCTCGGTAAATTCATGAAGCAGCATGCTACCCTACTTGCACATAGTCCAAGTGAAGATCTCTCCTCTAACGGGTTATGGACCACCGGTGAATTGCATAGTCCTAGCCGCCTGAGCACAAGGACGGCCATGACTCAGAATATGTCCGAGATGCCCACTCCCATTCCATAGCAACTGGTATCCCGATTGTCAGGACAACTTACTAGGCCACTCTGCCGTTGCCCATGGTTCACGAACTAGGACGTGACTACAGTAACCCACAAACATGAACTATTATTATTATTATTATTATTATTATTATTATTATTATTATTATTATTATTATTGCGCCTCCGTGGCTCAGGCGGCAGCGCGCTGGCCTTTCTCTGCTGGATACCGTTGTTCAAATTCCGGTCACTCCATGTGAGATTTGTGCTGGATAAAGCGGAGGAAGGACAGTTTTTTGTCCGGGTACTCTGATTTTCCCTGCCATCTTTCATTCCAGCAACACTCTCCATTAACATTTCATTTCATCTGCCAGTCACGTATCATTGCCCCAGAGGAGTGCGACAGGCTTCGGCAGCCGGCACAATTCCTATCCTCGCCGCTAGATGGAGTTACATTCACTCCATTCCTGACCCAGTCACTGCCTGGAAACTGGCTATGGATTTTCATTATTATTATTTCTTCGTTAGGGTCTTCTAGGGACACATGACAATTTCAATGCTTCATCCTTTGCTGTTTTTTCTTCTCCCTCCATTACTCCTTCATCTGCTCACTATGCCTCATTTTCTTCTCCTCGGACTATGTTGAGCCTGCTTTCTTTTCCTCCCGACCTTGGAATCCTTCCGGTTTTTTTTCTATTTGCTTTACGTCGCACCGACACAGATAGGTCTTATGGCGACGATGGGACAGAAAAGGCCTAGCAATGGGAAGGAAGCGGCCGTGGCCTTAATTAAGTTACAGACCCAGCATTTTCCTGGTGTGAAAATGAGAAACCACGGAAAACCATCTTCAGGGCTGCCAACAGTGGAATTCGAACCCACTATCTCCCGGATGCGAGCTCACAGGTGCGCGCCCCTAACCGCACGGCCAACTTGCCGGTCCTTCCATTTTTAACACTTTATTTCTAAAAATCTCTCTCTCTGTTGCTTCTTCTTCCCTTATGCTGTTTCTTTCCAAATCTTTCTTGACTTCATGAATCCAGGTCGTTGTTGATTTCTTGTTTCAACGATATTTGAAGATCTGTTTGCTTAGTCTGTTGTCATCCATTCTGTATAAATGTCCAAAAAATATCATTCGCCTCTTCCGCATTGTATCTGTTATGTTTTCTATGTTTCGGTATATTTCATAACCTCTTCATTTCCAGAGTTCTATAGTTCTTTTCCGTATAAATTTTATTTTCTGTTCTTTTAATTTATTCAGCTTGTAATTCAGTACTAGCCTTTCCCTCGCGTATAGACATTCCGGTCTGACTACTGTGTTGTACTGTTGTATTTTGAGGTTTTTAGATAAACACTTTTCGTTGTAGATATTATTATTATTATTATTATTATTATTATTATTATTATTATTATTATTATTATTATTATTATTATTATTATTATAAATACCACCATCATGGAAAACTAGTTTCGGATACTTTCCATAGAATTCAACAAATTTGTAGCGTATATGGATTGGTCTTTGTGAGTTCTTTCTGAGAAGCGTAGTCCTGGCTTGGAGTTATAGTACCAAGGGGCTGCTACTTTGGACCTGTTTCCAGGACAAAGTACTTGTTGTAAATCTTTAAGAATAGCGTGCCCCATCCGGCTTGACAAAGACGGCCTCGAGTGACAGGTAGGGGGAGGGAATAGCGTCCCAAACACTTGTCGTGAAAGCTTGCAGGGCTATTGTCCTCTACTTCCTTCTTACTTTCTTTGCAATAAAAGTTACCGCTCCATTACACATTTTACTAACGTGCACCTCAAACTTTATATTTTGAGAAACGATTATCAAACAAAGCAAGACCTGTTCTACAAAACCTCATGTGGTCATGTGACACACATGGTCCATCTCCTATAGTAAACACAAATTAAGAAAGTTCAATGACCAATATATAAAATTAAATTGCATCTAAGGAAACATTTAACAAGCAATCGCCTTCATTCAAAACATCGATGGTAGCTCAGAGTTCATTATAACATGGGTATTTCTAGTGTCTCTGGAGTCACCACGATTCGCCATCCTTCAGGTTAAAACTCCAAAGTACCGAGCTCGATAGCTGCAGTCGCTTAAGTGCGGCCAGTATCCAGTATTCGGGAGATAGTAGGTTCGAACCCCACTGTCGGCAGCCCTGAAAATGGTTTTCCGTGGTTTCCCATTTTCACACCAGGCAAATGCTGGGGCTGTACCTTAATTAAGGCCACGGCCGCTTCCTTCCCACTCCTAGCCCTTTCCTGTCCCATCGTCGCCATAAGACCTATCTGTGTCGTTGCGACGTAAAGCAACTAGCAAAAAAAAAAAAAAAAAAAACTCCAAAGTAAGATCCACTGCGCTAATACGCTCTTCAGCTCAGCATTCATTACGTGGTGGGTTTTAAACAATCCTCATCCATCCATATTTTTTAAGGAACAAGGTTTAGTGTTTACCTAATAACAATTCACTAAATTCTTTCTTAATACGTTTACCCTCCAGGGTTGGTTTTTCCCTCGGACTCTGCGAGGGATCCCACCTCTACCTCCTCAAGGGCAGTGTCCTGGAGCGTGAGACTTATGGTTGGGTATACAACTGGGAGGGAGAACCAACACCTCGCCCAGGCGTCCTCATCTGATATGCAGAGCAGGGGCCTTGTGAGAGGATGGGAAGATAGGAAGGGATAGACAAGGAAGAGGGAATGAAGCGGCATGGCCTTAAGATAGGTACCATCCCGGCATTTGCCTGGAGGAGAAGTGGGAAACCACGGAAAACCACTTCGAGGATGGCTGAGGTGGGAATCGAACCCACCTCTACTCAGTTGACCTCAGGAGGCTGAGTGGACCCCGTTTCAGCCCTCGTACCACTTTTCAAATTTCGTGTCAGAGCCGGGAATCGAACCCGGTCCTCCAGTAATGGCAACTAATCACACTAACAACTACACCACAGAGGCGGACAATTCAGTAAATTAACGCAATTCATTTTGATTGAGTGGTGGAATTCTTTGTTTTAAGAGGAAATACCACTAAGTCACCATCCTCTCTGAACACATTAAGTGGTGACAATAATTTATTTTACCAGTTGCTTTACGTCGCACGGACACAGATGTATTATGGCGACGATGGGATAGGGAAGGGCTACGAATTGGAAGGGAGCGACCGTGGCCTTAACTGAGGCAGAGCTTCATTTTCCTAGTGTGAAAATCGGAAACCACCGAAAGCCATCTTCAGGGCTGCTGACAGTGAGGTTCGAACCCACTATCTCCCGAATGCAAGATCACAGCTGCGTGCGCTAATCGCACGGCCAACTCGTTCGGTGAGACACAAATTAAAATAAAATATAACTAATTTTTCAACGGAGGAATTTGAACATTAATATAAGATATGTCCACCTCTGTGGTGTAGTGGTTAGTGCAATAAGCTGCCATTCCCGGCTCTGCCACGAAATCTGAAAAGTGGTAGCAGGGCTGGGACGGGGTCCACACAACCTCGGGAGGTCAACTGAGTAGATGGTTTTCCACTTCTCCTCCAGGCAAATGTCGGGATGGTACCTAACTTAAGGCCACGGCCGATTCCTTCCCTTTCCCTTGCCTGTCTCTTACAACCTTCCCATTCCCCACCAGGCCCCTGTTCAGCATAGCAGGTGAGGCCGCCTGGGCAAGGTACTGGTCCTCCTCCCCATCTGTATACCCCGACCCAAAGTTTCACGTTCCAGGTCGCTGCCCTTGAGGCGGTAGAGGTGGGATCCCTCGCTGAGTCCGAGGGAAAAACCAACAATGGAGGATATAAATATTTAATAAAGCTGAAAAGGACACAAACGCGTTAAAAGGAAACGTAAATTGTCTGAGTAACATAATATTTTAAACTTGTATGCTCTTGAGTAATCTACTCTCACACATAAAGCGAATGACGAGATCAGCAGGCCGTATTCTGTCTTTAGGCCAAAGAGATCCGTGCGCTTTATAAGTATGTGGGTCACGGTGGATTCAGCACTACAAGAACACAATGGGGTCTTCCAACTTTACGAGGTAACAGTGCGTAGATCTTGCATAACCTCTTCTCAGCCTACACACAACTACGGCCTTTCTTCGTGAAGGCCGGAAAAAGGACCGCTATACGGCAGTTGTCCTCTTGCTCTCAGTTTGTTGGGAGTTCGGATAGTTAGCCACTCCGATTCCCAGGACGCCTAGAAGGCGCGACGTAGCTGAGAACAAATATTCATAGCAGGTACGTTCGTAGGTCTACGTAGTAAAAGCTCCGCTTCTTTTACAGCTGGATCCGCAAGTTCACCTCCCACAATCTCAACGCGGTCCCAGCATCGCACAACTTCGCTAGATCATGAATTTGCAGCGATTGCTTGATAGGTCCATAGCGTGTATTTTCCCTCATGGTGAATAAGGGAACAGATACAAATGAACTGTTAAAACTCCCTTGCTACGAGTGAACTTCTCACTGCTACAAACATGTCCTGCAAAGAAGTCCATTACATAATGAAGAATAAGCGTAATTTTTGTAAGTAGATAAATCTTACTTTAAATATCCTTGGGGATAGGAACAGGCTAGCTAAAGATTAAGCAAATGAGATATTTACACACCATTAAACTCATCCTCTGAATGAAGCAACACCTCAACATCTTTCACCAGATCTTAGCTTCCTCTCCTCAACTCATCAGCATTACACCCAATCCAACTCGTCGCTACTATACCTATAAATCGTTCATCAGCGATTATTGTTTTAAGAGGAAGTACAACTGGGCAGCCATACTCTATATAACACTAATCAGAGAAAGAAATGGAAGGGATCCGACATATCGAAACATGAAGATATCGGCCAAAGAAAGACAAGGGCCATGAAGGGCGTGAACATGAAAGACTCCCTAGCCCTTGAATGCTCTAACAGCATATGGGGTCGGAAAAGATAAATAGTTGGCCAATGGAGGTGGGATAGGATAGATGAAAGTGAGGAGCCTGGCACAAGTAAGTGTAAGCAATGCCAGGTCAAAGCTAAGGGTTCCGTAGCCACCAACACACACTCCAAAGTTAAGAGCCAATGGGGCCCCTTTTAGTCGCCTCTTACGACAGGCAGGGGATACTGTGTGTGCTATTCAACCGCCCCCACCCACAGCTGGAAATAATTTCTTTTTTTTACAAGTTGCTTTACGTCGCACCGACACAGATAGGTCTTATGGCGACGATGGGAGAGGAAATGGCTAGGAGTGGGAAGGAAGCGGCCGTGCCCTTAATTAAGGTACAGCCCCAGTATTAGCCTGGTGTGAAAATGGGAAACCACGGAAAACCATCTTCAGGGCTGCCGACAGTGGAGTTCGAACCCACTATCTCCCGAATACTGGATACTGGCCGCACTTAAGCGACTGCAGCTATCGAGCTCGGTCGAGAAAGAATTGACCAAGGGAGTTCGGATAGAAGAGATGAAAGACGGGAGCCTAGCACAAGTAAGCGGAAGCAATGTCAGGATTCAGCTACGGGCTCCGTGTTCGTCAACAGGCGTTCTAAGTTAACATGTGGTAGTGGTGATTATTGTTTTAAGAGGAAGTACAACTAGGCGACCATTCTCTATACAACACTAAAAAAAAAAAAAAAAAAAAAAAGAGTGATCCGACACTTAGAGAAATGAAGATATCGGCCAAAGAAAGGCAAGTGCCACGAAGGGCGTGTAAGTGAAAGATTGCCTAGCCCTCGGAACCTAGTAGCGACCAGGTCGGAGAAGAACAAGAGTTGACCAATGAAGGTCGGATGGGATAGATGAAAGTGAGGAGCCTGGCATAAATGGAAGCAATGCCAGCACTCAGCTAAAGGGCCCCGTGGTTGCCAGCCCACGCTCCCGAGTTGACAACCCCTGGGGCCCATTTTAGTCGCTTCTTAACGAACGGCAGACAAGAGGATACCGTGCGAGTTTTCTACCGCCCCAATCCACTAGTAGACTGCGGGTGTCTGTTGAGTACAAACCTAGTACGGTACATGATTTTGCCGCATCGTAAGGTCATTTTATAATGATATTGTTGCTATGGGGAAGCGTGTGAGTGGGAAGGACTGAACTGTTGTTGTTTCTGTTTTGATATCACTTGCACACCCACCAACAGAATTACTTGGGACTTCACAATCGGCTAGTATCGTATTAGGAAAGACAATCTGCAATAACTGTTGGCCCCGCAGGCTAGGAGTAGCGTGCCTGCTTCTTATCCGTAGGCTCCAGGTTCGACTCCCAGCCAGGTCAGGGATTCTTACCTGGATCTGAAAGGTGGTTCGAGGTCTACTCACCCTACGGACCCCCTGTGGGTGGGGGCGGTAGAATGACACCCACGGTATCCCCTGCCTGTCGTAAGAGGCGACTAAAAGGGGCCCAGGGGCTCTGAACTTTGGAGCGTGGGTTGGCGACCATGGGGCCCTTAGCTGAGTCCTGGCATTGCTTCCACTTACTTGTGCCAGGCTCCTCACTTTCATCTATCCTATCCGACCTCCCTTTGTAAACTCTTATTCTTTTCCGACCCCGACGCTATTAGGTTTGCGAGGGCTAGGGATCTTTCATTTTCACGCCCTTCGTGGCCCTTGTCTTCCTTTGGCCGATACCTTCATTTTTCGAAGTGTTGGACCCCTTCCATTTTTCTCTCTGATTAGTGCTATATAGAGGATGGTTGCCCAGTTGTACTTCCTCTTAAAACAATAATCACCACCACCACCACCTCACCCTACGTGATTACTATAGAGCCCGGATTTCCATGCAAATTCATGTTTTTAAATAAGCTGGTTACACTTCTCAAACTTTGCAAATATTCGTTTTATAGCTCAACGATTCCAAATAACCGCTCTTTTTTTCCTACATGTTTGCATGCTTTGGCCTTTATAGGAGAAAATTCATGCATAATGCATATTTTGAAGATGTTGGATTCAATAGCGAATATTTGGACGTTTAATATGCATAATATGACTTTTTTTTTCTGATTTTGGCACATATATAATATTAACTTGCATGATACTATCTTTTATGAATGTTGGTGTGCAGAATTTGGGACCATTTTTCCACGTTATACACGATGTCTATCACCGAGAGACGGAGAGAAAGCCTGGCATCCATATTACAACCAAAGTTAGTACGTACGTATGGTTGTTGTACAATGTTTCAAAACGAACGGAATTTTGATAGTGCATATTTTCCGGTTTATTGTGCATGTATTGCCATATGATAGTGCATGAAATTCCGTGCTCTAGACTGACGTGACTACAAATGAGGAGGCATCTGACGCTGATGTAGCGGCCTGGTCTAGAAAGCCAAGAATAACGGCCGTGAGGATTCATCGCTCCAAACAAGCGGCACCTCAATCTTCAAGCTAGTGATGGGATAATCGAATAACCTCCATCCGATTATTTACATAATCGAATAAGTTAAAAATATTATTCAGTTGTAGTGATGGGATAATCGAATAACCTCCATCCGATTATTTACATAATCGAATAAGTTAAAAATATTATTCAGTTGTAGTGATGGGAAAATCGAATACTTTTAATAATCGAATAACCTCCATCCGATTATTTACATAATCGAATGAAATAATCGAATGATTTAAAAATATTATTCAGTTGTAGTGATGGAATAATCGAATACTTTTAATGATCGAATAACCTCCATCCGATTATTTACATAATCGAATAAATAATCGAATAAAATAATCGAATGAGTTAAAAATATTATTCAGTTGTAGTGATGGGATAATCGAATAACCTCCATCCGATTATTTACATAATCGAATAAAATAATCGAATGAGTTAAAAATATTATTCAGTTGTAGTGATGGGATAATCGAATAACCTGCATCCGATTATTTAGATAATCGAATGAGAAAAAAATATTATTCAGTTGTAGTGATGGGATAATCGAATACTTTTAATGATCGAATAACCTCCATCAGATTATTTACATAATCGAATAAATAATCGAATAAAATAATCGAATGAGTTAAAAATATTATTCAGTTGTAGTGATGGGATAATCGAATAACCTCCATCCGATTATTCAGATAATCGAATAAATAATCGAATGAGTTAAAAATATTATTCAGTTGTAGTGATGGGATAATCGAATACTTTTAATGATGGAATAACCTCCATCCGATTATTTAAATAATCGAATGAGTTAAATATATATTATTCAGTTGTAGTGATGGGATAATCGAATACTTTTAATAATCGAATAACCTCCGTCCGATTATTTACATAATCGAATAAAATAACCGAATGAGTTAAAAATATTATTCAGTTGTAGTAATGGGATAATCGAATAACCTCCATCCGATTATTTACATAATCGAATAAAATAATCGAGTGAGTTTAAAATATTATTCACTTGTAGTGATGGGATAATCGAATACTTTTAATAATCGAATAACTTCCATCCGATTATTTACATAATCGAATAAAATAATCGAATGAGTCAAAAATATTATTCAGTTGTAGTGATGGGATAATCGAATACTGTTAATAATCGAATAACCTCCATCCGATTATTTAGATAATCGAATAAATAATCGAATAAAATAATTGAATGAGTTTGGAATATCATTCACTTTTATCGCATAGAATATTCAGATGCGTCATGAATCAATTTTTCGGTTTGTCTCGGTTGGATAATCGACTGAAGCGAATAGATGAACTCTTATGAAAAACTCTTACGTTGAAACTAAATGAGTGATTTAACTATCACTTTTCATTTGATGATTACGAAAGAATTCACTATTCAATTGCCTCATTCATTCGAATGCAGTTTCGAATTAATAATCGAAAATATAATCAGTGGTAAAATTCACTATTCGATTGCCTCGAAAAATAATCGATTGGGAAATATAATCGAATAAAATTAAATAACCGAATAAGCGATTATTTTGTAATCGATTATTCCATCACTAATTCAGGCCTTCGGGATGAGCAGCGGTCAATGCTGTTGTGCCATGGCATTTGTTTATCTGCAGTAACTACCGGTAGTTAAACATTTATCATAACCCCTTGTGAATCAGGTTTTTTCCATCTTAGCGATGGTGGTGATGATTATAGTTTTAAGAGGAAGTACGACTTTACAATTTGCTTTATATCGCAGATAGCTCTTATGGCGACGATGGGATAGGAAGTGCTAGGAGTGGGAAGGAAGCGGCTGTGGCCTTAATTAAGGTACAGCCCCAGAATTTGCCTGGTGTAAAATGGGAAATCACGGAAAACCATCTTCAGGGCTGCCGACAGTGGAGTTCGAACCCACTATCTCCCGGATGCAAGCTCACAGCCGCGCGTCCCTAAGCGCACGGCCAACTCGCCCGGTGGAAGTACAAGTGGGCAACCATCCTCTATGTAACACTAATCAGAGAGGAAAAACTGGAGGAGGGGGGCAGGGAGCAGAGCAAGAGTGCAGAGGAGAGCTGAAGGGGGTCCAACAGTTCGAAAAATGAACGTATCGCCCAAAGAAATTCAAGGACCACGAAGGGCGTGAAAATGGAAAGGCTCCCCAGGCCTCGAATGCTCTAATAGCGTCGGGGTCGGAAAAGAATAAGAGTTAATCAAGGGAGGTCGGACAGGATAGATGAAAGTGAGGAGCCTGGCACGAGTAAGTGGAAGCCATGTCAGGACTCAGCTAGGGTCCCGTGGTCGCCAACTCACTGTCCCAACCGAGCTCGATAGCTGCAGTCGCTTAAGTGTAGCCAGTATCCAGTAATCGGGAGATAGTGGGTTCGAGCCCCACAGTCGGCAGTCCTGAAGATGGATTTCCGTGGTTTCCCATTTTCACATCAGGCAAATGCCGAGGCTGTACCTTATTTAAATCCACGGCCGCTTCCTTCCACTTCCTAGACCTTTCCTAACCCATCGTTGCCATAAGACATATCTGTGTCGGTGCGACGTTAAGAAAAAAGAAAAAAACCAACAACAACAACCCACTGTCCCAAGTTAAGATGGTGGTGTTGGTGATTATTGTTTTAAGAGGATGTACAACTAGGCAACCATCCTCCAATCCTCCATGTAACACTAACCAGAGAGAAAAATGGAAGGGATCCTACACTTCGAAAAATGAAGATATCGGCCAAAGAAAGACAAGGGCCACAAAGGGCGTGAAAATGAAAGACTCGCTAGGATTCACAAACCTAATACCGTCGGGGTCAGAAAAGAACAAGAGTTGACCCAGGGAAAGTGAGGACATTGGCACAAGTAATTGGAAGCAATGCCAGGACTCAGGTGAGGGCCGCGTGGTCGCCAACCCACGCTCCCAAGTTCAGAATTCCTGGCCCATTTTAGTCGCCTCTTACGACAGGTAGGGGATACCGTAGGTGGATCCCAAGTTAAGAGCTCCTGGGACATTTTTCATCTTAGACTACGTCTCTAACGTTGTTGAAGAAAAGAGCACAGTGTATGATTATCTATATATATAAAATAGCTTGTCCTGACTGACTGATTCATCATCGCCGAGCCAAAACTACTGGACATAATGAAATGAAATTTTGGATATACATTCATATTAAGATGTAGGTGCTCGCTAAGAGAGGATTTTTGGATATTCCGTCGCTAAGGGGGTGAAATTTTAAAATGAGTGTATCTATATCTCAAAACTTTTAAAGTTTACAAATGTAAAAATTGGTATTTAGACTCTTCATTAAAAATAAGGAAACACGTATTTTTTTTTGTTTTCAGAAAATCCCAATAGGAGGGGCGAAAAAGGGTGAAAAGGGGTTGAATGCCTTTAATCAGGATACCGGTACTTATGTCTCAGAAACTAAAGGTTTTACAGACCTGAAAATTGGTACTTTTGATCTCTTTTAAAAATAAAGAAACACGTATTTTTAGTTTTTGGTAAATCCAGTTAATGGGAGGGTGAAAAGGGGGTGAATTTTTAAAATCAGTGTATCTATATCTCAAAACGTTGAAAGTTTACAGATGTAAAAATTGGCATTTAGAATCTTCATTAAAAATAAAGAAACACTTATTTTTTTGTTTTCAGAAAATCCTAATAGGAAAGGAGGAAAGGGGTGAAAAAGGGGTTGAATGCATTTAATGAGGATACTTATATCTCAGAAACTGAAGATATCACAGACCTGAAAATTGGTGTTTTGTATCTCCTTTAATAATAAAGAACCACGTATTTTTTGTTTTTGGAAAATCCAATTAATGGGGAGTGAGAAGGGGGTGAATTTCTAAAATTAGTGTATCTATATATATCACGAAACTTTTAAAGTTTATAAATGTAAAAATTAGTACTTAGAATCTCCTTTAAAAATAAAGAAACACGTATATTTTTCTTTTCGGAAAATCCCAATAGGAAGGGTGGAAAAGGGTGAATAATGGGTTGAATGCCTTTAATGAGGCTACTTATATTTCAGAACCTGAAGATATTAGACCTGAAAATTGGTATTTGGGATCTACTTTAAAAGTGAAGCAACACATATTTTTTCGTTTTTGTAAAATCCAAATATTGGGGGGTACTTTAAAATTTACAGATGTAACAATTGGTAGTTAGAATCTCCTCTACAAATAAAGAAACGCGTATTTTTTTGTTTCCTGTAAATCCCAATAGGAGGGATGTAAGAGGGTGAAAAATAGGTTGAATGCTTTTAATGAGGATACATATATCTCAGAAACGGAAGATATTACAGAACTGAAAATTTGTATAAGGGATCTCCTTTAAAAATAAAGAAACACGTATTTTTTAGTTTTTGGAAAATCCAATTAATGGCGGTTAAGTAGGAGTGACAAATTGGGGTGAATTTTTTGAAAGACTATATCTACAGAATATCTTGGAAAAAATGCTACAGACGTAAAAAGTGGGTGTTTGGAATCTCCTGTAAATGTAAAGAAATATACGTGATTTGTTTTTGGAAACTCCACTTAAGGGGAACTCAAAAGGGGTGAAATTTTTAAATGAGAAATTTTACGGTAAATCTAAAAAACTTAACATGTTACAGAAGTGAAAAATGGTATTTTTTTATTTCTATCAAACATAAAGAAACGTGTATTTTTAGTTTTCGGAAATACCACTTGGGTGGAGGGGGGGTAAAATTGACTGAAAATGGTGTTGAATCCTTTTAATTAGGCTACTGATATCTCAAAAATGAAGATGTTATAGACGTGAAATTTGATATTTGCAATCTGCTTTAAAAGTAAAGAAGCACGTGTTCTCGGAAAATCCAATGAAGTGGGGGTGGGGGGGTGAAAGAATTGAAAAATTAATTGACTTAATTGTATGAGAATACATACATCTAATAAAAACTAAAGTTGTTGCAGACGTGAAAATTCGTATTTGGATCTCCTTTAAAAACAAAGAAAAACGTGTTTTGGTGAGAAACCATTTTTGGGGGCGGGAGTGTAAAAGAGTTGAATTCCTTTCACGTGGACACATAAATCAAAAACTGAAGAAGTTAGAGTCGCGATAATTGGTATTTAGAAGATCCTTTACTATTAAACAAACAAGTATTTTTTGCGGGAAAATTCACTTAGGGGAGGGGGGAGCAGTGTGAAATGAAGTGAAGAAAGTGAATTATTTTTATGGGGATACATATATCTCAAAACTGGAGGTAATAGACGTGAACATTGGTGTTTGGAATCTCCTTTAAACTTAAAGAAACACGCCTTCTTAAAAAAAAAAAAAAAATTGGGGGGGGATTGGCTGTAAATAAACTTAACGGCGGTGGGGTGTAAAAGGAGGTGAAACCAATTGATTTTACTGTCCTTAATGTACTTATAAGGATCCTCCGTTGCTCAGGCGGCAGCGCGCCGGCCTCTCACAGCTGGGTTCCGTGGTTCAAATCCCGGTCACTCCATGTGACATTCGTGCTGGACAAAACGGAGGCGGGACAGGTTTTTCTCCGGATACTCCCGTTTTCCCTGTCATCATTCATTCCAGCAACACATAATAATCATAATAATAATAATAATTTTCCGAACCGTCGTCAAATGTGCGGACCGCGCTAGAAACGGCTCCTGGTTGGGTAATGACTAAGAATGCAGTCCAGCCGCGGGTTCAGTGCCGCCAAGGCACCCAATATGACACCACGCCGTATCTTCTGAAGGATTTTATCCATATTAAAAATTATTATAGGAAGAGATGGCAAAAGATTTACGGACCCAACTGACCAGGAGGAATACCTGAGCCTAGCCCGGGAAGTACGAAATCGATTGCTGGAAAGGAAGATTGAAAAATGGGGGGAAACGTGCCGTAATCTAATAGAAAACGAGTCAGATCGGGAATTTTGGTGGATTCTCGCAAAAAACGAGTCAGATCGCGAATTTCGGCAGATTATATATCTAAAATAATAAGAATTCAATTATAAATTTCAGTATAATACCGTAGCGAAGCACGGGTATCTTGCTAGTAATAACTATACAGCAGTTGAATCACAACATTCTTATATGAGAGACTCGGTCTTATCGGGAAAACATCTCTATATTCTGCTTCTACGGTGCGTAAGAAGAGAGCCGCATAATAACCTCTGAAGTTGTGAATGTTCATGTTCGAGATACCTTGATTATACTTGTCTTTTAAGACAGAATGAGTTTAAACTACTGAATTCCTCCAAACAGAATGAATTATATCTAAATATTTAATAACGCCCATGTAAGCAAAGGTTCAATTAATTACCTAGAGCGCAGACATATGTTTCTTACAAATATATCGGTACGTCATGGGTGTCTAGCGTCGATGTTAAGTTTTAAATGCTCTGTGCTTTCAGATGGATCCCTTTATTCTATTATTTCCATATAAATATCATCATTATCATCAGTTAATAGTTTCAGTTTCCCGGGTACTGGCGACGATCTTCAACTCTGTCTCATTGACGTAAGTTCTGTTGTTCATATATCTTTAAATTTATACACACTGACAGGTTAACGATTCCTCTGGCCCGGGGACTGGGTACTTGTGTTCGTTAATACACTTCTTTCATTTACATACAACACATCATATCACCAAACACCAAACGCAATAGTGAAAACATTCCTCCACATAGGGCTGACGACACGAAGGGCATTTGGTTGTTGAAATGGGCAAAATGCTTATCAATTATCAACTCCAACGAACTATGAGAAGAAGGCCGGCCTGGGTGGCTCAGACGGGTGAGGCGTTTGCGTTCTGGCCCCAACTAGGACGTTTCGTCCTAGCTCAGTCCGGTGGCACTTGAAGGTGCTCAAATATGTAAGGCACGTGAGGGTAGGTTTACTGGCATTTAAAATAACTCATGCGGGACAAAATTCCGGCACCTCGGGGTCTCCGAAAACCGTCTTAAATCAGTTAGTATGACGTCAAAATCAACTTTTTAAATTATTATTATTATTATTATTATTATTATTATTATTATTATTATTAAACTATGAGGAGGAGAAGAAGAAGAAGAATGGTGGTGATTATTGTTTTAAAAGGAAGTACAAGTAGGCAACCATCCTCTATATCACTAATCAGAGAGAAAAATCAAAGGGGTCCGAAATTTCGAAAATTGAAGGTATCGGCTAAAGAAAGACAAGAGCTACGATAGGTGTGAAAATGAAAGGCTCCCTAGCCCTCGAATGCTCTAATAGCGTCAGGGTTGGTAAAGCACAAGAGTTGACCAAGGGAGGTCGGAGAGGATAGATGAAAGTGAGGAGCCTGGCATAAGTAAGTGGAAGCAATGCCGGCTCAGTTAGGAAACCCATGGTAGCTAACCCATACTTCCAAGTTCAAAGCCCTTGACTCCCATTTAGCTGCCTTTTACGACAGGCAGATGATACTGATGGTGTATTTACCGCCCTCACCCACAAGGGGAATCGAGAGGTTGCGAGACAACGAGATTATTTCGAGGAAGGAGGAACAATGACCACTTGGAAACACTGTTGCCAGCACCAGTAGTCCTGTTTACAGCACCCTTCCAAGTATTGCAGAACGAAGGACCTTAAGCGGTACGGTAATTAGACGAGCCTCACCCTCGGTTATTGGCAAGAGGAATGCTTTCATGAACACCGGCAGACTAAAAGAATCTACGACCGTTACCGGCCTGTCATGAAAGAAAATATACATCCACCAAACCAACGTACAGTACAAGCAAATTACCGGTACTTGGAAACCAGGGTTGTCAAATATTCCAATTCAGGCGGAATTTTTACGATTGATATGGTGTAAACTTAACTCCCGATTCTAGATACAGTACATAAAACCGTAAACACCGCAGTAATTTCCAGCCGGCCTAGGTTTGAGTAGTACCGACAATTTGGCCGTGTATTCGGGAGATAGTGGGTTCGGGTCCCATTGTGGCAGCCCTGCAGATGGTTTTCCATGGTTTCCCATGTTTACCCCAGACAAATGCTGGGGCTGCACCTTAATTAAGGCCACGACCGCTTCCTTCCCACTCCTAGGCCTTTCCTATCCCATCGTCGCCATAAGACCTATCTGAGTAGGTCCGACGTAAAGCAGATTGTAAAAAAAGAAAGTTTGAGAGATGCTGGTAGTGATCGCTGTTTTTTTTTTTTTTTTTTGCTAGGGGCTTTACGTCGCACCGACACAGATAGGTCTTATGGCGACGATGGGATAGGAAAGGCCCAGGAGTTGGAAGGAAGCGGCTGTGGCCTTAATTAAGGTACAGCCCCAGCATTTGCCTGGTGTGAAAATGGGAAACCACGGAAAACCATCTTCAGGGCTGCCGACAGTGGGATTCGAACCCACTATCTCCCGGATGCAAGCTCACAGCCGCGCGCTCTTAACCGAACGGCCAACTCGCCCGGTATCTCTGTTTTAAGACGAAGTCGTGGTATTGATTATTGTTTTAAGAGAAAGTACAACTGGGCACAATCCTCTGTTAACATTAATCAGAGGGAAGGGATCCGACACTTCGATAAATGAAGGTATTGTCCAAAGAAAGAGAGGGTCCGCGAAGGATGTAAACATGAAAGACTAATTAGGCCTCCCAAACCTAATACCAGGTGTATGCATAAGTTTTTGTGGTAAAGAAAACACGAATTTTATCAAGGGAAATTCCTTTTTTTTTTTTTTTTTTTTTTTTTTTTTTGTATATTCAAAATATTCGCCGTCTTTTGCGGCAAATCATTCGTCGAGCCATTTTCCAATTTCCTCAAAATTGCTGAAGTGCTGCTCCGCGAGCGCGTGCCCCATTGATGCGAAGAAGTGATGGATGGCGCCAGGTCGGAGCAGTACGGCGGGTGCGGAAGGATGTCCCATCCAAGCGATTTCAAGGTGTCTTTCACTGGTTTTGTCCCCCTGTGGGTGGGGGCGGTAGAATAACACCCACGGTATCCCCTGCCCGTCGTAAGAGGCGACTAGAAGGGGCTCCAGGGGCTCCGAACTTTGGAGCGTGGCTTGGCGACCACGGAGCCCTGAGCTGAGTCCTGGCATTGCTTCCACTTACTTGTGCCAGGCTCTTCACCTTCATCTATCCTATTCGACCTCTCTTGGTCAACTCTTGTTCTTTTCCGACCCCGACGCTATTAGGTTTGCGAGGGCTAGGGAATCTTTCATTTTCACGCCCTTCGTGGCCCTTGTCTTCCTTTGGCCGATACCTTCATTTTTCGAAGTGTCGGATCCCTTCCTTTTTTCCCTCTGATTAGTGTTATATAGAGGATGGTTGCCTAGTTGTACTTCCTCTTAAAACAATAATAACCACCACATCACTGGTTTTGCTGTGTGAGACGGCGCACTCTCGTGTAACAAAATCACTTTGCCTGTCTTCTGGCCCATTCCGGTCGTCGTTAGATGAATGGGTGATTTAAATGAATCACTTGTTAGCAATAACCTTGTGCATTAACGGTTTCGCCGGTTTCAAGAGTTCATAATACACTACACCGTGCTTCTCGGGTCTACCAGAGCGCACACTGTCTTTCACTATGACATCACCACTTTTAAATTCTCGTCCCCCTGTGGGTGGGGGTGGGGGTAGAATAACACCCACGGTATCCCCTGCCTGTCGTAAGAAGCGACTAAAAGGGGCCTCAGGGGCTCTGAACTTTGGAACGTGGGTTGGCGACCACGGGGCCCTCAGCTGAGCCTTGGCATTGCTTCCACTTACTTGTGCTAGGCTCCTCACTTTCATCTATCCTATCCGGCCTCTCTTGGTCAACTCTTGTTCTTTTCCGACCCCGACGCTTATTAGGTTTGCGAGGGCTAGGGAGTCTTTCATTTTCACGCCTTTCGTGGCCCTTATCTTCCTTTGCCCGATATCTTCTTTTTTCGAAGTGTCGGATCCCTTCCATTTTCTCTCTCTGATTAGTGTTATATAGAGGATGGTTGCCTAGTTGTACTTCCTCTTAAAACAATAATCACCACCTTTTAAATTCTCGAAACCATGTCTCACATGTTCTAGTCGATGGAGCGTGTTCACCATATGTTTTTACTATCAAGCGATGACTTTCCACAGCCTATTTCTTTTGATTAAATAAGAAAAGAAATGCGTGCCGCAAATGTTCTTTTTCAGACACAAACGTCGACATGGTCTCTTGAACGATACAACACAGACGCTAGTGTTTGGCGGACTCAACTTGTGTGTGTTGGTAGGTTAATGTCAGACGAACAAACTGACGTATGTGTCAAATTTATACGCTGCATACTGTTCGCTGGTACCATCTCTTAGTTAAACCGGAAAAGACTTATGCATACACCTGGTAGGCCTACCATCGGGGTCGGAAAGCGAATAAAGAGGTGACCAAGTGCGGTCAGATAACTTAAGTGGTGGTGGTGATTATTGCTTTTAAAAATGGATTTACGTCGCACTGACACAGATGGGCCTTATGGCCTTAATTAAGGTACAGGCCCACTTGCCTCATGTGAAAATGGGAAACCACGGAAAACCATCTTCAAGGCTGCCGACAGTGGGACTCGAACCCATATCTCTCGGTTGCAAGCTCACAGCTGAGCGCCCCTAAGCGCACGGCCAACTCGCCCGGTGATTATTGTTTTAAGAGGAAATGGAACTGGGGAACCATCCTCTATTAACACTAATCAGAGGAAGTAAAATAGAAGGCACCCAGTATTTTGAAAAATGTAAGTATCGGCCAAGGAAAGACAAGGGCCACGAAGGGCGTGGAAATGTAAGACTTATTCATCCATACCGTCGGGATCGGAAAAGGACAAGGGTTGTCCAAGAGAGGTCGGATAGGAAAGATGAAAGCGAGGGGCCTGGTACAAGTAATTTGAAACGTCAGGACTCAGCTAAGGGCCCCGCAGTCGCCAACCCACACTTTTAGCCGCCTCTTACGACAGGTAGGAGATAACGTGGGTGTTATTCTACCGTCCCCACCCACAGTGGCAGGAAAATTAAGTTTAGGATATTAAAGGTAGAAACAGAACTGAAGAAAAAGACCGCAGAGTCCTCTCAGGGGTGGTGGTGGTGATCATTGTTTTAAGAGGAAGTACTACTGGGCAATCATCCTCTATATTAACATTAATCAGAGAGAAGAATGAAAGGGGTCCGACACTTCCAAAAATGAAGAAAGGACAGGGGCCACGAAGGACGTGAAAATAAATGACTCCCTACGGCTCGTGAATCTAATGTCGTCAGGGTCGGAAAGAACAAGAGTTGACCAAGGAAGGTCGGATAGGATAGATGAAAGTGAGGAGCCTGGCACAAGTAAGTGGAAGTAGTTTCAGGACTCAGCTATGGGTCTCGTGGTTGCCAACTCACGCTCCCAAGTTAAGAGCCCCTGGGGCCCGTTTTAGTCAGCACTTACGGCAGACAGGAGATACTGGGGGTATTATTCTACCGCCCTCACCCACAGGGCAAGATATCTCTCAGGCAACTCGGAGGACACCTTGTTAGTCTGACTATACTGCGAGGTCAATCCAGTATGGGTAACCCTGGGCTGGCACAGCCCTCGTGGTCGATGAGCACAGAAGTCCCTCTCATCGACGGTATGGTGTCCCTAGAGGGGATACCCCTTTTAGTCGCCTCTTACAACAGCAGGGAATACCGTGGATGTTGTTCTACCTCTCCCATCTACAGGGGAATTACTAGTGAAGGAAAGAGAAGGGTCATGATAATGATGGGATAATCGAATACATTTAATAATCGAATCACCTCCATCCGATTATTTAAATAATCGAATAAAATAATCGAATGAGTTTCAAATATAATTCAGTTGTAGTGATGGCATAACCGAATACATTTAATAATCGAATAACCTCCATCCGATTATTTGGATAATCGAATAAAATAATCGAACGAGTTTCAAATATCATTCAGTTGTAGTGATGGCATAATCGCATACATTTAATAATCGAATAACCTCCATCCGATTATTTAGATAATCGAATAAAATAATAGAATGAGGTTCAAATATCATTGTTGTACTGATGGCATAATCGAATACATTTAATAATCGAATAATCTCCGTTCGATTATTTCGATAATCGAATAAATAATACAATAATTGAATGAGTTTCAAATAGCATTCATTGTATCGCATAGAATTTCCGGATGCGTCATATATCCATTTTTCGGTTTAAGTGTGTCGGATGGATAATCGATTGAAATAAGCGAATGGATGAACTCTTATGAAAAATAGAAATACGCCTTTTTCCAAACGTATCTCTAAATGTTGAAACTAAATGAGTGAATTGACTGTCTAATAACATCACTTTTCATTCAATTATTTCGAAAGCATTCACTATTCAATTGCCTCATTTATTTAAATGCAGTTCCAAATGAATAATCGAAAAAATAATCGATGGAAAAATATTTGTACCGGGAGGTACACCTCAACGCCGCGCATTCAAAATAAGCGCCTTAATGAACTCCTCTATCGAACAAAGTGGAAACTAATACAACAGGAACTTAGAACTTTAAGCAGAAGATGTCACCACCGACATATTATGCAATTTTGTTATTGTGCAGTTTCCTAAATTGAGTGAATTTCGCCTTGTTTTGTTTACCATTCATCAAGAAGTTTGGACATTCTCCCATAGATGACACTACCAAAAACTATGATCATGCACCCTGGTGCGAGGTGTAAGAAGTTATAATTTAAAGAAGTTTTGTATTTCTAGGTTTTTGTAACTGATTGATGTTCATTTATTTGTGGGTTGGCAATATTTCCTTTTCATTTCCGCCAGTTTTGAATCTAGCCAATCACTAATTTCTGTAATTAATTTTCTACCTATCACAGGCTTCCTGTTCGATTTTGAGTGTTACTTTTGAATTTAACCAATAAAATTAAGAGGGTGTGTCCTGATCAGTGGCGGCTCGTGGACATCAGCAGGGGGGGGGGGGGGGCACGCCTTAGTTTCATAATTCCACAAATATCTCAAGTTCTTCACACCATTTTATCAAGATTCACACTTCGAACACTCTACGGTGCAATGCATATGCAATTATTTTTATTATTATTATTATTATTAATGCAGTTTAGTACAAGATAGTACATACCTTCATGCTCTGATCACGTTCTGGTCCGGCGGTTACCGTTTTTGGTTGCTCTACAGGAGGTCCCGGGTTTGATGCCCAACTCGGCCAGAGAAATATGAAGCATTGATACATTTGGTTCGTACTATCCCATCCTCGACATAAGAAGTAGAAAATCCCCTAATGCTGTGGGTGGAAGAGCGTAGAAATGACCACCCTGCCGCAAGTAAAGTCCTGCACAGGATGCCTCTTTTCTGCATGTCTCTTGTTCCGATTCCTGGCGCCCAGTATGAAGATACTTACTGAGAAATTTCCAACGTCTCGCAAAAAGGTTCTTTCTATTTCACAATTTCACAATAAAATCACGACACTTTTCCCTAACATAATTAACGTGATCAGATGGTTTGATATTTAATTCAATTATTTACACAGACCTAATTCACCAACCCTAATTTCTATAGGCAAAAGCTATTCGCCGCTCTTTCAATTTCACAAATTTGTCCAACACTTTCTTGTCAAAGTCTGAGTTTATTGTATCATATCTTTGCTTATAGACATTATTACCAAAGCGTTCAACCTCTCGTTTTTCATTGTGTTCCTAAGAAACGATTTTATGCGTTTCAAAGTGGAGAAACATATTTCTGATTCAGCCGTTGTCATGGGACTAGTAATGATAATTTTGAGAAGTTTATGAACTTCACTATAAACAACTGATAATCTATTTTCTCTCAGAAATTTAAACAAATTAATTGCTCCTCTAATACTCAGGAAATCTTCTCTTCGGTACATAACTTGACGTTCTGTTTTGAGTTTTTCTCTTTCAAGCATGGGATAAAATGAACAGATATGCTTAAAAGATTCCTGTGGGAACTTGGTAGAATGTGCCTCAAAGTGAACATCATTCAATAAAACAGAAACTTCCAAATGGTCAGTAAACGAAAATCTCTCTCTTACTTACCTAACTTAAATTCGCGGCTGTTTCCTTCTCTATCCCTTCCAATCTTCCATCCCCCACAAGGCCCCTGTTCAGCATAGGAGGTAAGGTCGCCTCGGCGAGGTACTGGTCCTCCTTGCCAGTTGTATCCCCCGACCTAAAGTCTCACGCTCCACGACACTGCCCTTGAGGCGGTAGAGGTGGGATCCTTCGCTGAGCCTGAAGGAAAAACCAACCTCAGGAGGGTGAACAGATTAAGAAAGAAAGAAAGAAAGAAAGAAAGAAAGAAAGAAAGAAAGAAAGAAAGAAAGAAAGAAAGAAAGAAAGAAAAAAGAATTAGCTGATAAGGCAACAGGGCTTGTACAAATTGCTTGTTTTAATAATTCCTATAATTTCTAGTTTTAGCCGGCTAAAATGGAGTAAAATTATGTTTTCTCCACCAAGTTGTTAGGATTGAGTTTGGAGTGTGACATGTGGCTACGGGTACTTCGCCAGCGTGTGGAATAAGGTTGCTATGTCTGGAGTGTTCGTACTTGTCTATCAATCAATAGGGTGGTGTGTTCAGGATATGTTGGACATTTTGAGGACGTCTTGTATTACAATACAGTATGCCTACTGGTACACCAACACGGCGACAGCTACCGGTATTCGACATGGGATGAACCAGGTAAGGCTTTTACCAACACTTCACGTTCAAAGTTGGTCAGTCTGTAACTCGTAAACAATCATCGGGCCTTTTTGAGTTGTACCTCTCCATCCTCCATTACTTCCCACATGTTTGGGAACGTCATATATCCAATGTTAAATGGCTAACATTAACATTTAGCAACCTGTTCCAAAATGGCTGCTGTGAGTCTCGCTTTCGATGCGGAATTGCTCTATTTAGATCTTTTACAAAACAATCCTGATCGAAGAAGAGTTCAGCGACGTAATGACTTTTGAAAATTTGACGGATGCGGAATTTCTTCATAGATACAGGTTATCGAAAATAGTCGTTGCTAAGGTTGTTGACGAAATTCGAGTGAGGTTAGAATATCCTACGAAGAGAAACTTAACCTCTTTCTCCAATGTTGCACGTACTGATAATATTACGATTTTTTACTACTGGTTATTTTCACATAATGGTCGGAGACAATGCTGGAATTTCTAAAGCCACTGTTAGTAGAGTTGTTTGACGAGTGTCTGCTGCAATAGTATCCATGAGGAGGAGGCATATAACATTACATTCCCTTCAGTAGAAGAGCGTTAGCAAATTATCCGCGACTTCTATGAAATAAGCCGTTTTCCTAGTGTTTGTTCTAGGTGCAATAGATTACACACATGAAAGAATCCAATTACCTGGAGGCAATTGGGCCGAAATATATCGTAATCGGAAGGGATATTTCTCTGATAATGTTCAGGTGATTAATGAGTCTAACCTCCAAATCAGGGATATATTTGCTAGGTGGTCTGGTTCTGCACACGACAATACAATATTTAATAACTCCCATATCGGAGCACAGTTTGAAGTTGGACAATTAACGAAGTGATTTTGTTAGGTGACAGTGGATACCCGCTAAAATAGTATCCGTTAACCCCATTGAAACCATCGCGGACTTTCTCCCACGCCTCGTCCTTTTGTTTTATCGTCAAGCCATCCGTGCGCTTGCACTCAATAACTTATATACAATTACTAACTAATTCAATTAACAACGCTTTTTCGAAGGAGGAAAAATTAGAACTACGATTCCGTTTCACTTCTCGCGCCATATTTTACAGCTGTACGCAAATAAAAGCGCATCAGAGCGCGCTGTAAAACAGCATGTTTGTACCACTGCCTCCTTGATTCGCACCAGTTCGCAATATTAGGAGAGTTAACAGTCGATTAATGTAGTTAACATTTCACAAGAAAAGTTTGATGAAACGCAAGAAACCTAGCAAGATGTTAAAATTTTAACTCCGTATTAACTAACTACTTGTTAGTATATATTTAACATGTGTTGATGAAACCGGGCCTAAGTGTTAAGTGTTCGCAGAAAACACTGAATTCATTGACAATGTGATTTTAAAAATGGACATCAACCAAAAAAGGCTGAAGTTTCGTTCCACCATTCGATTGCTTTTACTCTTTAAAATAATTAGAATTTGTAAAGTTGTATTGTATGCAGTCCGCCTCTGTGGTGTAGTGGTTAGTGTGATTAGTTGCCACCCCCCGGAGGCCCGGGTTCGATTCACGGCTCTGCCACGAAATTTGGAAAGTGGTACGAGGGCTGGAGCGGGGTCCACTCAACCTCGGGAGTTCAACTGAGTAGAGGTGGGTTCGATTCCCACCTCAGCCATCCTGGAAGTGGTTTTCCGTGGTTTCCCACTTCTCCTTCAGGAAAATGCCGGGATGGTACCTAACTTCAGGCCACGCCCGCTTCCTTGTCTATCCCTTCCAATCTTCCCATCCCCCGCAAGGCCCCTGTTCAGCATAGCAGGTGAGGCCGCCTGGGCGAGGAACTGGCCATCCTCCCCTTTGTATCATCCGACCCAGATTCTGAAGCTCCAGGACACTGCCCTTGAGGCGGAAGAGGTGGGATCCCTCGCTGAGTCCGAGGGAAAAACCGACCCTGGAGGGTAAACATAAAGAAGAAGCAGAAGAAGAAAAAGTATTGCATGCTCGTTAACTTCTGTTTCGAATTTCAGTTCTATTGAGTAAATCACATTGTGTATAGCATAATCTAGTTTTCTTGCGGATTTTCCCACTTCGCCCTTCAGTTCAGCCTGGAGAGTACATGTGAACATTGTACTGTCTTAGTCCCTAAGACCGGCAAGACTATCCGGACTAGACGAAACTGCAAGGATAGTTACCTATTTCAAGTCAAGTCAAGTCAAGTCAAGGGATACCAATCCAGTCCTATAAACGTTATTCACACTACTATAGGTTATACCTCAGGTCACCCACCCGTTCTACACCCTCCCGTCGAGCACAGGACTAGTATCCAAAGATGTTCCATGTTAATTTATTAACCAACAAGAATAAAACGGAACAGATAATAACATTCAAGCCAGTGTACAGTACAGCGTATTCATCTGCCTACTCCGTAGTTTGCACTACAATTCTGTAAAGACTGAGATTTTTCTTTAGCAACTTATCGCACGAGAACACACATGTCGTTTTCTCGCAGTTAGTCATCATTCCGGAGTAAGGCAATACAATTTTGTATTGAAGGAGAGACCTTTTTTATCAAAGAAAAATCTTCCTGGAGCCAGATACGATATCCACAATGAGTTCACACAAGACCGCTAACCTACTTTCTGGTTTCAAGGACAAGAGGCCCTCTACTGAGAATTAACCCTCGATCGCACTAAATTGGATCCCTCCACTTCTTTATGAACAATGCAGGGTTAAACAAGCCACGCTCCTTTTCTAGGGACGTCACAAATTACTCAGCAACTCGCAGTACATGGTTTCACGAGCTTGCAGATTTGACTCCACCGTACAATTAATTACTACACATACATTTCCACAAACAAAAGTCTCCGTGACTCAGGCGGCAGCGCGTCCTCTCACCGCTGGATACCGTGGTTCAAATCCCGCTCACTCCGTGTGAGATTTGTGCAGGACAAAGCGGAGGCAGGACAGGTTTTTCTCCGGGTACTCCGGTTTTCCTTGCATCTTTCATTCCAGGAATGAGGCTTCGGCAGCCGGCACATTTCCTTCATTCATTCATTCCATTCCTGACCCGGTCGAATGACTGGAAACAGGCTGTGGATTTTCATTTCACATTTCCACAAACAAAATTACCGGTAATTTAAAGTTAGAACAAAGAACCCTAAGTGTATTAACGGTAGAATAACAAAACCTTTATTTCAAAAGGATTATTCCTTGTAGTTGTCCTAACCAGTTAGCGATACCTCTCAACCTTTTCTCGAATACAGATGAACAAGATTGTGCAGTTTGCATCTGTAGTAAAGTACACAACACACGGAGTCACCTTAACTCAACTTATATATTTTTCATCAAAATTATACCTTTACACACACACTGTAACACAGTTCATTACAAATTCACTCCATCTTTTGTATGTAAGCCGCCTTTTCTCGCTCGGCAAAGATCGTCTATATTCGCTTTTGAATTTCAGCAAAACCCACCAGAGGGCTGCGTACACTTCATACTTTTTTTTTCAGTTACTTGGGCACTTCTCGTGGATGTCCGGCTCCAGTGCTATGGTCGTTAGCGTCCTGGTCTTTGGTTCAAGGGGCCCCGGGTTCGATTCCCGGTCGGGTTGGGGATTTTCACCTTCATTGGTTAATTAGCATTAGAATTAATCATAGGCAAGGCCCCATTCTCACAGACACACAGGTCGCCTATCAGGCATCAACTCGAAAGACCTGCACAAAGCCTCTCCGGAGGCTACAAGCCATTATTATTATTATTATTATTATTATTATTATTATTATTATTATTATTATTAGCGTATTCTCCCAATAATGGAAGACGTTAAGCAAACAACTCAATTAAGCTTTCTTTGGGTTCTTCTTGTTCTTCCAATAGGCTTTCATTCTCTCTGAGAAGGCTTGTTTACGTTCTTCCGACCATTTCGGTCTGCACTGTTTTTGCTTTGGTTGCTCTGATGTAACTTCCCACTTGTTGACTTTGTGTCTGAAGGTGTCTCTTTCTAAAATGTCTGTTGCACATACGTTTGCGTTTTTGAGGTCCTTTCGAAGTTCGTCCAGCCAAGGTGTTGAATTCTTAAGTGAGCTAACGTAATTTAATATATTTTTTGACAGTCGATTTTCTGGTAATCTTGTGAGGTGTCCAAAGAATTTCATTCGTCTTTTCTTAATGTCAATTTCAATGTTTGAAACTTTTTCTGTTGTTTTGATTGATTGTAGCCTGTAACCATCTTGGATATATCTTGCTCCTAGGATTTTCCTGATGATCTTCCTCTCTTGCTTTTTTATTTCTTCTAATTCTTGTTTACTGTTAAGTGACAATGTTTCACTTGTGTATAGGACTGTTGGTTTTATGACTGTGTTGTAATGCCGAATTTTTGTCTGTCTTGACATGCATTTTTTGTTGTAGATGTCTTGAACTAACCCTAATGCCTTCTTGACTTTTTAGAGACGGTTTTGCTGTGAGATCTTCTCAAGGCCTGTCGGTTCGATGAATTCTCCGAGGTATTTAAAGTACGAGACCCGGTCGATTTTACCGTATTTTGTTCTCAGGCTCGTGATATCTGTCTTTGAACAGAAGAATTTAGTTTTCTCAAATGAAATCTGTAGTCCCACTTTTTCTGCAGATTCCTTAAATATCTCAAGCTGCTTGATGGCAGTCTCCTCATCCTCTGTTAAAATCGCCAGATCGTCCGCAAATGCGAGGTATGGTACGTAGAGGTTGTTTTTGGGAAAGCCCAATCGGATCGGTTTCCAAGATTCACGTTTCTTGAGTTCCTTCTCCCATTCTTCCATAACTTGTCTAGGACAACGTTGAACAGAATGGGAGAGAGTCCATCACCTTGTCTCACACCTGTTTGAATGTCGAAGGGTTCTGAAATTTCTCCCATAAATTTCACTTTAGATTTTGTGCCCGTTAGTGTTTGTTTTATGAGTTCTAGGGTTTTGGGATCTAGTCCTCTCTCTTCTAGAATTTGGAATAGTGAGGGTCTGTCTATCGAATCATATGCCTTTTTTAAATCTACAAATGTGCATACTGTAGCCTTTTGTCTGAGGGCTCGTAGTTTAAGTATGGTTTTGAGGTTGAAAATTTGTTCTGGGCATGACCTGTTTGGTCTGAATCCTGCTTGAAATTCTGATAATTTGGGTTCTAATTGTTGTGTTCTATGCAAGAGACAGGCTGATAGTATTTTGTATGTGACTGATACAAGTGAGATTCCTCTGTAATTGTTTACGTCTAACTTGCTGCCTTCCATTATTATTATTATTATTATTATTATTATTATTATTATTATTACTTCTTGTGGATTAAGCCAAGTTTTGCGGACGGATGTCTTTCCCGACGCTTACCCCATGCGGCGAGATGTATTCACAATTGCATTTTTCTGTGGTAGTTGGTGATATAGTGTGGTGCGTATAATCCCAGATGAAGCCGAGTATTAAGAAGACGAACATAAACATTCAGCCTCCGAGCCCGAGGAATTAACCAACCACGGCTAAAATATTCAACCCGGCCGGGAATCGAACTGGTGGCCCTCACAACTGAAGGTCAATATACTGACCATTCAGCTATCGAGCCGAACTTGCATTATACTACTGTAGTTGTATGTACATATCTTCAGTCCTCAGCCCGAAGGCTGCTTGGATCTCTCCCTGTGGGTGGTGGCAGTAGAATAACACCCATGGTATCCCCTGCCTGACGTAAGAGGCGACTAAAAGGGGCCCAGCGGCTCTGAACTTTGGGGCGTGGGCTGGCGACCCACGGGGCCCTTACCTAAGTCCTGACGTTGCTTCCACTTACTTGTGCCAGGCTCCTCACTTTCATCTATCCTATCCAACTTTATTTGATCAACTTTTGTTCTTTTCCGACCCCGACGGTATTACGTATGGAGGCCTAGGGAGTCATTTTCACACTCTTCGTGGCCCTTACCTTACTTTGCCCGATACCTTTATTTTTGGAAGTTTCGGACCCCTTCCCTCCTTTCTCTCTGATTAGTGTTATATAGAGGATGATTGCCTATAAACTTGCACTTAAAACAATAACCACCACCATCACCGCTGCTTGGATCCTCAGCAGCTCCACCATTAGCTGTCATAGATGGTTTAGGCATCACTGAAGACGCGTACTAGGGAAATGAGGACTGATGTAGTTTCTCGTTGCTTTCCTCACTGAGCAACAAGTTGCTGTTACATATCAGTCAGGCCTTGATAGGTCGCTGGAGAGAGTTGGCACCACATCTGCACACACGTCATCCTAATTCTCATAAATTCCGGGGAGGAGGACGATGAGCCCTGACGCCACGTTCAATCACATCCCAGATGTGTTCGATGGGTTAAGATCTGGCGAGTTGGGGGCCAGTACATCAATTGCAACTCGCCACTGTGTTCCTCGAACCACTCCATCACACTCCTGGCCTTATAACATGGCGCATTATCTTGTTGAAAAATGCCACTGCCATTGGGAAACATGATCGTCATGAAGGGGTGCACATGGTTTGCAACCAGTGTTCGATACCTCTCGGCCGTCATGGTGCCTTGCGCGAGCTCCACTGGGCCCATAGATGTCCACATGACTGTTCCCCAGAGCATAACTGAGTCACCGCCAGCTTCACTCCGTTCCGCAGTACAGGTGTCAAGGAGCTATTCCACTGGAACGCGACGGATTCGCACCCTCCCATCGGCATGATGAGGAAGGTATCGGGATTCTTCAGACCATGCAACGCTCTGCCACTGCGCCAACGTCCAGTGACGATGGTCACGTGTCCATTTCAGTCGTAGTTGCCGATGTCGTGGTGTTAACACTGACACATGTATGGGTCGTCGGCTGCGGAGGTTCATTCTTAGGAGTATTCGGTGCACTGTGTGTTCAGACACACTTGTTCTCTGACCAGCATCAAAGTCTGATTGGTAGTCACGCGACAGTTCGCCGCCTGTCCTGTTTTACCAGCCTGCCCAACTTACGACGTCCAAAATCAGTAATGACGGGTGGCCGCCCAACCCCTTGATGTTTGGACGTGGTTTCACCTTGGTTTCGTCACTTGTTGAAGACACTCACCACAGCACTCTTCGAACGCCCGACAAGTCGTGCAGTTTCCGAAATGCTTGTGCCGAGCCTCCGGGCCATCACAATCTGCCCTCGGTCAAACTCAGATAGATCGCGCGCCTTCCCCATTATACATGCGGACAGCACGCTCCTAATTCGATTCTATTCTATCCTCTTTGCTCCTGATACTACATGCACCGCGCGTGTGTCTGACTAGCAGTCATTGCTCGTCAGGCGACGCTGTCATCGTCGGGACAGGTTTATATCGATAGTAAGTAGGCGGTTACAATGTTCTGGCTAATCAGTGTACATCTTCATTATAAACTTACGCCTTTCAGCGTTCAGTCTGCAAGCGCCTGTGAATTTATTAATCGCCGCCACAATAATCTATTTTTAACTAGTTATATGGCCTCGTTTAGCTCTATACCTCTTATCTTTAAATTGTTGGAAACCGAGTCTTGGTCTCCCTCCACTCCTCTGTCCGGCTTCATGTCTAAATGGTTAGTATGCTGGTCTTTAGTCACAGGGGTTCGATTCCCGGCAGGGTCGGGAATTTAAACCATAATTGGTTAATTTTGCTGACACGGGGTCTGGGTGTATGTGTCGTCTTCATCACCATCACCACAACGCGCTGGTAGCCAACAGGCGTCAAATCAAAAGACCTGTATCTGGCGAGCCGAACTTGTTCTCGGACACTCCCGGCACTAAAAGCCATACGCCATTTCATTTCAGTGCATTATTTTCCTATCTATCCTCCTCCATTCGCTTCACATGACCCCACCACCGAAGCCGGTTTATGCATACAGCTTCATCCATCTTCATTCCTAACTTAGCCTTTATTTCCTCATTCTGAGTACCCTCCTTCCACTGTTCCCACCTGTTTGTATCAGCAATCATGCTTGCTACTTTCACGTCTATTACCCCCTGTGGGTGGGGGCGGTAGAATAACACCCACGGTACCCCTGCCTGTCGTAAGAGGCGACTAAACGGGGCCCCAAGGGCTCTTAACTAGAGAGCGTGGGTTGGCAAACACGGGGCTCTCACCTGAGTCCTGGCACTGCTACCATTCACTTGTGCCTAGTTCCTCACTTTCATCTATCATATCCGACCTCTCTTGGTCAACTCTTGTTCTTTTCCGACCCTGGCGGTATTAGAGCACTCGAGGCCTAGGGCGTCTTTCATTTTCGTACCACCTTGTCTTTCTTTGGCCGATATCTTCATTTTTCGAAGTGTCGGCCCCCTTCCATTTATTCTCTCTGATTAGTGTCATATAGAGGATGATTGCCAAGTTGTACTTCCTCTTAAAATTATAATCACCACCACTCATGTCTCTTACTTCTAGCTTATGAATAAGATGTCCTGAGTCCACCAAGCTTTCACGCCAATAAAGCAAAGTTGGTTTGAAGACAGACCTATGTAAGATGGTGTCGTCTCGGAGGTGACTTCCTTCTTACAGAATACTGTTGATCGTAACTGTGAGCTCACAGCATTAGCTTCACTGCACCTTGAATCAATCTCGCTTACTATACTACCATCCTGGGAGAAAACATATCCTAAATACTTGAAATTATTTACATGTTCCAACTCTGTATTTCCAATCTGACATCAGTTTAGACTTAGAAAGGCTAATTTTTATACCATACTCATTGCACCTACTGTATTTACAGGTTCCAAGATCTTAGACTGCAGGCTATCGGCACAATTGCCAATACGCCCAGGGCGTCAGCATAGGCCAGACTGCTTACGAAGTTTTCACCAGACTGAATCCCTCCCTGCCACTTACTAACTTTCAGTAAATGATCCATGTAAACTATCTATATATATAAGAGTTTTGTCTGTACATTGCTCAGAATTTAAAAAAAAGGATGGTATTTCTGTATCGGTCGTGTCCATAGTAACTAGGAAATGCACTTTTTAATTTTCCGTAATTTCTATCTGTCCGTCTGTCTGTATGTAGGCCTACACGCATCACGAAAAAAACGGCTGAAGAAAATTTAATGAACATCGGTATGCAAAGTCCAGGAATAAGCCTCTACAATATAGGCCATAAATATTCTTATTCACGCTGAGAGAAATGGTAGCTTAGGGGAAGGCCTAAAATTTAATTCTCAAATATTTATGTTATTAGTGGTCCTATCTTAATGAAAGTCGGTATGTAAAGTTCGGAAATAAGTCTCTACAATCTAGGCTAAAATAATCTTATTCACATTCATAGAAATGGTAGTTTAGGGGGAAGGCCTAAAATATAATTCTCAAATATTTATCTTATTAGTGGTCCTATCTTAATGAAAATCGGTATGCAAAGTCGGGGAATAAGTCCCTACAATGTAGGCCATAATCAATCTTATTCGCGCTGAGAGAAATCGTAGTTTAGAGGAAGGCCTAAAATTTATTTCTCAAATATTTTTATTGGTGGTCCTATGCTAATGAAAATCGGTACAATCTAGGCCATAAATAATTTTATTTTATTCACGCTGAGTGAAATGGTAGTTTAGGGGAAGACCTAAAATTTAATTCTCAAATATTTGTGTTATTAGAGGTCCTATCGACAAATCCAACATAACTGAAGTTATATACTGTAGTATCAAATTATATATGTAGATTTCCGATCATTTAGGTCTTATACTTTTTTACCGTACCGGCTATGATAACAAATATTCATGAATTTTGATTTTTGTTGCTAAGTCCATATCAGCGCCGAGTCACGAGAAAATGAGTAAAGAGAATTTAATGAAAATCGGTATGTACAGTCAGGAAATAATGAACTACAGTCCACGCTATAAATAATTTTGTAAGACGCCCTAATATCAGAAAGTTGAAAGAAAACTAAATGTGAAGACCTACAATACAGAAAGCTCATAACATTGATCAATAATAACATTACATTGACCATTGTTTGCTGTGATGTGCTTTGTGTCTCTCTTGCCACTCATTTTCGATTCATGGGATTACTGCTGTATACCGAGTATTTTTAAAAATTTGCTTTACGTCACACTGACACAGATAGGTCTTATGGCGATGATGGGATAGGAAAGGGCTAAGAGTGAGAAGGAAGCGGCACTGGCCTTAATTATGGTACAGCCACAGCATTTGCCTGGTGTGAAAATAGGAGACCACGGAAAACCATCTTCAGGGCTGTCAACAGTGGGGTTCCCACCACTTCCCGAATGCAAACTCACAGCTGCGCGCCCCTAACCGCACGGCCAACTCGCCCGGCCGTACCAAGTATAACAGCCTGCATGAAAATTGGTGGGAAGTAGCTGGGGAGTTCAGACCACTATCTTGTTAGAGTCAAGTACAGACAAAAAATAGATTTGGCAAGAACGGAAAAAGTAACAAGAAAGGCAAAGCACAATATTGAAGGACTAAAAAATGACGAATTGCAAGAGAAATACAAAAAGAAAATAGCTGAATCTTTGGCAATAAAAAGGGAATTATGGGAGAAAGGAGAAGTGGAAGATAAATGGGAGATACTGAAAACAACTATCAGTGAAGTTGCAGATAGTACCCTGGGAAAGAAGAAATTGGTAAAGAGAGCAGAATGGTTTGATGAGGAATGTTCAACATTAATCCAAGAGAGGAATGATGCTAGGAACAGAATGCTTCAAAGGAGAACAAGACAAACAGTAGAAGAGTATAGAGAGAAACGAAGAAGAGCAGATAAGATATGTAGATATAAGAAAAGAGCTTTTGAAAGAAAGAGAATCGAAGAACTGGATGAAATGAAGGATAGAAACAAGGTACGAAAGTTCTATGAAAGAACAAAAGACATTAAGAGAGGGTTTCAACCAAGAGCTGTTTTCTTCAAGGATAAAGATGGAAACCTTCTGGGTGATAAAAGCAAAGTGCTTGGAAGATGGCAGGAGTATTTTTACGAGTTACTCAATGGAAATAATGAAGATGATAGAGAGGAGCAAAATATAAATGTTGATGGGGAAGAAAGAGAATTGGAAGAGGAATCAGTAAAAGAGCCAGACTTAGAAGAGGTCAAAGCTGCAATTAATGCATTAAAGAATAATAGAGCCCCAGGTGAAGATGGAATGGAGTCAGAGCTGTTGAGATATGGGGGAGAGGGAATAGAAATGGCTGTTTATGAATTGATTAAGGAGGTTTGGACAAAGGAGGAAATACCCAAGGATTGGACATTGGGTATAATTTACCCATTACATAAAAAGGGAGATAAGGCAGTATGTGGAAATTATCGAGGGATCACCTTGCTGGATGGAACGTACAAGGTTTTTGGTAAGGTACTAGCCTTAAGATTGGAATTATGAATGGAAAGAATATTAGGGGATTACCAAGCAGGTTTTAGAAAACATCGCTCTACTCTGGATCAGATATTTATATTACGACAAGTGCTAGAGAAATTTTATGAATATGACAAACAGCTACATCAGATGTATGTTGATTTTAAACAGGCATATGACAGTCTAGATAGGGGTAAAATTTACAAGATTATGAAAGAATTTGGAATCCCAAGGAAATTGATTAGATTAACAGAAATGACTTTGAAAACAACGGTATGCAAGGTGAGAGTGGAGCAAGATCTGTCAGAGGAGTTTTTAGTGGAGAGAGGACTAAGACAGGGAGGTGTACTTTCCACACTGCTTTTTAACCTAGCATTGGAAAAAGTAATCCGTGAATTGCCCATCAACCCAGGGGGAACCATTTTGAACAGATTAGTACAAGTGATAGCATATGCTGATGACGTAGCAATAATTGCAAGAAATGAAAGAGCTCTTGAAGAGAGCTACTCAGTATTAGAAGGGAAAGCACGGGACCTAGGACTAGAAGTGAATATAAACAAAACAAAATATATGAAGATGGGAGATACAGAGGGAGTAAGAGGAAGGACCCCAGTAAGATTAAATGGGAAGGAATATCAAAGAGTCACATCTTTCAAATATCTAGGCTCTATAATAACAGAGGACAATAAAACCTCCGTGGAAATACAGGAGAGGATAACAAGTGGAAACCGATGCTTTTACGCCTTGCAAAATATGTTTAAATCCAGGAATGTCAGCAGGAATACAAAAATTAAAATATACACAACAGTACTAAGACCAATAGTTATGTATGGCTCAGAATGCTGGGTGATGACCTCCAGAGAAGAACAGTGGCTGTTACGGTGGGAAAGGAAGATACTGAGAAAGATATTCGGTGCAGTAAGAGAGCAGGATGGGTGGAGAATGAGGACAAATGTAGAGCTGCAAGGACTGTTTGGCCAGCCAGATATTGTTGCTAAAATTAAGCAGGGAAGAATTAGGTGGGCCGGTCATGTGCAGAGAATGGCAGAAACCTGCACCGTAAAAAAGGTGTTTATAGGGAAACTTGATGGAAGGAGGAGGAGAGGAAGACCCAGGAAAAGATGGATTGATGATGTTGAGGATGACCTTAGAAAGTTAGGAGTTAAACGTTGGAGAAGAAAAGCTGAGGACCGAGATGAATGGAGGCAGGTGATAAAGGAGGCCAAGGACCTACAAGGACTGTAGCGCCGACCAGTAAGTAAGTAAGTAAGCTGGGGAGTTAGATAACTTTCTTCTTTAGCATGCCATTCCTCTGGTTCATTAATTTTCTGATACTACTGGTACGTAACAAACTGGTTCATCATAGCATTCGAGCTATTCAATCCCTACTCTGAGGCACTAATTGGAACGAGCAGTGTACCTTAATTAACAAAGATCCAACAAACAAAATACAGCGTAACTTAAAGAACCTTCTTAAAAATTCTAATTTCATTTTAAATGATCAAGATTATCAGAAATTAACTGTAATGAACCCAAAATTACCTACAGTCAGATCATTGCCCAAAATTCATAAAAAGGATGTCCCCATTTGGCCTATAATGAATAGTGTAAATAGTCCTACCTATAAAACTTCTCAATTCCTACACAAATTCCTGAAAAAACATTTCAAATTTCACAACTCCAACCCCATAAAGAACTCGATCGAACTTTGCAATTCCCTAAATAAATTCAGTCTGCAACCAAACCACGTTTTATGTTCTTTTGACATCACCAACATCTATACTAATAACCCTATCAATAATACTATTAACATCATAAAAAACAACCTGTTGAAACATAGCACATTGAGTAAAATCAAAATTGATGAATGGTTAAAATTACTAAATTTTGTTTTAGACAACAACTACTTTATCTTTAATAAGAAAATTTATAAACAGGAAGGTCTAGCGATGGGAGACCCGTTATCTGGAATACTAGCCGATATATACTTAGATAATCTCGAACATAGTAAGATTATTAATAACATTAATGGACTCTGTCTTTGGCATCGCTATGTTGACGATACCATAGCTATTATTGATAAACAAATCAACAACAGCGATAACATACTATCATTTCCCAACAACTTAGATAATAATATTAAATTCACTAAAGAAGATGAGTTCAATAGCTCTTTGAACTTCTTAGACATCAAAATCACACGAGTATCAAACAAATTCGACTTCCAAATATATAGAAAACCCATCTTTTCTCCAACAACCATAAAAAATGATTCTTTACATCCCAATTTAAAAAAGCCACTTATCACAGTTTAATATATAGAGCATTAAAGATCCCTATGTCCTCTATTAATTTAAAGAAAGAATTACTATTCATTAAGGAAATAGCTAAATTCAATGGATTTAACACAGATATGATTGATAAAATCATTAATAAAACCAAACTAAAACTAGCTACAAATTTAACTCCATTGAAACCCGTCAAACCAAAATACGCTAAATTCACGTTCACTAACCATAGTATTTATCCGATAACCAATTCAATGAAGCACAAAGTAAAAATAGCCTACACAACAAAAAACACTAATCGTAATTTATTCTTTAATCACAACTCTATTAACATCACAGACAATAGTTACTCTGGATCAGGAATATACATATTGAAATGCTCTACATGTAATTTTTCTTATGTTGGCCAAATTGGCCGCAGCTTCTCCACCAGATACGCCGAGCATTACAATGCTCAAAGACACAATAAATTCTCCGCAATGGCCAACCACATGAGGGACACAGGGCATAAATTCACCACCATAGAACAAGACCTCCATATCCTCAAAAGAGTCGATAAAAGTAAACTTATGACAGAATATGAAAATTTATTCATTTTCCTCGACTAGCATTTTAATAAAGGTAAGAACCTAAATGACACTATTGATAAAAGAAAGCCCCTCGTATGAATAGATTCTTATTCTATTACGAGAATCAACTCCCCTCACCAATATATTCTTAAAAATCTTCAACCACACATCAATTAGCGTTCCCACCTCCTCTACAGCTAATACACTCCCCTTCCTTCCCCTCACCGCTAGTACCTCTAATTCAAATGCAACCAATAAACCCATAGCCACACCCACTGTTACATCGCTCCCTCCAATGGCCTTACACCGATACAACACGCGCAGTAATACACTCTCCTCCTTCCCTCTCACTAATAGCAGCCCCCCTCCAAGTACTACAAACAAGCCAACAGTTATGTCACCGCAAACAGATCCCCCTCCAACACAAACCTTCAGCTATAACACACGTAGTAAGAAGTCTACTGTTGCAAATACTTCTAACTCATAACGTTACAAGTTATCTTCATCATCGTCAAATGGTAAGTGTACACGATTCTACTTCAATATTTTTAAAACATCTTTTCACACAATTAACTCTACGTTTCTTGTTTCCTTTTACAGATTCCTCTGTTATATGCCTTTTCAACTAGAATATCAACAAACTCACATTTTTGCAACATTTGAGCATTGCTTCAAATTGAGATGGTCCATAGAGATCCAATTTAAAACTGTTCTTCAACTTCTATTCTACAACTTCATATCTTCAATGTGTTCTACAACTTCACCATATGCCTCTGACTTTTGTCTTTTATCTTCCTGATTATAATTAATTTCGGATCTCTCGACCAACCTTCGACTTTTATTCTCTCTTCTTTATTTTGAATATATATGATTTTTTGCCATCGTCTAACTGTAATCGCCGGACAGTCAACTTTATTTTTATAGCAATCTTACTACTTGTATAACAGTCCGATGTTTTATCCATTGTACTTATTATAGCAGCCTTCTAATGTTAATTTTGTTAATACTTCCACCATTGTAACTCATCATATTGTATATTTTTAAACCATCATTGTTATTTTTAATGTTATTTTACTTCAAATCTCTTCAAGAATTTTAAAATTCATTTCATTATTACATGTTAATTAGATGCTAATTTTCAATCTAAGGTAAAGACAATGCTGATGATGCCTTCATACAAGGCGAAACATGTACCACTATTAGTTAACAGATCTATGTAAACCAACCTAGACTGGACTTTGTATTGATTAGGTTGTCTATTTAACAAATAACTTATTGTTATTATTCCAATCAAATATCATCAATACGGACCAAAAATGATATTTATTACATGTAATACCGTAGTACTGTTCATTAAAAGTGAGAAAATGTACAGTTTTTCATTTGATCGAGTATTTTATATGATAACATTGCTTTTAATTGCTATATTCCTACTGACGTTTTTGTAATGGCCTAAGTTGACTTCAGTTAGGAAAACCACAAAGACAGTGCTTCTGAGAATCCTGTAGCGAAGCACAGGTACATCAACTAGTGAACAATAAAGATGAACGATTACGGTCTTGTCTAACCCCTGTAAGTACCTTGAACCAATAACTCGTTCTCACTGCAGCCCAATTGTCAAC
Organism: Anabrus simplex; assembly: GCF_040414725.1. NCBI lineage: Eukaryota > Metazoa > Arthropoda > Insecta > Orthoptera > Tettigoniidae > Anabrus > Anabrus simplex. The sequence continues at coordinate 121,225,108 of NC_090268.1, read as the reverse complement.
ATAAATGCCTTTGATTGATTTTAATAATCTACCCTTAATCCCAGAATCCCCCAATACGGCGAACATCTTTTCCCTCGGTACTCTGCATATGCCTTCTCTAAATCTACAAAACAAATATAGCTGTCTATTCCTCTCGTAGCATTTTTCAATTACCTGCCACATACTGAAAATCTGATCCTGACAGCCCCTCTGTGGTCTGAAGCCACACTGGTTTTCATCCAACTTCCTCTCAACCACTGATCGCATCCTTCCTTCCAAGATGACAGTGAACACTTTGCTTGGTACACTGATTAATGAGATTCCTTGATAGCTGTTGCAATCCTTGCTTACGGATAGGTGCAATTACTGCTTTTGTCCAATCGGAAGGTACCTTACTAACACTCCATGCTCATCTTATTACTCTAGAAAGTCATTTTATCCCTGCCTTCCCACTATATTTCACCATTTCAGGTCTAATTTTATCTATTCCTACTGCTTTATGACTGGAGTTTATTTACCATCCTTTCCACTTCCTCAAGTGTAATTTCACCAACATATCATTGTCCCCCTCCCCACGAGCTAGGTTGTATGCGACATCACAAGGAAGATACCCTTTTACGTTAAGAAGATTTTCAAAATATTCCTTCCACCTCACCAGTGATTCCCTGGGATCTATTATGAGTTCACCTGATTTACCCAAAACACTATTCCTTTCCTTTTTCTCCTCCCTTCCTAAGATTCTTTATTACTATCCAGAAAGGTTTCCCTCCTGCTTGACCTAGCCTTCCCAAGTTATTACCAAAATCTTCCCCTGACTTCTTGTATTTAACAACTATTTGTTTTGCTCTGTTTCTTTCATCTACATGTAATTCCCTGTCATCATTAGTCATTGTTTGGAGCCAATTCTGATACGCCTTCTTTTTATGTCTACAAACTGCTCTCACTTTATCATTCCACCAAGATTTTTGCTTTTTCCCATCCTTACAGTTGTTCCTAGGCATTCCGTTGCTGTTGCTACTACAGCATCCCCATATGCCACCCATTCTCCTTCTATATCCTGAGCCTGTTTATTGTCCACTGTTTGGAACTTTTCACTAATCATATCCAGGTACTTCTCATTTCCTCGTTCTGAATATTATCTACCCTAATCTGCCTACAAACAAATTTCACTTTCTATATCTTAGGCCTAGATACTTAGTTCACTGCATATCAGATAGTGGTCTGTAGCATCAAAAAATCCCCAGGATACCCTCACATTCCTGAATTCAAATTCGGTTATATATTATGGATATGGTGCCCCTACCCTCCCACGTGTAGTGGTGAATAACCTTATGCTTGAAGAACATATTTGTAACTGCTAAATCCATACTAGCACAGAAGTCCAGCAAATGCTTCCAATTCCTATTAGCTTCCATATCTTCCCCACATTTACCAATCACCCTTTTGTATCCTTCAGTTTTATTTCCAACTCTCGCATTGAAATCGCCCACTAGCACTGTTCCGTGGTTTATCGTGGATCGCAGAGGTGAAAGAAGGTGCTGGGATGAATGGGTATAACTACAATGTCAAGAATTGAATTTAAAACTTAAACTGGTTATATTTTCAACAATTTCCAACTTCACTATTATTACAGGTACAAGTAGCAAACATTAAACAAGACTGGGAAACATCCAAGATTAGTGGTTTTAACAGATCATGGGCTTCAAGCCCTCGCTTCACTTTTCCTGAGCTCCTAGCTCAAATTTACAAAAGAGCACAAATTAATACAAGGGCAGAAATACCCTAATACATGGAGCACTTGCTCCCTAAATTACAATATCCGGCCTCCCAGAGGCACCTTTACAACACTTGAAAAAGAGCTAACGTGCTCTCAGTTTTCCAAGCCTACTCAAGACAACATACCATGAAACTCTAATAATTTCTGGTCTTACAAGGCACTATTTACAAATAGAAATCTAATTACACAGAGGTATCTAGTACCCAACCTACAGGGCCTTAGTGAAAAAGAACAGGTTAAATAAACGGCCCGAGTATAATTTGAATGGAGTCGAAGACTTAGCTCCAAAAACTTAAAACCTATAGGGCGCTTGGCCGACGAAACAGGGGCTATTCCCAAACTACTGAGGTTGCACGCATGGAAATAACCTTAATATATTGCAGAAACAAAACGTGGCACCTCAAACCAAGATGAAGGGGAGCTCGAGAGGGTACATCACTCTCTATCCCCGATTTACAGTTAAAGTTTTTAAGACGTTTTTACATTAGCCGAAAGAAGATTTACATTTTAGAAAAGTTGGTTACATAGTTAAAGTTTCGGACCTTTCCCTCGGATTAAACTGCGGAACTAGCAAGAAAGAAAGATGTTATGTGGCCACTACCTTGTCGATGTACTGCTGCCTGATGAAAGAGGCCTCGCGCCTCCTGCTTTGACACACACCCTTAGTAAGCTGACGATCAACTGGCAAAGAATCATGAAAATCCGCAGTTTATAAACCCTCGGGGAAAGTTTGAGGCCATTTCAAGATTAAACTAGCCACACCCTCACAATTTTATTGGTTAATTTAAAAGTTACACTCAAAATCAAAGAAGAAGACTGTGATTGGTAGAAAATTAATTACAGAAATTGATTGCTTGGATTCAAAACTGGCAGAAAGGAAAGATAAATATTGCTAACCCAAAAATAAATGAACATCAAATAGTTAAAAAAAAAACTTATGAATACAAAACTTTTAAAAATCAAAAGTACCGGGCGAGTTGGCCGTGCACGTAGAGGCGCACGGCTGTGAGCTTGCATCCGGGAGATAGTAGGTTCGAATCCCACTATCGGCAGCCCTGAAAATGGTTTTCCGTGGTTTCCCATTTTCACACCAGGCAAATGCTGGGGCTGTACCTTAATTAAGGCCACGGCCGCTTCCTTCCAACTCCTAGGCCTTTCCTATCCCATCGTCGCCATAAGACCTATCTGTGTCGGCGCGACGTAAAGCCCCTAGCAAAAAAAAATAAAAAGTTCTTTCACTTCGCACCAGGGTGCATGATCATAGGTTTTAGTAGTGACCTCTATGGAAGAATGTCCAAACTTCTTGATGAATGGCAAACAAAACAAGTAGAAATACAGTCAGCTCAGGAAACTTCTCAATAACAAAATTACATCATATTTTAGTGTTAACATCTTCTGGGTAAATTTATAAGTTGGTGCAGGTTCAGTTTCACTGTTTCACCAGTAGAGGAGTTCTTTTAGGTGCTAGATTTAAATGCACGGCGTTGGGGTGTACCTCCCGGTAGAGACCTCCCCTCCCAAATGTCCTTCCTAGGGGTGACACAGAAGAATTTTGAAAGAATTATTTTCAGTTGAAGAAAATTTCGAAGTTTTTTTTTTGAAGTTGATAGGTAGAAGGTAGTTTAACTCCAGCTTTAGAGTGTCTGTTGTAGTAGAATATGAAATACATGTTGATAAAGTTGACGGCAAGTCCTACCGCCACTGCCGATATCCAGTTGGGGTCGCCTGGACCCCTCAAGTACCCTCAAATACACCTCTCCCGCTACTATGAGAAGGGTAGTCGTGGTGATGGTCACCGCAGATTAGAAGTATATGGGCAGTCCCCAGATGACGCGCCGTTCCCAAGGAGACTTCACGGGAGTGGAGTGGGCCCGTACCCCACTTCAGTTGCAGTACGGCGGCGAAAGGCTGAGGGGGCACTGAAACAGTAAGATCTCGGCGACAGAAAAGTGTTGTTGGAGATTTGAGAATACGATTTTTATTGGTGATGGTGAGGGGCGGGCGGCGTGGGAGGTGATTGTTTGCCAATGGTGTGGATATGCAGGAGACAGGTAATGGCCACAAAGGAATTGACAGCAGGAAAACCAGAGGGGAAGATCGTACATACAGATCATATACAAACTATAATACGATAATCGGGGCAGAAGGCCTTGAGAGATTATAAAAAAAAAATAACCTTCAAACTCCTGCTAAATATTAGCGGCAACGAATATTAAAAAAAATTAATTATACAGGTTTAAATTAATTATACAGGTTTAATCTGAGAGAGGTGGACTCTAAAGATCCTCTCTGTGGCTGGATTGCTCACTAATAATGTAACGGGAGTCAGGAAATCCACTATGATGCACGGCCCATGAAATCTGGGGGCAAGCTTGCCTGCCGGAACAAAATTCCTAACCATGACTTGATCTCCGATTTTTAAATTGGTGGGCCTCCGTCCACGATCATTTCTTTCCCTAACCTTTTAATGAGAAACTTTCAGGTTGTGCTTAGCTTTCTTCCATAGGTCCCTAATATTGTCGGGATCTATTGTCTCTGGTAGAATATCATTGAGTGACGAAAGGTTAGAGAGCGGCGTGTTAGGCACAAATTTAAATATCAGAGAAGCAGGAGTGAACTTAGGGGACTCATGAAGCGCCGAATTCAAAGTGAAGGCCAACAAATGCAGAGATGTATCTTACCTGGAATAATCATCATGATCAAATGCAATGAGAGCCGATGTCAGATTACGATTGACCCACTCAGCCAGAGATGGTTGGGGATAATACGCCGATGTAGTTACATGTGATATAGACAGATCAAAACAGAATTTGCGGAAGAGGTTGGATGCAAATGTTTTAGCATTATCAGAAAATACATACTGACAAGGACCAAAAGAAACAAAGATGTTATTTAAACAAGAAATGGTGGACTGAGCGGTAGCCAGCTTAGTCGGAATTAACCAGGAGAACCTAGTGAAACAATCTACACACACACACACTAGAATAAATTTGTTGGTGTTCCCCTTTGATTGGGGGAAGGGTCCAACGTAGTCGATATAGAAGCGTTCCATAGGGCGCGACGCTTGATGAGAAGATAGTAGACCTAGCTTAGTGGACAAGGTGGGCTTACTAAGCAAGCAAGATTTACAAGCTTTTACCAATTCTCGAATTTCGCCGTCCATACCTTTCCAAATAAACATCTCTCGGATCTTTTCTCGAGTTCTGAAGATGCCTAAATGCCCTCCTAATGGGGTCTCATGATAGTACTTGAAGATCATAAGTACAAGAACAGCTGGAACCACAACTTTCATCTTTTGATCGTGCCTCGACGGGCAACATAAAACCGCGTTCCTCAATACATAACGGACGACATGTTCCCCAGGAGAAAGGGTTTCAATGATAGGGGCCAGCACAGGAGCTTCACGTTGATATTTTTCAATATCCCTGAACAACATGGGGGCATCAGTTAGAATGGCATTAAAGCCCGAAGGTATGGACGAGGGAAGAGAAGAACTATCATCCTGTTCGGCGATCTCCACATTATGAGCAAACATGCGGCTTAGTCCATCCGCAACATCATTTTCGGATCGTCTGATATGCCTAACATCAAATTGGAAGGCCAAAATCCTGATAGCCCAACGGGCTATACGACCAGTACGACGCGGCCTAGCTAAGACCCAACTTAGGGCTTGGTTATCTGTTTCCAGGTCAAACTTGACATGTTCCAGATAGAGGCGGAACTTCTCTAATGCAAATAAGACTGCCAAACCCTCAAGTTCATAGATGGAATATTTGGCTTCTTGAGCCAATAGTGTCCTAGATGCATAGGCGATGGGTCGCCTTCCGAGCTCAGTTTCTTGAAGAAGCACAGCAGCCACCGCCGACGACGAGGCGTCGGTTTGAACGATGAATTTCTTCGAGAAATCAGGCATAGCAAGGACAGGGGTGTTGCAAAGAGCTAATTTCAGGTCTTCAAAAGTGGCTTGTTGAGACGGCCCCCACTCAAATTTGACACCTTTCCTACGAAGTAAGTTCAAGGGCACCGCTCTGTTAGTAAAGTTAGGAATAAATTTTCTGAAGAAATTCACCATGCCTATGAACCTGGCAATACCTTTGATGTCCTTAGGAGGTTTGAAATCACGGATGGCCTGTGTTCTCCAATGATCAATCGAAACACCATCGGGCGACACAATATGCCCTAGGAATGACATGGAAGGTTTAGCAAAAGCTACCTTAGACAACTTTACAGTCAACCCAGCCTTCCGAAGGCGATCGAGTACTTCCTTTAGATGATCTAGATGTTCTTCAAAGGTCTCAGAAAATACGACATCATCAAGATAATGGTACAAGTATTCAAATTTGATGTCAGAGAAGACCGTATCTAGCAGTCTCGTGAGCACGGCTGCCCCTGTGGGGAGCCCGAAAGGCACGCGGTTGTACTCATACAAGTTCCAATCCGTGGCAAAAGCTGTTAGATGTTTTGATTCTTCAGCTAGAGGGATCTGATTGTACGCCTGATTAAGGTCTAAGATGATGAAGAACTTAGCTTTCCAAAACCATGAAAAACAAGAGTGAAGGTCGGGAAGAGGCACAGATTGTAACACCACCTTCCGATTTAAAGCCCTATAGTCAATCACAGGCCTGAAGCCACCTTGGGGTTTCGGAACCGACTTGGAAGGTTGAATAATACCATCTTTTAACATCTGGTCGATGATCTCTTTAAAAGCCTTCATTTTAGGAGGAGATAGCCTATAAGGCGGAAACCTAACTGGGATCGAATCCTTAACCTCAATCTTGTATTCAATAAGGTCAGTAACATCAAGAGTATCGGAAAATACATCAGGAAATGACTGACACAACTTACGAATACTATCAGCCTGCTCCTTAGGTAGATGTCTAAGGTCTAACAACATCTCATCCTGGGTAGGCGAAACAGATGAACATGATGCAGAATTACACTTAGGCAAAGGAATTTTACAGTTACTAGCAAATTTGAAAGTGCACGACTTGCTCTGAATGTCGAGCACTAGACCAGTGTGAGACACGAAGTCTGCTCCTAATATTATGGGGCAAGACAAGTGCTTAGCCACAAACAGTTTAATTTTCCAAGTGAACTTAGAAATCCGAATTTTGGCAAATAGGAAACCTAAAATTTCTAATGGAGAAGAATTAGCCGATACGCGTTAGACTGAAGTCAAACAATAATCAGAAAGTTTACAGACAGACTTTAATTTTGAATACCATTCAGCCGAAATAATGGAACAAACACTCCCAGAGTCTAATAGAGCCGTGACCGGTTCATTGTTCAACTCGATTTTGAGAAAAGGTACCAGTGTGGGGGTCTCCGCCGCAATCCTGAGGCATTCTTTAGGAACTTCAAATGATAAATTAGAAGAAGCTTGATCCGTTCCTGAGCTTTCGCTGGGTTTAACAGGGGCTGAGCCTGGAAAAGATGAACACGCCGACTCAGCCGATGACACTAGTCATTTTCTATTATTAGAGTTCGCGGAGGTTGCACCAGAAGTTGAACAGGAGGGGGTGCTAGTGGCGTTAGGGCAAGTCTTGGCGATATGAGAAAATGAGCCACATTTAAAACATCCTTGTGATGACCCTGCTCCATTCTTTGTCCTACTCGATTTAATCAAAGGGCACTTGTTATGGAGTTGATCTGCTGACTCACAAGCATAGCATTTGCAGGTGGTGAAAGTTCGGCGAGGTTAGGACCGAAAGTTACTCGAAGACGGAGGGGGGTCCTTAGCGACTCGTAAGGTGTCGGCATACCTAACTCCTTCGGCTGAGACCGCCATAGCCTCTAATTCTGCGAAAGTTTGAGGACGCGATGCGAAACACAGGTACGACCTATATAGTGCGGGGAAATCCCCTCAACAATTGTCTGCACAATTTGATCTACTGGGAAATGAAGAGCAAATACCCTTGTGTAAAACTTAATATCTTGGATGAAGTCTGCCAGGTTTTCATCCAGTCGCTGTACTCTGAAATAGTACCTTTGAATTAATAATGACATTGCCCGAGCTGGAATGAAGTTAGCTAAGAGATGGGCGTGGAAGTCTTCTATAAAAGATTGCTCAGCTATTGCTTTGACTATTTTGTCCGAGAGGATGCCGATGGAGTAAGGGTAAATTATTTGGAGAATTTGAGAGTGAGAAAGGGAAAACACTAGAGCGTGATCTTAAAATTCAACTAAGAACCTTAAAAATGAAATGACCTCGTTAGTAGAATTAATAGAAAACTTAGAAATTCCCATAAGCAACATAGCCAAAGGATGAGGCAAACTACTGAACCCAGGTGACATAGTAGGTAACGGCCTAGGGGGTGAAGAAGCTTCAGACACAGCGTTATGTAAAAAGAATGGTGGAATGAATGTACGGCAATCAGGCTCATTTCCTAATGGGGCAGATGTTTGTGGCACTGCTACAGATTTTCTGCTTTCTTCGTCCTTGGAAGAATCCTCCTCACTTACGATGATTACCACAGTGGGTTGGTTGGTTTCGGGAGCAGCTGCCCCAGTTAACAATTGGCTAACTTTATTGGACATTTTTGATAGATGACCCACTAAATTACTCACCTCCTTACCATGATCTTCCTTTAGTTTTAGAGACAATAGATCGCTCACCCTGTTATAAAAATGGAACAATCTGGCTTGGACTCTTTTAAGTTGGTTAGCCGAACAATCACTCACATCAAAAAAACTAACTACAGATGCTAGCTCAGTGGTGTTGTCCGTGATAGTGGATAGAGCCTCATCAATTTCTTTTTCCCCCAAAGTTGGGATACTAATAAGTAACACTAATGACTCTTTAAGCTTGGTGGTGTCTGCCACAACCGTGCCTCCAGATTGAACATTCCTAATAAGTAATTCGTAAATCAATTCCTCCTTCCGCAAGTAGCCGGGATGGAGGACTTCGTGAGGGCCGGACATGAAAGAAAATTTACAAATTTATAAAATTTCCAGCGACCGAGAAAATTCTTAGAGTTCGAAATGGATACTATGATTGGCCATCAAAAAGGGCTTAATTGAGACCCATTCAACCACGCTCTGCTACCACTTGTTCCGTGGTTTATCGTGGATCGCAGAGGTGAAAGAAGGTGCCGGGGTGAATGGGTATAACTACAATGTCAAGAATTGAATTTAAAACTTAAACTGAAGGTTACATTTTCAACAATTTCAACTTCACTATTATTACAGGTACAAGTAGCAAACATTAAACAAGACTGGGAAACATCCAAGATTAGTGGTTTTAACAGATCATGGGCTTCAAGCCCTCGCTTCACTTTTCCTGAGCTCCTAGCTCAAATTTACAAAAGAGCACAAATTAATACAAGGGCAGAAATACCCTAATACATGGAGCACTTGCTCCCTAAATTACAATATCCAGCCTCCCAGAGGCACCTTTACAACGCTTGAAAAAGACCTAACGTGCTCTCAGTTTTCCAAGCCTACTCAAGACAACATACCATGAAACTCTAATAATTTCTGGCCTTACAAGGCACTATTTACAAATAGAAATCTAATTACACAGAGGTATCTAGTACCCAACCTACAGGGCCTTAGTGAAAAAGAACAGGTTAAATAAACGGCCCGAGTACAATTTGAATGGAGTCGAAGACTTAGCTCCAAAAACTTAAAACCTATAGGGCGCTTGGCCGACGAAACAGGGGCTATTCCCAAACTACTGAGGTTGCACGCATGGAAATAACCTTAATATATTGCAGAAACAAAACGTGGCACCTCAAACCAAGATGAAGGGGAGCTCGAGAGGGTACATCACTCTCTATCCCTGATTTACAGTTAAAGTTTTTACGACGTTTTTATATTAGCCGAAAGAAGATTTACATTTTAGAAATGTTGGTTACATAGTTAAAGTTTCGGACCTTTCCCTCGGATTAAACTGCGGAACTAGCAAGAAAGAAAGATGTTATGTGGCCATTACCTTGTCGATGTACTGCTGCCTGATGAAAGAGGCCTCCTGCCTCCTGCTTTGACACACACCCTTAGTAAGCTGACGATCAATTGGCAAAGAATCATGCAAAATCCGCAGTTTATAAACCCTCGGGGAAAGTTTTAGACCATTCAAGATTAAACTAGCCACACCCTCACAATTTTATTGGTTAATTTAAAAGTTACACTCAAAATCAAAGAAGAAGACTGTGATTGGTAGAAAATTAAGGAAATTGATTGCTTGGATTCAAAACTGGCGGAAAGGAAAGATAAATATTGCCAACCCCAAAATAAAAGAACATCAATTAGTAAAAAAAAACTTATGAATACAAAACTTTTTTAAATCGAAAGTTCTTTCACTTCGCACCAGGGAGCATGATCATAGTTTTTAGTAGTGACCTCTATGGAAGAAAGTCCAAACTTCTTGATGAATGGCAAACAAAACAAGTAGAAATACAGTCAGCTCAGGAAACTTCTCAATAACAAAATTACATCATATTTTAGTGGTAACATCTGAGTAAATTTATAAGTTGCTGCAAGTTCAGTTTCACCAGTAGAGGAGTTCTTTCAGGCGCTAGATTTAAATGCACGGCGTTGGGGTGTACCTCCCAGTACAAGCACTATTCTATCCTTGCTGTTGACCCTGACTACGATATCACTCAATGCATCAACTTGTCAACTTCATCCTCATGTGCACCCTCACATAGTGAGTACACTGAGACAATTCTCTTCCTAATTCCTCCAACTGCCATATCTACCCACATCATCCGCTCATTCACATGCCTAAGAGAAACTACCGTATGTTGTGTGCAACAGTTATTTGGTGGTGGTGATTATTGTTTTAAGAGGAAGTACAACTAGGCAACCATCCTCTATATAATACTAATAAGAGGGAAAATGGAAGGGTTCCGACACTTCGAAAAATGAAGATATCGGCCAAAGGAAGACGAGGGCCACGAAGTGCGTGAAAATGAATGACTCCCTAACCCTCGCAAACCTAATAGCGATGGGGTCGGAAAAGAACAAGAGTTGACCAAGAGAGGTCGGATAGGATAGATGAAAGTGAGGAGCCTGACGCAAGTAAGTGGAAGCAATGCCAGGACTCAGCTGAAGGCCCCGTGGTCGCCAACCCACGCTCCAAAGTTCAGAGCCCCTGAGGCCCCTTTTAGTCGCCTCTTACGACAGGCAGGGGATACTGTGGGTGTTATTCTACTGCCCCCACCCACAGGTGAAGCAATAGTATTCCTGATGAACAGTCCTACCCCACACTCTGCCCTTCCCTTTCTAACACCTGTCAAGTACACTTTATAATGTTCTATCTCTTCCTCATTATCTCCCCTTACCCGAATATCATTAACTCCTAACACTATAACTTAGCAGAAAGGGCACATGAAGCACAAGGACTTAAAAGCATTATTACACCATAACTTGTATTTAAATTGTTTTCCATCATCTCAGTAGTGCAACAATGTCATCACTACACAATTAGCAAAGAAATTGCATCAAATGCTTGTTTCGCACTGACTTTAAATCTAGTTATATAGGAGGATAAGAGACATTTTGTAAATATAATTGTGATGCACTCCAGTCAGCCATATTGCCGTGGAGATGACACACTTAGGAAACACAGCTCATATTTAACTGAATTTTGTGCTTGTATAAAGGACATTCTGCCTCAAAACCTCATCACCATTCCGTGGAGAAAAAGATGGATATTATCAATGTACTCATAAGTCAATTTCCTCAAAATGTGGAAAAAGGACGTTTTGGAAATATGCTCCTCAAATAAACCTTTCTCAGAGAAAATGCACAGTTTAGTGTTACTTTGGTCTTCACAAACTTTATGTATAAGTGCACAATTATCTGACGCACTCGTCAGTGACATGGTGGAACTGAATGGTAAGTAGAATTTTCGATTTGTCATCAAACCTAACATTTGGCTCGAATTTAGATATTGTCGTTGCGCCTGCAAAAACCACGATGTGAAATATTTTAGCTTAGAACTTTGGCCGGTACGGTTCTGAATAAGGTTCAATTTTGTGCGAATATTGTCAAGGAATTCCTGCACTTGCATTCTTGGGTTAGTATTTCTACAAAAATAATATCACACAGCAGTTATCACAGATGCAACAGCAATATGCAATCTGTCTGAGAAAGATGTGTAACAAAACAATTACAGTAGTTATTCCGTATCATTTAGAGAGTACAAGCACCTGCTTGCCTTGATCATTTGGCATGAATGTCTTTTCCCAACAACACAATTAATGGAACAGACAGTATTACTAACGAGGTGGGAGTTATCCTTGATTCTTCGTATAGGCAGAAAACATCCACACGAAGTAAATATTTCAATCTTTATTAAAAATATAATTCTGGATATATCTACATTATAAACTCAATTACAACAATATTCTACTTCCATACACAATTCTTGAAAGTTTATTTGTACATATACAGAAAACAGTATAAAAGTTACAAAATATAATTTACAATATCATTACACATAAAATACCTTACAAATTCAGTGGAGATGTCCTAACTGACACAGCAGACAATTTCAGTTTCAGTAAACTGTAAACATTGATATTTTAAATTCTATAAAAAAATGGACAAAACATTAGGAGAGCATTCTTGAGACTGGTTAAATCGAAGGAAACATGAAGAAATATAACTTCCTGAGCATGGCAATTCAATTTATATGGAGTCTGCAATTGAGAGCAATATAGTTCTGAAAATATGTTCAACAATGGGATCAGGATTTATATTCACCAATGTGCTTTGTTTGAATATAATCTGTACAAGTAAATAAAGAACTTAACTGAATCATTTGTTTTTAAAAAGGGTCCACAATTTTGCAAAATTAAGTTAAAACCTTCAGCATGCATTTTATGCTTAAATACACCCTTTTTTTTTTGTTGAAGAAAAAGACTTCTACCTGCAACCCTTAAGTGTTTGTGGATGCCAGCAAAACAGTGTTTACTTTTGAAAGGGCATCTCTTATGCATTTTGGGTATTTTAAAAACAAACAAATGATAATTTGTAGTTCCTGAAGCCGCTGCCAACAGAAGCAGTGTTTGCAAGATGGCGGACAACAATGAAACTGAAGATTGTTCACCTCTAGAAATAATGCAACATAATGTTACGTGCTCAAGCGACCGTCAGCCTTGTTGCAGCCCCATAGGCATTACCTGAAAGTGGATGACTAAGCCAGCTCGGGGAACCTCGCAGCCCACTTCAGGACATGCCACGGCCCTTCGTCTAGTTTCTCCATGCAATTTATGGAAGATACGACAGGAAAGTTCCATCTCCAGCTAAACCCTGAATGTTCTAGCGACCAACATCGAGGTATGAATACAAGGCCACTGTGAGCAAGTTGTTGTGGTGTCGGAGAGACCAGTGAGTGGATGGGCTGGAGACGATGGAACGGAAGACTGTACTGTGTGTTTGTGCCTTTCTGTGAGTAACTGAGGGAAGCCGCTATCGCAAGTGCGTTAATATTCACTGTTGTATCGTCCCACTATTGAATGCTGTTCAGCTGTTTTGTTGTCCACTGCATGTGACTGAATTACTGGACTATCTGTGGAGTCAAACCAACGAACAGTTGTGCTGTGTAGCCTGTAGCCCTGTGTTCAGATGCAGCGGTCTACACACAGCTGCTATATGAGGTGACTTGGAAGCGGGGAAGTGAAAGTAAGGATTACTGTCCCAGGTATAGCAACGAGCCGAACCACCTACGGTACCATAAGGAAGGGAGAGACTTGTAAATAGACAGCAATTAGTGAGTGTGGCCAAAAGAATTGTGTGGGTATATGTGTGTGTGCACGCACAGATTTATTGGGTTATCCTGAAATACATTGGAGTAATGAAACAAAGTCTTATTCGTAACAAATTGTTGTCAGAAGTTAAGATAGACCCAAATTGTGATACATCATTGTAATCAGCGTGAATCAGCGGACCAGATACTGCAGGTTTCGACAGCCATTGGGAACATTCCAGAACGTCGTCGTATAGTGAATGTACACTCGTAAACATTTTTTTTCCTATTTTGTGTTAATTACTGCATGCTAGTTGAGACCAGAGGCCACACGAAAATGGAGCCTCCGTTATAAGTGCTCTTCGATATGATGATGAAGATGGAGGAGATGGAAAAAAAATCAAAAGAAGATGGAGAAGATAGAAGACAATCAAAAGGAGATGAAAGACAAACTTGAAGTAAAGATGAACACAGTCCAGCGGGAAATTGACGAGAAATTGATGAAAAGGTAGGGATGGTTGACAAGAAAATAGCTACAGTCAATCAAAAATTCAATGCTATTTGCCAGGACCTGAAGCAAGAAGTCGCTCAGCTACGCGATAACGTACGATAGGAACCTATGTTGATGGGCCATCGTCTGCAGTATTGAGTTCGACCAAGGTGACGCCACCAACGTTCAACGGGAAGATAAAATGGAATATGTACCTGCGGCAGTTCGAGGCGACCTCTTCTGCTAACCACTGGAGTGAAGAGAACAAAGCTACAGCCCTCGTTGTGCCCTTGAAAGGAGAAGCCCTCAATGTACAAAGGTGTTACCATAAGGCGCTCAGAACAACTACACCATGCTAGTAGCCCACATGGACGCCGATTACGGAGATCGCTACCTACAACAGGCGTACCAGACCCAGCTTTGAACCAGAACTCAGAAGAGTACGGAGACACTCCATGAACTTGAGACAGAAGTCGCCCGTGTCGTTCGCCTGGTCTACCCATCAGCACCGGAAGAGTTCCTCGAACAGCTGGGTAGGCAGACCTTCATAGATGAATTGCGCGACCCAGATACTCAACAGGCCCTTCACCTCGCTCGCCACAAGACCTTGGGAGACTCAGTCGGCTATGCGTTGGAGTTTGATGCCGCAAAGAAGGCAACGAGCCTACAAACTAGGGTGCGTTGCCTGGAAGTGGACGAAACTGGGTGATCACAGGACGATAAGTCCCCGACCAATTTCCTCGAAGCCGCGGGAAGCTTCTATGAAGCCAAACGGAACCCAGCGAATGAGGCAACGGAACAACGCTCGAGCCATCGAGTACGTCGAAGACCTGTCACCTCTTGGAAATGTGGTACCAAGGGCCATATAAACCTGAATTGTGAAGGCCGCCAAAGACGGGAGTCTCCACCTGACGTCCCGACGGCCGAGAAATACACCAGCCAGGGAAACGACTTATAGTTCCTTTGTTTTGATTTCACTTCGGGCTGATTCAAATCCTTCTGATTGAACTGAGAAATATTAGTTCACCTGTACTACATCAGAAGAGAAGACGGAAGGATAACCAATTACTGTTAACCGTTTCTTACTTTATAATTTTTATTAATACATCAGTGTATAATTTTAACAAAAACAACAAGGCTTTCGAGACAATGTGTGTAATGAGATATACTAACGCATAGTTCTACAAGTTCATTACATGAACAAGGTGTTATCAACTAAAATTACGTTTTCACTTTGACAACAATGAATAACAAGTGTCTTAATGGACTGACAAATTATAGCGAAAGATTCAAATGCAACTGTAAATATGACGTGTGATGATTTGAGTATTAGCACACAAACAGATCAACAAAAACAGTGTATCAAATGATTGCTATAAGCTTATTACTATTTTATTTAGCACACAGTGTAAATAAGTGTTTCAGAAGACTTTTATACGTCGATAACATGTCAAAACTTTTTAATTAATCTTTTACTGTTAAATTTTTTTATATGTATTAATGTGTCACAACGTCATTGTTAATCATCATGTCCTTTCTCAATTGTATGATTAATGTATTTTATGGTGATGATGACATTTAAATGTTGAAGCTGGTACCATTATTAAATAAATGTTGTAAATAATATCTTATACAACTCGTAATTTATATTGAAAAGGTTGAACCACCTATCTCTGTGATCTCAGTTCAATACGGAAACAAATACGAAGTTTATATCTTTGAATAGTCACCACAGACTCGCAAAGAGAAGCACTCACTAAGGACACACACTCACAACAGACATCTCAGTAAATTCACAAGATCGCTGTAAGACCTATCTGTGTTGGTGCAACGTAAAACAAATAGCTTTAAAAAAAAAAAAAAAAAAAAAAAAAAAAAAAAAAAAAAAAAACCACAACCAGAAAGTCCACTTATCACAGCACCACACAAAACTATTGGTCACAACGCATGTAGCAGCAAGTCAGTGACCATCAAACCTCTGTAAGAACCAAGGGACTAATCCCCCCCCTCAATTAACACACGGGATACACCCGATTTATATTTTTTCACCTACGAGATGAGTAGTTCTCCATTTGAAGCCCAATATTAACACACTACTACATAAACAATGTTTGAAACACAATGCGAGGGAGTCCCATAAGGTTATTTACGCCGATCCAGATGACGTTTTATTCATCAGCAGTTCGTTTTTCAACCAATATATATGTGATTTTAGCATTCCTCATCACGTTTATTTTATGAAACATCATAGTTCATTACAAGAGCTCACCCTTATGTGAATAACTATTTTTAATCACAAACAGTCTAATGCCATTGAGCGAAGATTATTATGGTCATTGTTTTATACGAACAATTAATCACTACATATTATAGTAACATTTTAAAGTCATTCATTCCACTTACATTTTAAGCAATTTTAAAGATCAATATTTGTTTTAATAGACATAATATTATCTTATTGATAATATTGATTATTTTTAAATTGTTAAAATTCGTATTTTATCAATGCAACGTTAGACGTTTTTTCGTTATATATACGGGAATCAGGGCCCTGACCCACCATGGATTAAGTTATCTTTAGCTGATGATGCTCACTAAGATTGAGCGAAACATGTCCTACTTGTAATTTCTATTAATAGTTTTATCCTAACTATAAAGGACTATTGTGTATTGGAAAGGTGGTTTTATTAATATTAATAACCTCTTATTCTTAGTGTTAACGTCCAGTCATTGCTGTAATTTGAGGAAGCGGAATAGCAATTGGCGGTGAACTTGAATAAGGGACCATCTTAGTACCGCATTCGCGTGGTATTGTTTAGAGAATTTATATCATAAAGCAGAGAGTGTCCACAACAATTAACTGGAAGGAGACAGAGCGCATTTCGACAGCTCTACTTGAAGACGGAATGAGTTTCGTCAAATGTTCGTACTTGCAAAGCGTCTATTGTTCGGAGATCAGAAGAATGCACATGCCTGCTGAGGCACGGGGTGAAGGGGTTTTCACCGGCAGAGCCAGTGACGCAGTGGTTACCATAGCAACTCCGCTACTACCCAGGCGACTTTATATTATCCTCTACTGGCAGCTCTTCGATCTTGTCAGTTGTAATCCAGCTGTGTCTGCGTTCATTGCTGTTGTGTTGTTCTGCGTTCGTTCGTGTTCCTTTCTCAGTTGTTTGCCTTTTATTTCTTGTTACTGATGTTGCTCTTAATTTCTCTTGTTATTTCTGTGCATAACTGTTTTGTTTTGTAAAGACAGCGTAATGTCTGTCGTACGCAAGAAGGGAAAGACAATTCACAGTGAAGCCAGAGAAGTGATCAGGAATGTTACAAACCAATGTGATGAGGAAGCTAGACAAGGAAAATTCAAGTACTTAGTAACAGAGAGTAACTTGCAGGCTCCTAATTACAGTGGTGCATCTGTTCGAACGATCTCAAAAGATCCGAAAGGAAGGACTAGGAAGGACTTTCTCCTGGTGAGTCTTCACTGTGTATTCCAGGTAAAAAGAGGCCTAGATCAGAGGAACACAAGTTTCATTGTGATGAATTTGATAGGGGAGTCATAAGAGACGTCATAAACAACTTCTATGTAAAGCTAAGAATAGTTCCAACAGCACCGAAGCTGCTGAAGGCAATTCAAGCTAAAATTAACTTTCCCTGGAAGGTGCACACACTAAGAAAATTGTTACATGATATGGGTTTCAAGTGGAAGAGATGCGCCAGTAACAGGAAAATACTGATTGAGCGCCCAAACATTGTTTATTGGCGAAGTAACTATTTAAGACGCATGAGAATTTACCGTTCTCAGAACAGGAACATCATTTATATTGATGAATCATGGGTTGACAATAACCTGACATTTGATAAGTGTTGGCAGAGTGACAGTGTTCAGGGCATAACAACCAAGAGAAGCTCTTCAAATAGGCTTATACTTGTCCATGCTGGTTCTAAGAGTGGGTTTATTGATGGAGCAAAGTTGATTTTTAGAGCAGGAAAGGCCACAGGAGATTACCATGGCCAAATGAATGGAGTAAATTTTCATAAGTGGGTGAGTGAAAAACTTCTTCCTAATCTTCCCTCTGAAAGCGTTACAGTAATTGACAATGCGCCTTATCACAGTACTGAAGTAAACAAAGTACCTTCTTTGTATGCTGTTAAAAGTGATATGGTGAAATGGTTAAAAGAGAATAAAGTGAATTTTTCTGAAGAAATGAAGAAATGTCAGCTGTTTGAACTGATCCAGAAGTTCAAAGATCCTTAAAAAAAAAAAAAAAAAAACCGGTTCGATGAATTACTGAGATTTCATGGGCACACGGTTTTACGCTTACCTCCTTACATGTGCGAATTCAATGCTATCGAACTGGCCTGGGCCAAAATCAAAAGAACTGTACGAGAACAGAACATTTCGGGTGACATCTCGTTAACGAAGCTGCAGGAAGTAACGGCGAATGCTATCGCATCTGTGACACCCGCTGACTGGGAGGGATTCGACCAACACGTCATCAACCTCGAAAACAAGTTCTGGGAAAAGGATGGGTTAATGGAAGATGCAGTTGACAGTTTTATCATATGCATAGGTGATATGGAATCCAGTGACGATGATGATGGGGAGAGTGGTGATTCATCTTCTGATTCTGACCTAGCTCAACTGCTTGCAGTGAGCGATGATGAAATTGGTTAACCGGAATCCTGTTACGCACCCTCGTTTTTAATTCTTCCATAGCTGTTCAAAAGCCTAAGATTACTGTGTCCCCAGGCAGGCTACATTTTAATTTTTTCCTGAGTAACTTACTGTATTTATGCCATTTATTCAGTCTCAAACTGTTCATTCAATTAACTTCATCTTTCATATTTTCGCATAGTCTTCAAAGCATTTTACTGAGCACCATATTGATAACTACCGTACTGTAATAATTTGCAATTATTTCTTTGAAGATTTGCGATAGAAAGTGCAAACGTTATTATTTTATTATTCTCAAAGTGTTTTTGTCGTAGGCTTAATGCATTGTTAAGTGATATTTACGAACTATGTTATTGCACTGGGACAGATATCACAACCCCTAGACATACATTATTACATGTAATTCAGAATTAATTTATTTGATATGTTAGATGTAGAAGCTTGGAGATTTTTCCATAGTGGATACTTTTAAAATATAAATGTGCAGCATTTGGAAACTATGTTCTAATTACGGACTACCATGATGTATTAAGAAGACGAACCATGTTTTACCACGTACTTTTATCTTTTTTATGCACAATATGTTCAAATGTTTGTGGGAAACGTTCTAGTCTTTGGTTTATTAGTGTAAGTGTGACTTTTGTGACTCAGATCATCTGTTACATCGGTTTCCTGTAAGCTAACAGACAATATGATTTTTTCAGAAGGAAGGGTTTATGCTTTAACTGATTTAGGCATCATAGTGTCAACGTGTGCAAATTGGGTAGCTGTAAGACATGCCAACGTAGACAACACACTTTGATTCACTTCGACAGTTCCAGGCACAATCAAACGACTACAAACAAGGATACCCAAGCTAGTAGAGGTACTGGTATTAGAGATGACGAACAAGGTTGTAGTAATGCTAGTTACTGCACACTAAAATTCAAGCGACAGTCGCAAGTAATGCTGTCCACTGCAATAGTAGGAGTTGCAGACAATAAAGGTCAAATTCACCAGTGCCGAGCTTTACTTGACAATGGATCGCAATCACATTTCATAACAGAGTCGCTTGCAAGTAAGCTGAGGCTGCAGCGGCATAGAAACTGTATTAAAATTAGTGTTATAAATTACACTGCTGTCACCGCATCTCAAAGTGTCGACGTTTGTATCATTTTTAATGTGTCCAGATTTGAAACTGTTATAACATGTTCTATACTCCCTCACATAACAGGCGATATTCCAGCGAAACACACTGATTGTAAATCATGGAATCTGCCTGAGGATATCACATTGGCGGATCCTCACTTCAACAAGCCAGGACCAGTGGATATGCTCATCGAGGCTGATATTTTTATGCAGCTGTTGTGAGAAGGGTAGCGAAAAAACTGTGATGAATTATCCATCTTGAAGAATACCGTGTTAGGATGGATACTACCGAGCTCGATAGCTGCAGTCGCGTAAGTGCGGCCAGTATCCAGAATTCGGGAGATAGTAGGTTCGAACCCCACTGTCGGCAGCCCTGAAAATGGTTTTCCGTGGTTTCCCATTTTCACACCAGGCAAATGCTGGGGCTGTACCTTAATTAAGGCCACGGCCGCTTCCTTCCCACCCCTAGCCCTTTCCTGTCCCATCGTCGCCATAAGACCTATCTGTGTCGGTGCGACGTAAAACAACTAGGGGAAAAAAAAAGGATGGATACTACCAGATCCAATAAGGTCTCAGGCTTGGACTAGCGAGAAAGCGGGAACTCCACCCACTTCACCATTTTTCCTCAGACAGGACGATGGAAAAATTCTAGTCAATAGAAGAAGTGACAACTAGAAGAATGCCCCTAACCAAGGAAGAGCAGCAATCCAAGGAGCATTTCACAACTCGCACCAGACGGGACAACAGTGGACGTTTCATTGTGAGGTTACCTATGAAGGCAGAAAGTCTGCAACTTGGAAACTCTTACAAAATAGTGCAGAAACCATTCAGACTACTGGAACAGAGGCTTGAGAAGAGACCTGATCTGCGAGCTTATTATGTGAACTTCATGGAGAGTATGAGACCCTGGGTAATATGAATGTTGGCCCCAGATATATCCAAGGACAAAGAAGTAGATGAAAAAGAATGAACACAATGTAAACATTCTTAGTACCATAGCAATTGGTCCACAACTGTTATGTATTACCAGGGCCTACTGAATTCCACGCATCTAAAATCATACTGAAATTTTTAACCTACAACACAGAGCACCCCATTTGTACTTTGTACTTTTATTCCAGACTTTTCAGCATGTTTAATGTATTTGTATTATTTAATGCTTACCTATGTCACACGTAATATTTCAATTTAATTTGAAGCATTTTGAGCGCCATAGTCCTTGCCCAATTCAACCATATTGTAAATTATATCTTCATAAGATTCATACTGCTTAGAAACATGTTTTAGGATTTCATCAAATTTTGTGTATGTTTAATATGGCTGATGATGACCCCGATTACGGTTGAAACTAGTCCCATGTAATGTAAATAACATTGTAAATACAACTTAGTATTGAATAGGTGGAAAACTCTGTGTATAATTTATATGTTATCTCAGTTCAATACGGACCAACAACATGAAGTTCATAACCCCTGATACGGAGAAATACGGTACTTTCTCCCAATTAACTGAGTTCTGCATTGTGTTCTTGCACATATCTTGGAAACACAAGACTCACAGGTATAAATACTTTCTTTACCTTTTCTTGGCCACCTTCTTAGTCAACAACAACTGCTGGTCTGTTTGCGTGTCACGAAAAATATGCAACAAATTTAACCATATGTTAAACATTATAATTTTTATGTTGTCAATCGTGGAGTTTTACCAGTCTGACAATAAAGAATACAAGCATAAATTTAAGGAAACCTTTTAAAATAATCTAAAAATTCTTCTTGAAAGTTGAAGTACTGGCTGATCATTCCAAATCAGCAAAAAAGTGTTCTTATTTGTTATATCACAGAATGAGTTTTTATGCCACTGAACAATGTCCCAATGCAAAAGAAAAAATGCCTTTTCAACACACTGCCCCCTAGTTATTACATTTGCAAGACAAACAATACAGTAGGGGATAATGCAAACAGGCCTCCCCTCCAGTCAAGGATAGAGCAGTTGTATCTAGCACACGCCATGACATTTTCAAGCTGGGCAATTTTCCTATTTTCACAGAATGTGGCAGCCCTGTAGTCAGACATGACGCAAGTTCTATCAGACAATGTGAAAACTATCATCACAGTAGGCCGATAGCAACACAGAAAATGGTCGAATTTTGTATATTTATACAGCCTCTCTTTTAATTCGTCCACTAAGTAAGAATACCTTTTTGGGCATGCTGGTCAGTCCCTGGCAGGCAATAATCAAGGATTTCTCCTGTCTGCTCCTTGAGATACTGCTTAATATTCTTTTCCTTCTTCCAAGGATGCGGAACTGCCACTCATTTTGGTCGTGGTGCCGTGTGCATAACAAGAAATATGCTCTTCTTTCTATTGACATGTATTTCCAAAACGAAACTGCCAAAGCACTCTACCTGATGCTGTTGAAGAAACACGATCGAAGCCGACCTGTGTTTGCACCGCCCAAAGCGCATGCAAACAGGGTTTATGATATAACACCTCTTGAGCGTTAGCACTCTTCAATTGGATTTCCCATCCCTAATACTGACCATTAAATTAGCTTGGGACAATATTACATTGTGTGTATTGCACTTTTAACATAAAGTCCTTTTCAGGAAAAGTATTTATGGAAGAGTTATCAAATCCCCCTGAGATTCATTAAAAAGGTTGTTCTACTATATTTCCAGATCAGGAAAACACGTCAACATTTTAGATTCAATGTCTACTGCATTTATACTGACAGTCAAAATGAATGGATCACTTGAATTATCAAAGGAAAAAAGCATGTTAAATTGTGAAAGAAAAAAAAAATGTGTGTGTGATCTTACCCAGGAGCAAGCACAGGTCTTCCAGGCAGAGATGTGTTAATGTACTGTGTCAAGTACTCCCAGGATGTATGTTTACCTCATGATTATTCTTACAATGTACGGTATTTACGCGAATAATACCCGCACATTTTAAAAAATAAATTGAGGCATGAAATTGGGGTGCGGGTTTTATTTTAGTCAATGTTGGCATTTTTTTCAAAATTAGCCTTCCTAAAGTTAGGGTGGGGGGGATTATTCGGTGGCGGGGATTATTTGCGTAAATACGGTAACTTCTACACAATGGAACCTCATGGTACCATGTTTCTTTTCTGCTGCGCACAGGTTTCCATTCAGGACAGGTAAGCACGATATAACGTACATTGCACTCTCATATGTACTGGTGGTTCCGCACAGTAGTCTGAAATGTCTTCTAGTCACTTTACTACATTGTGGGCCTCTTACGATAAACAACAGACTGCTGTATGCTATTACATTGTCTATAAAACGGTTTTCGTTTCCGTGTGGTCAGGTTTCGCTAAGTATAGGTACTTTTGAGCATATCTTAGTGTAAATCTCATGAGGCCATGGAATATTGCTGTTAACGCCACTGTATTACTATCATCATCCATTGCCTTTTCATTCATGTGCTCATAATCTGTCCTATTGTTTACAGATAATCGATCAGTAGATTATGTAATATTTTAGCTGGAGAAAACTTGGTATGACAGGGTCAGCAACTTAAGACGACTAATTTACACTTTATCAGATATGATGTGGGTCAGTGGATTAGAACTGACTGTATCCCAATTACATTCTTTCAGAATCTAGAGTCAATTTACAAGTTCAACACTCCAAAAGACGCAAAAGGAAATACTTTGGCCTACAAAGCGGGAGTTTTCAACGATTTAATTCACAACTATCACACACTTTCTGCCATGAACCTTCAATGTTTCAAATGTAAACCTGAAGCCTATGTTGAACCTCAGAATGTACTTAACACATCATAAGTCAATATGACATGAAGAGAATAAATACAGTGAATTCATGAAAGCTATCTTTTGAATCAACACTTGGTAAGTTAAATCAATGAAAACATGGAAGGTGGACTAGTCATTGTTCACGTTGATGGGACTGCTAAAAATACGTAATAACAAGAGAATCACACAGATGAAGTTTCACTGTACCATTCCATATTATACATGAGTTGCAATCTCTGGCAATGCTTCATGTTGTTTATCACATCAGTCGCTTCATAGAGAGTTGAGGCGGATTGAGTTCTTCCCAACAATGGTGACAATACCATCCTCTTGCAGGTCTTTTGTTGCATCTTCAAACATTTCGCGAGTGATCATCTGGAAAAATTTAAATAACTTTATGAGGTAATTTTATTTAAACGAAGGGAAATGTACAGTGTAAACTTACATACAATACATTTATTCAAGCGGGGAAAAAAAAAAAGGAAGAAGTTAATAATGCTAGGAATTAGCAAATGTATTGACAACCAATTTCGTAAACACAGTAAAATACACTCATAATCAAACTAACCTTAAAGAAGAATTATACAATAGATGATCATTTAAAAAATTTTAAATCCAGAAATATTTTCACAGCAGATATGTTCAAAATTTTCAACAAAAGTTCTGACTTTTAGTCGTTTAATATCATTACAACTGTTAATGAAATTACAGCTTTAAAAATCACTTATGTATTAATATGATACTGATCTCTCAGAATTAAAAAAAATAAAATTGGGCCGACAGGAAATCAAGAAATCCTTTGTGTAATTGACTAGAGTGGGCCAATGTAGGCCATAAAATGTAAAATAAAATAAAATAAAATAAAAATGATATTGATAACATTACTTATTTTAGATATACAGTATACCATATTTATCGGCATGGAATGACAGTACATAAATAATCCTGAATTGATTTTTTAAGTCATAATATGAAGATAAAGTTGACCTTCCATAAATTTACAATATCCTTGAAAAAAAAAAAAAAAACCCCTGATGTTACAACATACAGTCTAAATTAACAGCGATTGTAATTGTAGAAAATGGCAGTCGTTCTGCAGTACACGAGTTTTGTGTAGAGCCTTCACATATACGCTACTGGCTTAAACAAAAGAGAACAGTTAAATTGTGCCAAGAAGACACAAAATTAGGTCAGTACTTAGAAACTAAAAAAAAGATGTAATTGGATTAAGAAACGAAGGCTATTCGCTTTTGGATATAATGCTACAGGTAAAAAAAGAATAATCGTATGGCCTCAGCTACCACGTGCAGACATTTCGATTTTACGCCATCTGGCTGTCTGCTCGTCAATTTCGACGTTCCGTTTTACTCTAGGTCCGCTAGATGGCAGACAGAGTAAACCGGATCTCTCTTGGGCGTCTATGGCTGAGATTTAATTAATTTTGTTGGGTAAATACCAAATGTATCACCAGAGATCTTTTACATGCCGACATCGTACGACACGGAGTGTCGAATGGACTTTTTTCCGCCCTTCAAAAATCCGACTACCTCTGCCTGGTTTGAACCCACTATCTTCGGGTCTGGAGGCCGACACTCTACCACGGATCCACAGAGGCAGCTACAGGTACAGGCGCTGGATATCGCACAGAAAAGCAATTTAGGAACCTCATAGTTTAAAGCAAGCAGAGAGTGACTACATATTCGTGAAGAACAATCTTTCTCTTTATGCCAGTGATTGGAGAGGGACCGTACCGAAACAGTGGTGGCTTTTCCATCAGTATTTTAGATTGAAAATCAAATGTGCTCAATTTACCCCCTCTCAATTTTTGAGGTAAAAAATGGCCGTTCGTGCTCCCCCGCCCCAAGTCGAATTACGTTATGATGACCACTACTAGTAGTATCCACAGCAACTACCTTTCACACCATGAACGGCAATGGTCCAATAGTTGGCATACACTTGAGCAAATTCCAATTGCTTTTTTGATGCACCTGTGTTAGCACAAAAGCAGTCACCCTCCATCTACACAAGCCCTATTCGTAGAAGGGTTTGCTGAACGTTGTAGTAATTGACAATGTGCTATATCACATTACTGAAGAAAATAAAGCACCCTCTCAGTATGCTGTTGTTAAACGTGATATGGTGAAATGGTTAAAAGAGAACAAAGTGAAATTTTTCTGAAGGCATGAAATAATTTCAGTCTTTTCGAACTAATCCAGGAGTTAAAAAATCCAGGGAAAACTGTATGTTTTATGAATTACATGAGACAGCAAGGAGAAGTGGTTCTATGCTTGCCTCTTTACATATGTGAACTCAACGCTTCTGAGCTGGCCTGGGCCAAAATGAAAAGAACTATGTTAGAGCAGAACATTACGGGTGACATCTTGTTAACCCTAGAATACAAAGTCTCATTTTTATGATGCGTAATTGGCAACACGAGCCTCCGTTGCTAAGGCAGCAGCCTCTCACGGCTGGTTTCTGTGCTTCAAATCCAGGTCACTCCATGTCATCTATCATTCCTGCAACAATCTCCAAAATAATTTCATTTCATCTGTCAGTCATTAATCATTGCCCAGAGGAGTGCGACAGGCTTTGGCAGCTGGCACAGTTCCTATCCTCGCCGCTAGATGGGGTTTCATTCATTCCATTCCTGACCCAGTTGAATGACTGGAAACAGGCTGTGGATTTTCATTTTCAATTGGCTTTCCGAGGTACACTGCTGTCCTATTCAGTAACTTCCTACAATGCCATGAACTTTGTCAGTGAATGAGCATTGTTGGCGTGAGTCAGCTGATTTCAAATTAAAGCCCTTGCATCATAAATTCGACAAAGATTTGTTACTATATATGCTAAACTTGACAAGGTAAGTTGGGTAACAAAATGAAATTACAATACAACTCTGAATAAAATAAATATTTAAAACTATGGAACTTGTCATACATGTAAGTGATGGGATTGTATTAACGTTACTGCAGATAAATATTCTATAAGGGGATAACCCAAATATCTCAGAAAAAGTTTGTCTTGAAATTCAAAGATGAGTGAGGTTCATGCAATGATCCTAGTTCTAATGAGGTTGATAATTTACAGAATGATAAAACTGAACGACCTGCATAAGCAGAAACGTATCAGAAACACCGACAGATACAGATGTACCAGCACTGAATATTGCTATATGCTTATGCAGTTGTAATGGGCAATGAGGATGAATGCACAGAAGATCTGAATCTGAAACTTCAAGTTAGACATCTTAAAGTCAAGGCAACAGAGATTTTCCTCCACACAGGCCACTTGTAACAAGGAACATTATTATATATTAGGGCAGGTTCCAAAAATTGTGTGTGCGCGTGTGTGTATATGTATGAAATGTTTAATAATTGGAGGGTTTCTTCCTGACCTTCAGGAACAGCTTTGGAGAATTCCTTCATCCTCTTAATTTCTTCAAATGCAAAGCAATAAACATTTCATAAAAAAAAATTACCAATCTTACCATATCAGATGAATCCTTGAGTTCTGCAAACACCTTCTGTAAACTGAGAGTAGGAGCTCTGTCCTTCTCCTTCACCTTGCTCTCAAGCAGCTTCTTGAGAAGTTTGGCTACTTCCTGTCGCCTCTTGCGAGCTGCACTGCTTATGCCTGTTGTAAGAATGCTTACATCTATCTTTCCTGACAGAGGATCTGTTGCTGACTGCTTCAAGGCCTCTCTGTGCAACCTACAAGAGTAAACCGTACAAAATATGACCGAGTGACAAAAGCATAGCCAGAAGAAACTGAATAGAGAAAAGTACACTATTAATTATTTTATGGTACCTACAACAGCCTTGCAAAAATAATATACAATGTTATGAGTTTCAGATTCTCTCTTCTATGGCTGCCCTGTGTTAAAAATCAAAATGTAACATTTCTCCAGATGATGTACGGTTTAAGAGCAGATGCAGCTGTAACTTTTCTGTGTATTCATGCTTTTTTTCTTTTTTTTTAAAGAACGAAAATATGCTATAGCTGCAACTTCTTTAACCTATTGAGCCCTGCATATTTGTTGGATTGAAACTGCACTGGCGCTGGGATTATTTTGGAGGAAATATAGTGTCACTTCATATCATGAGAAATTTCTTAGTTACAAGACCATTAAAGATTTAAATATACATGAACACAAAAGGCTTCCATACCACAAACTGCAGAACAAGGAATACAGTAAAACACTTTATTGTATTAGCATCACGGGACCGTAGGCCTACTCAGTCCGCCTGTTGAGCTGCAACCCAGTTTTCTCTTTGCACTTTCTCTTCGATTTCCACATCTATTTGTTATTCAGGAGCCTTGCTCACACTAGTACTAATATTACTATTAATTTCACTGAAAAAATTACATTCCTAATCATCATTACTTCCTAAAAGGGGTTATATATCTGTAAATATCAGTTCTATACTGGCAGCCATCTTGTTTACAAGCGAATCTCAAAGGTAGAGATAGCCCACTTCAAACTAATATTACCAAGCACACTATCGATATATTACCAAAGAGCATATAACACTGCAAAGAAAGAGTCCCTACACAAATCACAAATGCAACTCACTCTGCCATCTCTTGAGGAAAAGTAGAATTACGTCGTAAAATGAGACAACGGAACAGTTCTGTGGTCCGGCGTTTGGTCCACCGAGACGAAGCACGGAACGATTCCGTGGCTCGGGCCCAATGAGTTAACCTCTATACAGTAGAACCTCGATAATTCAAAACAGGTTAATTGAAAATCTCGCCTAATTCGAAGCAGCTCTCATTTCCGGAAACATGAGGTATGGTTTTGCATGTTATTTAAATCGTTTATTCGAAATACGGATAATTCGTAATTCGAAGAACAATGTCGGTACCGTTACTGACATTCAGACTTTAAATTCAAAACTTCTTTTACATTTTGAAAATAAAATAGTATTTTACAGAGTAAATTAAATTCAAAATTTCTCCACATCATGAAAGAACGCGTCTTCTGGAACGCACAGGGGTAACTTTGTGCACTTTCACCTACTTCGGTGTGTCTACAGTGTGCTTCATATCTGCTATGTTAGAACGGAATCGTAATTGTTTTGTATTCGGCGTTTAAGGAACGCCACAATATCGCGCAGCAGGCAGTGTGCGGAGGGGTAGAATCCGCGAACACTGGCGATGCCGGCTTATAGCCTATAATCAATTCGTACGCACTGAACAATATTGTCAATGCCGACTAAACTCCATTGTTGGTTTGTTTTAATTTTTTTAAATCCTGAGGCCAAACAGACTTATGGTTTTAAAGGAGAGAATTGCCAGCCGGGAAATGTACTGTGTTGCTATACAATGCACACGGAAGCGAGAGACTTCCTCCCCCCTTAATAGGAAAGTTTGGAAAGCCATGATGTTTTAAGGCCGTCGGGCACTCTCCATGCCAGTACAAGGCATCTAAAAATGCAACAAACAGTAGAGTAATAAAAAAGATAGAGCAACTGCACAGGGCAGCCAGAATAATTTTTCCTCGTCTTTGAATTGTGTTCTTCCTTTCGTTGCGTGAAGTTATATTTTGCCATTGTTTTATACAAGTGCATTATTTGAATAATGTAAATGCACCTTGTTGGATACATTTCTGAAATAGTGTTTTCCATGACATTTGAAAAGATTAAACTGAAAATCAAAGCAATTGCATACATTAATGGGTCTTAGAAGTGCCATGGCGATAATCGTAGAAGTATAATCACTGTACTGTAGTTGTAATGTGGACGGAAGCGAGACACTTTCTCCCCTCGTCATAGGAAAGTTTGATAAGACGCGATGTTTTAAGGGCTTCGGGTACTTTCCGTGTAAGCACAAGGCATCTAAAATGCACACAGTACACTAATCCAATGAATAAAGCACTTGCACAGGGGAGCCAGTATAGACAAATACTTTAATACACCAGTATTTGGTATAGATTTCTCCTCGTGTTTGAATCATGTGTTTGATTTCATTGCGTGAGGTTATGTTTGCCAGTGAGTTATCCAAGTGCATTATTTCAATACTGTAAATGCACCTTATTGGATACATTTTAGAAATAGTTTTTTTCCATGGTATTTGAGAGCTTTAAACTGTGAATCAAAATGAATTGCATGCAGTAACGGGTCTTAGAATATAATGTATTATTGTGACGCCGCAAGGGTTGGCATTTCCAAAGTACATGCTGGCGGTTATTTCGAAATCACGCACTTCGAAGTCCGATTTTTTCATCCCAACGACTTCGAATTAACGAGGTTTTACTGTATTAATATTGGTGACAGCTGCTCTATTGGTTGCTTTTGTGTGGTTAAACCAATTATCAAGCAGCCTAGAATATGGGTAGTATTCATGATTAAACTCACCTCCATGCTTCTTCCACGTCCAAAACTTCCACAACCTGGGAAAACCGCACCTTTGCATGTGCTTCAGCCAGGCGGATAAGAGATTCCAGCTGGCGAGGATAGGCTGTGATCTGTCCTCTTCCGCTACCTACTTTCCGCATATCGACGTAGGCTTGTATAAGGCGCTGAGATGCCAATTCGCTGAGTTTTGGATGAATATGCTCCTTGGCATAAGCAATGTAGTCACGCAATATACTCATGTCCTACAACAAATGAGAAATAGACGTGGCAACATTTCACAAAACATTTTTTTATTTAAAAAAATCTTAATGTACACATTTCATTTTCAACAAAAAAAGGTCTCAGTAACATTTAAAATCTTAAAATTGTATGGACTGCAATAAGCAGTAAAACTAGTAAATGGAAATCAACTACTGTACACTCAAGTGTGCTGACCACACAATGAACTTTCCACCAAGGATAGCAATTTAAGGTTGTTCAGTTTATATCTGATCATTTTTCAAGAGATAACTGGTCGCGACCAACACATGTTCTACTGGACCCCGAGTTCTGTAGACTATAACCCAACATCAAAGTTTCCATTGAAACAAACTCTGGTGGAGCACAGGCATTCCTCCCTGCAAGCTTTCCAGACACTCTCCACGGTGCATGGACGGCAAT
The DNA here is from genome assembly GCF_040414725.1 of Anabrus simplex. Classification (NCBI taxonomy): domain Eukaryota; kingdom Metazoa; phylum Arthropoda; class Insecta; order Orthoptera; family Tettigoniidae; genus Anabrus; species Anabrus simplex. The sequence continues at coordinate 121,194,571 of NC_090268.1, read as the reverse complement.
GTTGGAGAAGTCTTCTCAACAGTCCAAATGGAAAGAAATCCACTAAGAGTGGCATCGGAGCTCTTCACAGCAATGTCTTGAAATTGAATTACACAAATTCCTTTATTTCCTTTAGATTTCCTGATAAAAATGCACAGATATTCTGGCAGTAAGACTCAAGGGCTAGTTCAAGTGGTATGTTTGCTCCATACAGTTGTGAGATGTCTGTCTGAAAGATAAGTGTCATAATGGATTCTTGTGAGTATCTTGCATTTATTTCCATGTTATTCTTAACCTTGTGAATGATCAACTTATCACGTTGTGTTTGGTGGATTTTCTTGGCACACTAAATGGCGAATCTCGTGAAGCACTATTGCATACTGACTCTTTGAAATCCACTTTCTGGTGCTTTTTGTAGGCGAATGTTGTCCGGGCTCCCCTTTTGTGTAATGGGCCATAACAGTTTTCTCACCAGTCACCCTGAATGTTAACCCATTCCCCTGATGCTGTTTTACTGTGCGTGTACAAAAAACTAGCATGGAAAAGGACCATGACACAACCTTACCAACAACAGTTGAATTTCAACACAATTTCTCAATACCCATGAACAAAACTCACACACCTACAACAGCAGAACTGTAGTTAAACCAGTCACTCACCAGATGGCAGCAGCATTACACAATCAGTTGGACATAAATCGAACGGACCCTCTGTATTTCTATAGCATGTATGTGGTGTGCAGGATCATTAGACTGTGTGTAGAGGCCACGAGGAAGAGTCACAACAAGGTGGATTAGCCTGATTATCAGTACACGTTGAAGAACAATCTAATAAAGGAAGGCAATGACAGGGAATCATGGTGAAAAATAATCTATGCTATCACAATGACCACCAAACCTCTTACAGGAGGCCAGGATTGTGAAGAGAATATGTATTTATTACTGAAAATGAGGCAGTAAATACAGTGCAGGGGTTTGATATAGGAATATTTTTTTTTTTTTTTTTGCTAGTGGCTCTACGTTGCACCGACACAGACAGGTCATATGGCGACGATGGGATAGGAATGGTCTAGGACGGGGAAGGAAGCGGCCGTGCTGTGGCCTTAATTAGGGTACAGCCCCAGCATCTGCCTGCTTTGAAAATGGAAAACCACGGAAAACCATCTTCAGGGCTGCCGACAGTGGGATTCGAACCCACTATCTCCTGGATGCAACCTCAGAGCTGCGTGCCCCTAACCGCATGGCCAACTCGCCCAGTGATTAAAATGTTAGTAATGTTTTGTTTTACCTGAAATTACTGCTACACTTTATTTCCAATTTTAAGTTACCATATGCTGTATGCCGACCTCCATATGGTATTGATAGGTGGATTTGCCCATTCTGTTGAAAGTACACAAGAACTTCATTTATCCGGCCCTTATTAATCCGGATCTCTAGTTTATCCGGATCGAAAATAATAAATATTTACTTTTACTTGTAAGGTTACAGTATTTTCTTTTACTGCGTTGACCCTTCTTGCGGAATTGGGAGTAATTCGGCCAGGGTCTATCAAAGGTACTGTCCCGGCGTTCGCCTGGAATTGAGAATGGGGTACCGCTGAAAACCATTCCGAGGACGGCCGAGGTGGGATTCGAGCCCACACTCTTCTGAATTCAGCGCACTATTAATTCACTGATGTTGAATTTGAAAATGAAACCGGTGCTCCATCAGAAGAAACAATGACTCATGGAGAGGCAACCATGCAGCTGGACAAACTGATGGCCTATTTATAATCCTTAAATGAAACCACACTGGCAGAACTGTTCTTAGTAAAACATCTTCGTGATCGTACTGCACACAAACACTATATAAACAGAAAACAGAAAAAACTCTCACATTATTTTAATGAATAAAACAGTTGTAAATGTACAAAAAGTGTTCTGAAAAAAAGGTATTAATGTACAACTTACGTTAATAGATTATATAACATATACTGCACTTGTATTTCAGTTTTTTCCCGGATTATCCGGATTTTCGATAATCCGGAGTAGTTCCGGTTCCACTTAATCTGGATAAACGAGGTTCTTATGTAGTCAATCATGAATACGGACCAATAAAATGAAATTAATTTCATATAATGTCATCTAGATTTCATTATAGAAGTTATGCACCTGATGCCAGTTACTCATTGATCGTATACTCATTTGAAGTGAGACCATGAATACACTGTTTGTAGTCGCTGCTGGTTTGCTGTATCACTACTGACGTTATATTGTTTCTATATAAAATTTCTAGGGTTTTGATGATTTTCCCTCATTTTTTGTGGCTTGTGATTGATTAGTGATGGTCTGGGTAGAATCTAATGTAATGCATACGGAAACTTTTGAGAATCAATACTTGCATTTGAAACTATCTCTAGCAGAACGTAACTTTTAAAAGTAGAGTACGTCTAACAGTCATTTATGTGGCACAACACTTACAGAAACTTACTGAGTATACCGGTGACCAAATAAGAAGTGACGTAATTTCCATGGTGAAACTGAATTTAAAGTATGCAGATTTTTAAATCACATAATTTATGTAAGAGATTTTGTAAGATAAGAATTATATTTCATCATGGCCATGTTTGCCAAATTGTTGATAGTTTTAAGTCACTCCTGGATCTTCAGCTTTCCTGTATCGTATGTTTTTTTTTTTTTCAGGGTCCCTCTAAACACAGAAAATTGAGGCTCCACAGTATATGTGTTGAAGAAATGGGATTAATGAAGAGAGAGGCCATGTGTTTGAAGACTGCAGTGCACAAGGATGTGGAGACTATCCTTGTCCTTTTGAGTTTTTACGTTTGTCCTGATCTCCTCATTCTATTGCACCGTCTCCCCACACTGAATTGTCGTTGTGTTTATCCCATTATGTGTTACTTTCCTTGTTCTTATCAAAGGATGTTAGCTCTTAAACAAAGCAATGATGATTGTTGCTTATAAGAAGCCTAACATCAAAATCATATACATCTCTTTCACGAGATATTAAAGAAAGTTACATGACCTTGACTTGAATATCATACTCACCATTAGTTCATCTTCTTCCGAACTGCTAGTTTTGTAATAAAGCGAGACCAAATGACGAGCAAGTCTACGATCAAAGAGCTCATCCTGAGGGTCCAGCATTAAGAAGATCAAGTCAAATCTGTGAACAAGAACATACATAAAATCTATATGACCCTCAAAAAACTAGCATTCAGTTATTGTAGAAGTAATTTAAACTCAGATTAAAGGCTTAATACATTACACACTTTGTGCTAATAAATGTTTTGCCAAGCACTTTAATACTAAAGTTCACTTATTAGCAGATGCTCTGATATCATTACCCAATTTGAAGTGTTTAGACTGAAAGAAAAGGCTCAATTTTCCATTTAAATATCAGAGTGGAAACGTGTGACAATCTCTCACACCAGCATTTATGTAGTCAACTGGGTCACAGTGAGAACTGATGGTAGAATGAGTAGTTACAGAGGTTTTTCGTGGATCGTTTATTGAAAGGCGTAAAATGGCAGGGAACAATTCAGGTGAGTGGAAATGTAGTTAATAGCTTGACCTATGCCAACACCTTGGTGTTAATCCCTTGACGCCGACCTCCATGTTCTCGCTTGGAAAGATGAAATGCTATTCAGACAATAACGGTACATCTTTAAAGCTGAACAATTTTTCCTTCTATGCAAGAATCTGCATAAATCAGCATTTTTAAAAATAGTGACTGAATTAGTCTCATCTCGTTCCACTTGAGCGTGTATAGACAGTTCAAGGAGCTATAAAGTCTGTTTTGAGCATGGAATCTGGAAGGAATCTTGCTTTGAGTGCAACAAATGCAAAGTTGGACTCCACAGGGATGGACATTTCAAGGTGTACCATACCTTAAAATCTTCAATTTATTGTAGGAAGTTAAACTGTAACCCAAAATGTCAGTTTGATACAGAGTGACATGGAAAGGTGGAATTAAAATAACACTAATAAAAAAACATTGTTCAAGCCAGAATTTTTGGATGATCCACAATAATGCATCATGTCACTCCCTATTAACTTCCTACTCTGCACTCATGCAAGAACGGAATACTTAAACTGGAGAACAAAGTAACAATGGACCAAATTCCTTACCTGGACAAGAGAGTATGGGGTAACATGATGTTTTCAACAATAGTCTTGTTTTTGTTCCACTGAGATTCGCAGGGATTGGCAGCAGCAAGGATAGAGGTTCGAGCATTCAGTTGGCAGATGATTCCTGCCTTCGCTATGCTCAGTGTTTGTTGCTCCATCACCTTAAGAGTACCAATGCAGGTTTAAGTATATGAGTATAGGAAAGAAACAAGTGTCAAATCAAGTCAAATCTGGAATACATGTTTAAGGTTAAGTCTACAAAAATAAGGAACAAATACTTTCTTAAAAGATCAGGAACATAAATTTCACTGCCAGACCATGGGTGCATTCATAAAACAATCAAGTTGCAGGTCATTTCACTCTCGAATGCACATTGTAGTGCACTAATTTAACCATTTCCTTTTTATTTAATTGTGTCCAAAAAATATTTAATCACTGACACAATATAAAACATATGACTCAAAGAAAAGTCACGAAAAAAAAAAACCAGTTGATAGTGAAACTGCAGTAAAACCTCGTTAATTCAAAGGCTTTGTCGCCATAAGACCTACCTGTATTAGTGCGTCACAAAAAGAGAGAGAGAGAGAGAGAGAGACATTGGGACGCAAATATCGGACTTCGAATTAACTGCCACCTCGTAATTCAGAAATGCCAACCCATGCCGTGTCACAAAAGATTTTAAGATCCATCACTGCACGCATTTAACCTTGATTCACAGTTTAAAGCTTTCAAACAACTATTTCCAAAATTTATCCAACAAGGTGCATTTACATTATTCAAATAATACACAACGATAAATCACTGGCAAACATAACCTCACAGAACGGGGCGGAAAGCGTGATTCAAAGACGAGAAGATATCTATGCTGGCTCCCCATTTTAAGTGCTTTATTCATTAGATTGCTGTACTGCATGCATTTTAGATGACCTGTATTTGCACGGAAAGTATCCAATGCCCTTAGAACATGTGGCTTATGGAACTTTCCTATGACGAGTGGAAAAAGTCTCTTGCTTCCGCGTGCATTGCAACACAGTACAATTATGTATCTCCTTTAAAATCATAAGTCCATTGGGATTTGGCGTTTAAAAAAAAAGCTGTTTAATTGGCATTGACAATATTGTTTGGTGCGTACAAATCGATTATAAGAGCCACGCTTTTTCGCCAATCGTCGGCGTCGCCAGTGTTCGCAGATTCTGCTTCTCCGCACAATGCCTGCTACGTGATGATGTGGTGTCTCTTAAAATGCTGAATACAAAAGAATTATGATTTCACTCGAACTTAGCAAATATGAAGCACGCTGTAGACACACCGAAGTGAGTGAAAGTACGTAAAGCTACCCCTGCACACCCGGAAGACGGGTTCTATCATGAGGCGGATAAATTTTGAATTAATTTAAACAACACGTAAAACCGCATCGCATATTTCCGGGAATGAGAGCTGCTTCGAATTAGGCAGGATTTTGAATTAACCGATTTTGAATTATCGAGGTTCTACAGTCATTTAACACAAACACATGCAGCTCAAACAAAGAAAGGAAAGGAACAGAAAGCATTACATGTTAATACATTACTTAATAGAACGATAAAACATAATAAACAAATAGAACTCAAACTAAGGAAAATTAAATAGTATCTGGCCAATATTTAGCCAGGCCACAGGCCTCCATGGTGCAGCTCAATGGACACCTGCTGCAGTTGATGAGATGGGCCATTGTTGATCCTCTCCACATTCCTCCCTGTGGGTGGGGGTGGTAGAATAACACCCACGGTATCCCCTGCCTGTCGTAAGAGGCGACTAAAAGGGGCCTCAGGGGCTCTGAACTTTGGAGCGTGGGTTGGCGACCACGGGGCGCTCAGCTGAGTTTTGGCACTGCTTCCACTTACTTGTGCCAGACTCCTCACTTTCATCTATCCTATCCGACCTTTCTTGGTCAACTCTTGTTCTTTTCCGACCCCGACGCTATTAGGTTTGCGAGGGCTAGGGAGTCTTTCATTTTCACCCCCTTCGTGGCCCTTGTCTTACTTTGGCCGATATCTTCATTTTTCGAAGTGTTGGACCCCTTCCAATTTTCCCTCTGATTAGTGTTATATAGAGGATGGTTGCCTAGTTGTACTTCCTCTTAAAACAATAATCACCACCACCACCTCTCCACATTCACATAGTATGGAATTACAAGGAAAATTTAACCACATTCTTACAAAGCAAGTGACTTCTCCCTTTACCTTCAATGAAAAAGATTGATATCTCAAATACTCCAGAACATTACTTAAGCAGAAGTTAGGAAATAATACAATCTGTAAAAATGGCTCTGTTCTTACAGTCTGACGACTTAACAAACTTATAAAAGTAGGAATGGTGTAGAAAAGTTTTCTATGTCTCATATCACATAAAACAAAGAACGTTTATACCTCACCATCTTGGTAAAAAAAAACCCACTATAAATTACAGTGTTTAAATGACAATGATACAATTACTCTACTTGATTTGGACCTTCACAGTTAGATGTTCCATAATCAAGAAATGAAGTTCTTTTTACTTAAATAACTTATTCAACTTATCTATGTAATTCACACAGTTTTTTTTTCCTGGAAATTTTTTTTTTTTTTTTTTTTTTTTTTTGCTAGTTGCTTTACGTCGCACCGACACAGATAGGTCTTATGGCGACAATGGGACAGGGAAGGGCTAGGAGTGGGAAGGAAGCGGCCGTGGCCTTAATTAACGTACAGCCCCAGCATTTGCCTGGTGTGAAAATGGGAAACCACAGAAAACCATTTTCAGGGCTGCCGACAGTGGGATTCGAACCTACTATCTGCCGAATACTGGACACTGGCCGCACTTAAGCGACTGCAGCTATCAAGCTCGGTTTTCTGGAGATTCAAGTACATTAAATAAGCAATAAGCGTGCAAATGTGGTAATAGGTATTCTTTCAGGTGAAAGGATGCAAACTCTCTATCTGACAACCTACAATAATTGTATGGATTCAAACACATTTTTACAATCTGTGAAGCACAGAATCAACATAGAACTACTTCTCGATACAGAATGTGACCTCACCTCATGAAGCACGCTCCGTGTTGAGTCGTTCATCTTGTCAAATTCATCAATACAGCAAATTCCATTGTCAGCTAATACAAGAGCTCCCCTAAAACAAATTCAAGGTGAGATTATCAATGATCAGGACCTCATTATTGCCATCCAAAGAAGTTAACATACAATGCAAATCAGCTTACGTTTGTAATACAAGTTGCCTAGTCTCTGGGTCTTTGGTAACATATGCTGTAAGCCCTACAGCTGAAGAGCCTTTGCCTGAAGTATACTGACTACGAGGAACCAAGTTGTACACATACTGGAGAAGCTGAGACTTGCTCGTACCAGGATCTCCACACAACAGGATATTGATTTCAGCCCTGAAATATAGTAAATGAATCTACATTCAATCACAAGTTAAAGCACAATCACCAGAAGCTAAACAAAAAAAACTACACACACAAGAGACTAACAGTAATAAGGATGATAAATATTTTTCAAAAACATGGGCAAAATAATCTAATATTGTTAGAACGCCTCCAGAAGTTGGTTGTGTTGATAAACATTTTTCCTCTTTTTGCAATGGATAGGAATAAGACTAAATATTGAACTTACACAGTGACTGGAGATTAGCAGGAGGGTGCAGCAGGGCAATGCATTCTATCAGTGTACCCATACTGACTGATGCAGCTGAGACCTTGACTAGCAGGCAAGAGAGTAGAATTCAAGCCAGTGAGATGAAATTCCTAAGTAGTATGATAGGAAAGACAAGGAAAGACAGAGTGAGAAATGAAGATGTTAGAAAGTAGGTTGGGATGGGAAAGCTAAAGGAGAGAACTGAAAAGAATAAACGTCGCACCGACACAGATAGGTCTCACGGCGACGATGGGATAGGAAAGGCCTAGGAGTTGGAAGGAAGCGGCCATTGCCTTAATTAAGGTACAGCCCCAGCATTTGCATGGTGTGAAAATGGGAAACCACGGAAAACCATCTTCAGGGCTGCTGACAGTGTGATTCGAACCCACTATCTCCCGGATGCAAGCTCATAGCCGCGCACCCCTAAACCACGGCCAACTTGCCCGGTAAGAATAAACTAAGGTGGTTTGGACATGTAAAGAGGATGGAGGAGAATAGAATTCCAAGACAGATGCTGGAGGCAAAGTGCAAGGGCAAGAGAGGAAGATCTAGAACAAGGTAGACTGAATCAGTGAAGAGCGGCATAAGAAGAAATTTAGACAGCGATAAGATCATTGAAGAGGAATGGTGGAAGGAAAGAGGAAGACGGAGAAGTGCCATAAATAACCCGATCCGGCAGGAGCTGGATAAGGGGAAATGATGATAATGAATTAGCAACATTTAGTTTTACCAACAATTTCTGCTGTCCTTTATCACCAATTTTCAGTTATGGTACGCCGTATTTCATTATATATATATACACATACATACTGTTACGAATAAAACTCCATCTGTTTCATTACTCTAATTCATTTCAGGATGACCTAATAAATGCACACACACATATTTAAACATAAGCAATTCTAACCAGTTATGAATGCCCATACCACTCCATTTATAAATCTCTCTATCTTATGGCGCTGCAAGGGTCCAGCCCGTTCCTTTACCTGGAACGCCAATCCTTACTTTCACTTTCCCCCCAAGTCCAGTCACCCCCTACAGCCACTGTGCATAGACAGCTGGATTTGAACACAATGCCCCTGGCTATACAACACACGACGATTGTTCGTCGGCTCGACTCCAATGATAGTCCAGTACTTCGCACAGTCCTGCGCAGTGAACAACTGAACAGCTCAACAGCATTCAACAGCAAGATGATACTCACAATAGTGAACATTAACACAGGTCCATTTATCCTTGCACTCACAATAGCGGGTTTCCTCACTGGCTCACGGCGATTCACAGTCCACGGAATTTCACAAACGCACAGTACAGCCTACCATTCTGTCACCTCCATTTATACACTCACGGGTCTCTCTGACACTACAACAGCTCCTCGTTCAGACCTCGGTGGGACACTGGCGACAGCCAACACCTCTGTCGCCCTCAGCCCAGCCACCGACCACCAATTTACTGAGTGTCACACCGACTGCCACACGGAGTCCAACTCTGACTAAATGTCCGCGGCTTGCCTCCCTTTTTTTATAGCTAGCGTGATTTGATCCAGAAATTTCACGAACTGACTACAGGCAGAACATTCTCGCTGAATCTCAAAGAAACTCACAGGTAAGCCGGCTGCCGAGAACAATACATGGAAAGGCCGGCCCCACCCCACAAGCCGGCTGGAGGATTCCAGGTCGTCTTAGTCACCACCCCCTTCCTGAAAGTACGGAAAGGAGCTACCACGGGGCTGGTAGGTAACAACACACACAACCAATGCTAGACCATATACTAGTTTGTAGCGAGACCATCAATACATCGTTTATAGTTGCTACTGGGTTACTAAAACAAATTGTTGTTCAAGATTATTTCACATTCGATATGGTGCTTGTTTTAGTATGACTAATTTTTCCAATATAAATTCTTCCTCACATAAAAGAGGCTCCACAGATTTTTGTTATAAAAATTGAAAAAGAAAAGTGCACCTATTTTTGCTAACTGAGTATATTTTAGAATTTCCTCTAATACTCTTTGTCGAACTATATTACAAGTTACCTGGTACATCAAAACCATAATTTCTCAACTTTGTTATATACTCATGCACACATTGATCTAGACATTTACCTTTTCAGTATTTGAAAAAAACATCACACACTTTTGTTGCTTTCAGTTTTGCTTTTTGGCTGCACCAACATCTGATCATTTTAGGTTGAGGCTACTGGCTTTACATCTTGTTTTTCTGCATAAGAGACAGCTTTTGATTTTAAAGTTCTGGTAAAACAACACTTCTTGTTTTTCATGTTATTTTATTCAATGTCTTAAAAAAAATTAAAAAAAAAACCCCACACCCTCCCTCAGTAGCAGGCTTTTGCACAAAAGATCAAAAGGAAGTTTTATAGCATAGTTCATGATACATTAACATTCGGAATACGATTTTGCGTTACTTTAGCGCTACGAGACTCCACGTCTTGTTCTTTGACGAGTTATTTTTAAAAATTTTCCTTGCCCTGAAAAGCCGGGGGGGGGGGGGAAATAATATGTGAGTGGGGTCAACACACGAGTAAATACAGTATTTATTATTATGAGAGAATTTTTTATAAACCACATACAAAATAGTGCTTGCATGAAGAATTTGTTATAAATTTGCATCAATCAAGTGATTCAAAATTTTTGAGCCTAAAATTCACACTTCGAAAATGCAAATGAGTGCTTTCAGTAACAGAAAATGGATATTCAGTCCATAGCACCGAAATAAGATATAGTAGATTAAAAAATGCCAGTCTCTAATAAATAGATTAACAATTCAACCAAAAATTATTTTTAGGCTAATATTTGAACAATCCACTGGCTCAGTTAGATCTTTTGATAATGATGGGATAGGGTTTGGACTAGGACAGAAGTGGCCATGGCTTTGGAAACCAGAGAAACGTAAGGCTGTGAGGAAAGTGAGGAAAAAGTATACAGGCATAATACAAGTGGCTGAGATGATGTACGTCAGGAATATGTTTGGCACGACAAGATATCGGAAAATCTGGAAAAAGGACCTAATAAAGTTGTTTAAAGCAGGACAGCTGTACTGTTACTTCTTTTTAAATCTTCACAGAGATTGAATTTATTATAGCATATATACTATGAAGGGGTCTAGCTTATTGGCTAAATGGTTAGCGTGCTGGCCTTTGGCCACAGGGGTCCCAGGTTCGATTCCTGACAGGGTCGGGAATTTTAATAATCAATGGTTAATTCCGCTGGCACGAGGGCTGGGTGTACGTCATCTTCTTAATAATTTCACCCTCATCACGACATGCAGGTCGCCTACGGGCGTCAAATCAAAAGACCTGCACCTGGCGAGACCAACATGTCCTTGGATACTCTCGGCACTAAAAGCCATACGCCATTTCATTTACTCTGAAAGGATGACAGAATTAAATTTTATTTTTAACATCGTGCAATGTACACTCGTTTCACCATCGAAAATGGAACAGACTGAAGAAGATAAATTCAACTACCGCACTTAAGATTAGATTTCTATTTTTAACTTCATCAAGTGATGGAATGACAGAGGATAGTATAATGTATGGGTACATATTATACATACACTAGAGTCCCGTTAATCCGAACTGAAGTATTCAATTTTTAAAAAAATTCTCCTTATTGAATTGAAAGAACATATTATAAAATGAAGATTTCCTTGCATTTTACTTTTTTTTTTGCTATTTGCTTTACGTCGCACCGACACAGATATGTCTTATGGCGACGATGGCATAGGAAAGGCTTAGGAATGGGAAGGAAGCGGCCGTGGCCTTAATTAAGGTACAACCTGGTGTGAGAATGGGAAACCACGGAAAACCATCTTCAGGGCTGCCGACAGTGGGGCTCGAACCCACTACCTCCCGATTACAGAATACTGGCCGCACTTAAGCGACTGCTGCTATCGAGCTCGGTAGTCATATTTTATTAGAATAACTTAATGTAAACATAATTACACATCATAAACCATCAATCAACGTTTATCTTTACAAAGTCTGTTAGTTTCTTTTGCCGTAGTGATTGGAACCTACACTACTTGAAAATGCAGTGTTAAACCAGTGTCTCATAAACATCACATCAGTGGGCGTAGCAGCAGAGTGTTGCTCGACGTAACGTACGGCAAGTTCTAAGGCGGCCGTGGCATCTGAATGCGACACTAGTTGTTCATTGTGGTCTTCTTCGTCGTCACTCTGTTCCTCATCAACTCCAACTTCTTTCTCCACCATAGCTACAATTTCTTGGTTTGTTTGTAATTGATGACAGTCAGCTTCCATCCACTCGCTAATGCCATTTTCACTGCCGTTTCCTCGTCTACGGGTTCTTAAATACCCTACTGTAATTTTGTATTTTGTTAATGTAACTGCTAAAGAATGGACATTTCAAATTACAGTATGTACTGTACTGTATTGTAGAAACTATTTTCCACAGACGGTTGAGGAGCTGGCCTTCTGACCCCAACTTAGGCAGGTTCGATCCTGGCTCAGTCCGGTGTTATCTGAAGGTGCTCAAATACGTCAGCCTCGTGTAAGTAGATTTACTGGCACATAAAAGAACTCCTGCGGAAGAAAATCCCGGCACCTAGGCGTCTCCGGAAATCGCAAAAGTAGGGTTTTTTTTTTGCTAGGGGCTTTACGTCGCACCGACACAGATAGGTCTTATGGCGACGATGGGATAGGAAAGGCCTAGGAGTTGGAAGGAAGCAGCCGTGGCCTTAATTAAGGTACAGCCCCAGCATTTGCCTGGTGTGAAAATGGGAAACCACGGAAAACCATCTTCAGGGCTGCCGATAGTGGGATTCGAACCTACTACCTCACAGCCGCGTGCCTCTACGCGCACGGCCAACTCGCCCGGTACAAAAGTGGTTAGCGGGATGTAAAAGCGATAACATTATTATTAGAAAATATTTTCCGGTTAATCAGAAATTTTCGTAATCCGAATAGGCTCCGGTCCCAATTAGTTCGGATTAACGAGACTCCACTGTATTATATACAGGGGATGTAAAAGAAATGTACACACTTCTCAACAAATACATATTCTTTATTGCGAGTTAGTACTGAACTTAATTACAGTGGAACCTGGATTCTCCGTTTCTGGAGAGACCACGGAAAAAAAAGGTACAATTCGGCAAAATGAAAAATTCAGGAATGAATTGCAAACCATCAACAATTTGGCTTCACATCACAATGAAATATGTAACAAAAATACAGCACTAATGGACCTTGCCCTAAGAAGCGACAGCTGCTCAGCCCGAAAGCCTGCAGATTACAGGGGGACACATGGTCAGTATGATGAATCCTCTCTGCCGTTACTCCTGGTTGTCTAGACAGGTGTCGCCAATTAATGGCAGAGTGGAACTAGAAGCAGCCCTAACATACAGTTAAAAATGCCTGATCTGTCCAGGAATCGAAAAACTGGGCCTTCGGGTAAGAGGCAGGCATGTTACCCCTATGTCACGGGATGGCATATAAAAAAACTGTTGTTTTTATAAGAATATTTTAACAGAAAATTAGGACTAAATCAGTAATAGGTAATCCCAATACCTCCCATGGCTGTATGTATGGAACGTGCAACATCTGTTCTGATCTCGAAAACATAACTGCATCCTATCATATTAAAATACTAGACTCGTGTTAGGAAGGAGCTATTTCGATTCCTGTCTGAAAGCCCAGCGACCATATAGTGCCCTGGGAGAAGTGCTGAAAACCTGTTCGGCGATACCATTGGGAGGGGAAGTAAAATTGAACACCTAACCCTGGACATAATGCAGATGTTTTACAAGTAAGAACAACTGATGAAACTCGTTCCATTTTCGAGCAGAACTGTCGAAATGCGCTGTCTCCTTTCAATTGTTGCGGCCACTCACTGCTTTATGATTTCCGAGGTCTCCCTAAATAATACCAGCTGAATGCAATGTTAAGATGGCCTCTTGTGCAAGTTCACTGCCGATCGTGTTTTCAGTACAGTACTTGCTCTAGTTATCGCAATAATGGGACACTAATGCAAACCGTTTGTCCACCAAATCCAGATTTTGAAATTCACTGACATTTCCTGGTTTTCCATACATAAAAACAAATTTTTTTCCCTGACACAATGCAAAAAAATAAAATTATAAAGGAAGTTTCCATCTATGACAGTAATATTAAAATACATTTCGAAAACTTAACACCCAAAAAATAAATGAGCAATTAATGTGCATGTTAAATTTCAAAACTTGGAAGTTGAATTTAGTCTAATTAAATTCACTTAAAAAACAAAACAAAAAACAAACACCCAACCCATTCCTGCTTCAGCGAAGAAATGTCTTCATCTATAGCCACTAACGACTGAGGAACTTCTGCCATCACCCTTCGCTTCTTTTCTTCTAATTCTTTGAGCAACAAAGCGGCCTTTCTCTTACTTTCTTTTGCAAAGAATCTTCTACTTCCAATGCTTCACGTTTCTCCATTAAATTTTGAACATACAAAGCATGAGCATTCCTTGCAGCAAGGAGCATGTTCTTATTAATGGAGACCTTTTCAATTCCACCAAGGTTTGAAAAGTAGCATCCCTTTGTGCTACAAGGTACTCTTGTACTGTAGCAAGTTCTCTACCATAATTTCTTTATTAACCGAAAAATCATGTTCAAGTGAAGCATTTCCAAGAAACAATATTAGTATCATTTTCATAAATGAAGCCAACTTTTCTGTTTTCAAATTTACCATTGGCAAAACACTGTGGAGCCAAAAGTGATATAACCTCTGGTATTTTGAAGACAAAGAATTCACTACTTCTATGAAAGTATCATTCTCACAAACAGAAGTGAACTCCCTTTCTATATGATCGGCTTCATTACCCGAGATCCATTTGTTTTCAACAAAGGCATTTAAAGCTATCCTTAGCCGTTTGCTGCTGAGAGGTTGCTTGGCTACACTTGGATCGAAACAAGAAATTCCTTCAGTCAGTTTATATACCAGCGGTAACCGTTCCAGTAACTTCTTGCACAAAGCTATCCGTCCTCTTAGACAATCTGTGCGAAACACTAATATATCTCTATAATTTAATCCAGGAGTGCCACAAAATGCTGCTCTAGCAGCATAACCTATGTCAATTTTCGATGTAGGCAAAAGATTTTCTTTACTGACTAAATTAATTTGGACAAAGTTTTCTGAAGAAACCACGGTGCCAATTTTTGCCGAGTCACATTCTCGCCACTTGTCTTCCACAAACTATACTGGGGTATGGTACACAGATGAACTATATATGTTAATAAAATTACATCTACACTGAACACTATTAAACCTATACCACACACGCCGAGCGAGGTAGCTTAACCACGAGGTGATGTAGACAATAAGGATAGCAGCCAGGTTTTGAGATTTAGCATAAGAAATTTCATCTTTTATTTTATCCGTACTGAACCGAGATCACAAATACTTATAGTTTTTAGAGGTTCCACCTGTTCAATACAAAACAATGTTGCCTGAATATATTACAACATATTAACTTCATTTAGCAGTACAGTGGAACCTCGATTCTCCGTTTCTGGAGGGACCACGGAAAAAAACATACAACACGGGAAAACGGAAAATCCGGGAATGAATGAACCATCAACAATTTGGCTAAACATCATAAAAATGAAATATGTATACTTATAATCTTTCAAACACCCCTAAACCAAACCAAACTGCAGCCCCAATGGGCCTTCCGCCTGCCAAGCGACCACCCTTGGTCCGAAGGCCTGCACATTACGAGGTGACGCATGGTCAGTGTGACGAATCCTCTCAGCCGTAATTCCTGGCTCTCTAGACTGGGGCCGCCATCTCGCCATTCAATAGCTCCTCAATTAAAGGTAATCGTAGAATGAGTGAACCTGGAACCAGCCCTCATATCGAGGTAAAAATGCCTGACCTGGCCGGTAATTGAAGCCGGGCCCTCTGGGTGAGAGGCAGGCAAGTTAGACCGCGGGGCCGGCTTCAAACATTAATTACCGGTATGCAACTTACAAATCTCGAAACTTTACATTCAGTTTTACCGGGGAAACTTTGTCAGTTTCCTCTGAAAACTTCTTTCAGTTCAGCAATTTTGATTAGCCGGAGCCAAACTCTTTGAAAAATCTAATGCGGTACCCACAACAGCAAGCCAAACAACAATCGACCACAAGTAGTTTTTAATTCTCTATCTCTGATCGAATAAAATGAAGCACATTAGATACAAAAGCGCCCAACATGATGGCAATATATTTTTTAAAATCATTCGTTGTAATTTGGTCACCGGTATACTGTTCGTAGTCAGTTTATGGAAATCTTGTACCGCGTAAATTAGGCCTACATCGGCTTTTCAAGGTTATGTTGAACTCGAGAATATGGTTTCGTATGTAAGTATCGAGCTTCAAGTTCTCAAATGCATTAAATTCAATTCTGCCCGTCACTAATCAAAATCAAATTGGAGAGAAAAAATGTCATTAACATTTCCGAAATTACGATTATTCGCGACCTTGAGCTCAGCTGGGAAGCGCTCGCTGTACAAGTCGGTACGAGTGCGAAATGATACAAAGCTTTAAATGTGACGTGCGCAAATAAAACGACTGCAGTTTTCACAACATTTTAACACAAAAACATAAAATTCCCAGTCTTATGTTAGGACGAAAACAGTAATGGGCAATCTCAAAACCTCACATGACTTTATGTATGTAAGGTGCAACATCTGTTCTGGTCTCGATAACATAATCGTGCACGATAATATTAAAATACTACTGTAAATTTGTTTTACTTAAGGAGCAGATTTGATTCCAGCCTGAAAGCCCAGTGACTATACAGTGCCCTGAGGGAAATGCTGAAAAACTGTTAGGCGATACACTTGAAAAAAGTAAAAAAAATAAACATCTAACCATGGACATAATTTAGACGTTTTGCAAGTGCAAACATTTGACGAAATTCGTTTCCTGTTCAAGTAGAGCTGTCAAAGAAATGCGCACTGTCTGCTTCCAATTGTTGTGGACACTCTCTGCTTTTTGATTTCCACGGATTCTCTAAACAATACCACAGGAATGCGATGCTAGGATGGTCCTCTATGCAAGTTCGCCGCCGATCGCTTTTCCAGTACAGTACTCCCTCAAATTACCAGTACCGCAATGACGAGACATTAACACCAAGATCCGTAAGTAGGCCTATGCCATAGCCGCCTTTTCGTGAGATGCAGTTTATTGAAAAATGCGTGATCGAGGATTTAGCGTTGATGGGACTGACATTTCTGGACAGTTGATCCGGGAAATCGTTTCTTTGAGGAGCGGATAATACGGGAAAAACGTAATTTCCGGGAACGTATAACCAAGGTTCTACTGTACTAGTTTTGGCGTTTCTTTAGCGCCATATCAGCTGCAAGAAAGTCGTGAAAAACTGACAATTAATATAAAATATACATCAACATTTTTGTACAACTAACTCCTATAGACCTACTACTGCTGAATAAAGTTAATATGTTGTAATGCATTCAGGCAATATTGTTTTGCATTCAATAGGTGGAACCTTTAAAAACTTTATAAGTATTTGTGAGGTTTTGAGATGGCGCTCAACCGATATACCTGTTGATAAACTTAATTATAATAGGTATTTTATTTGAGCCTGTATTGACTTGTCTAAATCTATTAAAGAAACTATTTAAAATAGTTTTTGTTGGGTCCACCATGTCAATACACTTTTAATAACTGAAAATTATTTATTCTACCAAACATGTTTCAGGAACAATATGCATTCCCTTCATGACATAATAAATAATTTTCAGTCATTAAAATACAGTTATTAATTTATTAAACCTATACCACTCACGCCAAGTGAGGTAGCTATGTAGACAATACGGATGGCGGTCACGTTTCGAGATTTAGCACGAGAAAATTCACCTTTTATTTTATCAGTATTGAACCGAGATCACAAATACTTATAAAGTTTTTAGAGGTTCCAACTATTCAAAACAAAATAATGTTGCCTGAATGTATTACAACATATTACCTTCATTTAGCAGTTTTTCTCAGTTTTTCGATGGACCTCGAAAATAAAACGTACAACACGGGAAAACGGAAAATCTGGGAATGAATGAAAACCATCAACAAATTTGGCTAAACATCACAAAAATGAAATATGTATAATTATAATCTTACAAAAACAGTTAAACCAAACCAAACCAAACTACAGCCCCAATGGGACTTTGCCCGCCAAGTGACCGCTGCTCAGCCCGAAAGGCCTACAGATTACGAGGTGACGCAGGGTCAGTGTGACGAATTCTCTCGGCCGTTATTCCTGGCTCTCTAGACCAGGGACGCCATATCACCATTAAATAGCTCCTCAGGCTGAGTGGACCTGGAACCAGCCCTTATATCCAGGAAAAATTTCCTGACCTGGTCGGAATCGAACCGGGGCCCTCTGGATGAGAGGCAGGCACGTTTAGACTGTGAAACCGCATTAATTACCGGTACGCGAGTTCAAAATCTCGATATTTTATATTCAGTTTTACAGGGGAATCTTCGTCAGTTTCCCGTGAAAACTTCTTTCAGTTCAGCAACTATCAACTATGATTAACCAAACTCTTTGAAAAATCTAATAACGCCAAGCCAAACGACAATCGACTACAAGGAGGTAGTTTTTAATTCTCTCATCTAATAAAATAAAGCACATTAGATACAAAAGTGCCCAACATGATGGTGAAATCCCTTCTTTTCTTAATCTTTCATTGTAATTTGGTCTCCGGTACACTGTTCAGAGTCAGTTTCTGGAAATCTTGTACTGCGTAAATTAGGCCTCCCAGTCTTACATTAGGACCAAGACAGTAATAGGCAATCGCAAGACCTCCCATGGGTTTCTTCTTTAATGTAAGGTAACATGTGATTTGGTCTCGCTAACACAACCATGCACGATATTAAAATACAAAAATTTGTGTTAAGAATGAGCAGTTTCGATTCCTGCCTGGAAGTCCAGTTCCTCTACAGTGCCCTGAGGAAAGTGCCGAAAACTTGTTCGGCAATACGATCGAAAAAAAAAGTAAAAATATAAACATCTAACCCTGGATATAATGTGGATGTTTTATAAGTGCGATCATTTGACGAAACTCGTTCCGTCTTCAAGCAGAGCTGTCGAAATGCGCCGTGTCTCCTTACAATTGTTGTGGCCACTCCCTGCTTTATGATTTCTGAGATTCTCTGAACAATAACACCTGATTGCGATGCTATGATGCCCCCTTACGCAAGTTCACCGCCGATCGCTTTTCCAGTACAGTACTTGCTTAATTATCGCAATGACGAGGCGTTAACGCCAAGATCCATAAGTATGCCATAGGCATCCTTTCGTTAGATACAGTTTATTAAGAAAACGATTGATCGAGGATTTAGCGTTGATGGGACAGGAATTTCTGGACGGTTGATTCGGAAAATAGGTTCTTCGAGGAACGGATAATGAGGGATTTTTACAACGTGATTTAATTATGATGCTCGCGGGACCACGCAATTCGAACGCATATTCCAGGAAAACGTAATTTCCTGGAACGGATAATCGAGGTTTCACTGTACTAGTTTTGGCGTTTCTTTAGCGCTATCATCAGCTGCAAGAAAGTCGTGGAAAAATGGCAATTAATATAAAATATACATCAACATTTTTGTACAATTAACTCTGTACAGGTGGACACCCTGACAATGATCCATAGATATGCCATAGCTCCCCGTTGGTGAGTTACTGTTTCTTGAAACGTTTGTACGAGAATTTAGCACTGATGAGACAGAAATATCTGGCTAGTTGATGTGAGAAATCGCTTCTTTGAGGCAGGGATAAAGCAGGATTTTAAAAATATTATTTAATTAGGATGCTCGTGGGACCATGTAATTTGAAAACGTAGTTTCCAGGAACAAATGATCGAGATTCCATTGTACATATCACAGATTTAATACATTTACTTCAGTGCATGTTTTACGATACCTGAAGTAGCAAAGAGAGAACCTATCTTGATGCTTGCCAGAGGCAACAGCGAATGGTTGCTTGAATGTTTGTCAATGTGACCTCAGCGATTTCCATAAATGCTGTTGCAATTTCTTGATGGGCCTCCAGCACGGTGGTTTCCTGCGATACACAACATCCTTCAAGGTTCCCAAATGTTGAAGACCGGAGGTGTTAAATCTGGCGAACATGGTGGAAACTCAAATGTACTTTGTCCTATCCAGTGCCCCTGCAGATTCTGCTAAACTCCATTCAGCGATCAGGATTGTCCTCACTCAATGCATGCAATAATCTTGGTACATACAATTTCCACTTGGCAGCTTTCAGAAAGCGTTGTAAACCTGCAATGCCAACCACTGCCTCCCAAGCACATCGTGTAGTAGACTTCTGAAGAGATGATGCAAACTTATCTAAGACCATAGCCGAGGAAGCACGACATGCAACTATACGAGGTCTTCCTGATCTTCCCTAGTGCACATCACAAATGGCACCGTGCATCCCAAACTAACCACAAAGCCATGTAATTGTAAAGAATGTTTGAGGTCATGTTCCAACTATCATCCATCATATGTTAGACTTAAGAAAATACCGTACTACATATTACATAGATAACTCAATGCAATGTGGAAAATAATACGCACATACCATCCGTTATCAACGGACCCTATATTCTTAGCCACTAAGTTTACTTAATCTTAATTTTTTTTTCTATTTGCTTTACGTCGCACCGACACAGATAAGTCTTACGGTGCCGATAGGATAGGAAAGGCTTAGGAATTGGAAGGAAGCGGCCGTGGCCTTAATTAAGGTACACCCCGGCATTTGCCTCGTGTGAACTTAAGAATTAAAAAGGAACACGGAAGTGACACACTAACCTTGTTTATTATATTAGATGCAAGCTTCAACTTCAATGAGCAAGTGAACACTAACCTGAAATGACCTCTACCAGAATTAGTAAAGGTTTTCTTTGTTCCACCAAACAACTGGAGCAGAATTCCTTTTTTTATATCTTCATTCTCATAAATGGAGGGGGCAATGGCGCGAGCGAGGCGTTCATATATGTCGTCTTTTTGGGCAAGAAGTTTGAGTAACTCAACTCTCTCAGGAGGAAACTTGTGATCTTTCCTATAAATAAAAATAAATAATAAGAATGTTTCAAACACTGTTAACACAATTCTCTGCTGTTACTGCAAGTGTTCCACAGTCTCCTACGTACCCATCTTCCTGTTCATACAGCCGCTTGGTGTCCACCTTACGGAAGTGCACCACGTCTATGTGAGTTCTGTAGACAGAGCGCACGTTCCTCATGCGGGGATTCACTTGTAAAGCCATTGCTCGATAAATACCAGTGACTGTAACTCTATCACCAGGCTGAACACTGTCCACTAAGTCGTTGTGAGCAAACAATGCCACAGTGTGAGGAGTTTGACCGGCAGGCATGTCATCTGGGATATGGAAACAAAACAGATTAGAAGAAGAGAATAATTAAAACATACAAAACATAAGTAAACATTGAAAAAAAAAAAAAAAAAAAAGAGGCTACAGAATCATTTACTTTTAACCTTTTCACAGCTGCAAGCAACTATCATGAGTTACCTTAAGACATAGACTTTTATGACCACCAAATGACATTGTAATACTTAATTTTGGGGACACCAGGTTGTGTAATGCTAATAGTATGATCATGCATTTCGAACCTGCAACCCGGATCATGTTCAGAGCAATAACAAATATTTTACTGGAAACCGTCACTCCATAGTAACACGACCTATTATCTCCAAAATTAAGTACAGTAAAACCTCATTAAGACGTTTCTGCAGGGGACAAGGAGAAAGAACGTGTTAAGTGAGAAAACGTACTACCTGAATACACGAATAAAAACTATACAACTGGGATATGGAAACACTAGATACGATTCTTTCTGTCATAATGGAATTTTACGTCGTATATCCATGGGTAGAGTGAAAACTCTACGAGAAAAAGAGTATTAAAAGGTGTGAAAAACACAAGAGAACAAATACGAAAACTTATCCCGCTGGGGCGTATGAAATAATAGTGCACTGAAAAATGCTAAAAACACCAAACAACAAATATGAAAACATATGAACGGGTCCCACAAAAATATTGAAACATTACTGCAGATCACACTTTTTCTAAAACAAATGTTAATAGAAGGCTTTTATTTTGGACCAGATGGTTATTAAACTTTATTTTTCTCGTCACACACTTAGCCAATAAATTGGAGGTTATACACGGCCATGTGCGACTGCAACAGAATGACTTTGGCTGCCATTTTGAATTGAACAAAACTTTGACCAATGAAGACAAATTCAAGCAATTGAGTCAAAACTGGAAGGTGCAAGTTTCAACTTCACGCCAACTCTACGCGCTTAAAGATATGGATGCCATTCAACTTGCTGACAGACTTTAATTCTGTCTTCATTAGTAAGGATTTTCAAGACTTTTTCCTTATCCATGATTAGGCTATCACAAGACAAATATGCACCATGTTGTTTGTTAAGATAAATGTATTTAGTGTGGTTATTTAGAAAGAAGATATCTGTTAGTTGTTGGTGGTGGTAATCACTGATTTAAGGACAAGAGCATCCCTTCCTAACAGCAATTATAGAAGGGAGAAGAAAAGTAAATTAAGCTATTTGTTTAAAAAAAAAAAGGAAAAATAAAAGCTAATCTCCAGTAAAACACGTATAGCATCTAACCATTAAATTTAAATGATAGCTCTTATAAATAAAAACAAACCTGGTGACTCCTGCAACTTAATCATCTGTTTATCAGTGAACTGGGAGCGATTATGAACAAGACTGAAGCAGTGGTTGGTGTTACAATTGGTACACAAAGTGGGCTCTGCAATACGGCCACGATCAATCTCAACCACAGTTGTGAAACCACAGACGATACATTTGAAGAAAGCTTCTCGCATCTCAGGAATAATGTTTGATGAACGGATAACCATTCCACTAATAGTGATTAGCTGATCAATATCTGCAAAAATAAAAAAAATGAAGGAAGGTAATTATTTAAAAATAATTACAAACCACAATGATGACATATTCAGCATGAATTTGTGAACTGTGACTAAATCTAAGAAAAATAAAGTCTATGGTAATACAGCACTCCTTATACATAGATTTTTACTAATATCATTTGCAATACATTTAACTGCAATTAATCAAGTATTTTCTTTTAATTCCTTCGCTATCAGCCCGAGTGCTCCCCATTACTGCCACATGACGTCAGCCCAAATACGTACTCAGCAGAGATACCAACTTTCAAGAAAGGCAATTCGTAATGCAGCCGTTAAGGCACGGGGGTGGGGGGCAGCAGCGGTCGTAGAATTTTTTTTCCCGAGATCTTACTAACTTGCATACTCCGTTGAAAGCTTGTAGTTCCTGTTTGGTAAACGTACACTGGTGACATGATTTTTCTTTTGATAGCATGTGCATCCCCTGCACTAACAGAGCACTTAACAATTCCAAGTTCATATTAGCACGGAATTCAGTCTTGTTCTTCCTCATCATACGCATCTGAAATGTCACGGCCACACGCACACTACCGTACTAACCATGTGTGAATGAGATTTTGAGGAATGCAGTAAACAGGGTCATTCTTTCGAGCATTCCTCCTTACATTTTTGAACTACTTTTGGTTTATTACTAGCGTCACTAGTCACGGTAACATATTCACACGTATTTTCCTGCGCAAGAAATCGCTTCATTATTTCAAACCTTTCGCATTTCGTAACACACGATTAGCATATATTCTAGAAAAGCAATATATGTAAATTTGGCATCCAAAATTGCAATAAATACTTCAACAGTCACGCACACAGTATTCACAATTAAACAGAGTTTGTCACCATTTTGCCGCCAAAACAAAGACAATAGAACTTGCATACTTGTAAGGCAGTCTGATCATGTGATGAACAAAGACAACTCCGCAAGATATACCACTTCACAGGTGCCTATATTTCCGGTACTGGAAACACACACTGCGTTCAGCGCGTGAAAACTCGAAATATTCTTAAACGAGGGACAGGAAAGAGGTATAAATGGTTACTGAGAAATCCGAAAATAATATTCTGAGAATTCAAGCTCCTTTTGAACACTTCATAAACTTAGATTTAAAAATCAACAAAAAATCGTAATTTGTGGTGTGTGATTCGTAAAGGTGTAATTATGATGGGTAATTCGTAATTATTACGATTGAATCGTAATAGTTGGCATCTCTGGTACTCGGCTTGTGCAGCTTTCCTTTAATTTCTTTGATTGTAGCAAAAAACGAAAGCAAATGCCACATGTTGCACATCATTGGAATCATGAAGACATTCTCTTTGCAATAGCCCTGCTCTGATTATTTATCCTAGAGAGACAGTTTATTTACGTTATGGCTTCATTGCTTAATGATTCGTGTTCTTTGCAAGATGATAATATTGAAAGAGAATTGTATCGTGATAATGATTTATTTAGTGAATGTGAGAGTTCAAGTGCATCTAATGATGAAAATGATTGTCATGAAGACGACAGTGGTATTCTAGATATTCTTTTACAAGCACCAGGCGTTGGTGGTGGGACTTCACACTAACGTAAATTGCTCCAAATTTGTAGATTCTTTTCCTATACCCAATAAACTACAATTTACAGGGCAAGCAGGTTTGAAAATAGATATTCCCGACAATTACACAGACCTGGACTTCTTCAAATTAATTTTAATTTTTAAGAAAATTAATTTTCCATTTATGTATTTCTTGTTTATGTACATGAGTCTTCAGAACACTGTGAAGAAAGGCAGTCTGACCAAGACAGTGAAAGAGTTAAGATCACACCAACGTACTGTTCTTACAGAACTAAATTAAGAGTTTTGTTTCCAGCAAATCAATGGACACTGTCTCCCCTCTCATGAAACGCAGACTACAGGCGTTTACTGTCGGAGGTTCTTAAGGACTTCTGAGACATGTGGTTCATATCTTCTTGCTTTTAAGATTTCGTTTGAAGAGTATTTCAAGAATATACTGTTCAGGATACTGAAAACGAGTAGGCAAATATTTTAGTTTATCGGAATATAGGCACTATAGGACCACAGTTTTAAACCTTATAAATACACAAAGTATAGGTTTTTGCCTAAAATCCGAGGTCTAGTGGGGACATTTACTTTGGATAGAAGAAATTATCAGAGAAGATACAAAGTTCAGTTATGTAGGTTTCCAGCTGGCTCTATGGATCTATTTATCAATGATTTCTATGGTTTATTCATCAATTATTTATGTTTTTGGTAGTGGTTTAACATCGCACTAATACACTGAAGGATTTCTTCAATGAAAGAATGAAAAAGTGGGTTAGCGCCATAGCCTAAATTAAGGTACAGTCCCAGGATTTGCTTAGTGTGGAAATGGGAAACTTTCAGGTCTGCCGGCAGTGGGATTCAAACCTCCCGAATGCAAGCTCAGAGACAAACGATCCTAACCGCATGGCCAACTAAGTTGGTGCACACGTGTGTTTGTTTGTATGTATGTATGTATGTTCAGTCTTCAGCCCTAAGGCTGGCTGGATCCTCAACAGCTCTGCCATCAGCTGTCATACTGTCATAGATGGCCTAGGCATTACTGAAGAGGCGTACTAGGGAAATGAGGAGTGAGGTAGTTTCCCGTTGCTTTCCTCACCGAGCCAGCCGTTTCTATTACATATCAGTCTGCCAAGCCCACTGAAATGCTTGCACCAACTGACCCTATGAGCAACATTTTCACACCATTCATAGCGGGGACTGGCTGCAGAAGGAATGGCATTACTAGCATCACTCATACCTTAGTCACTTTCATATTGTCAAAGCCAAGTATAAGACAGAGACAGATCAATGAAAGTAACAAAATTACTCTAACCCATACCAGAAGACATAGTGCACTGTAAACACTAGGTCTTGTCAGCAAAGGCACACATGTGTGTTTACAAAAGCAATTGCAGGTAGACCCTTTTATACGCGATAGTTACGTTCCGCGGAATTGCCGCACGTACCGAATTTGCGTAAATAAACTCATATTATATGTAAAATATATGGTTAGGTTTCTGTTTACTCACACATTAAGCTTAAAATAGCAAAGATTCTTAGCATTTCTACAAAAAATAACCATTATCATATTTCTGAAATGCATTTTAATGCAAACTTTATACACTTAAAAATTTAACACTGAAACACACAATAATAAACTAAACTCTGCACACAAACTCTTGACTTTAGCTTGAATAGCAGCTACAGAGAGAGGCCTGTGTTGTTGGTTGTGACGCTCAATCCAATCCATTCTTTCCATCGCTTCGGAGCGAGACTTGGTCACTCTAGTGACATTTAAATTAGTAGAAGATTAAGCAGTTTTTCGAATTGATTCTGCATTGTCAAGAATAGTTCTCACAGTGGATTCACTAAGTCCCAAAGCATGATAAATGTCAACAATACGCTCACCTTTCTCATTTAAAGATAAAAATTTCATGATGTTCCATATTGAACTGTATCACAATTAAATTGAAATAACAAATGATGTAGTTCAACCTATTCAATACAAGTAAATAAGAAATGTGGTGTTACATTCCCATTTAATTATAAGCAGAAGCGGTACCGGTTTCGACCCTAATCTGAGTCATAATCAGCCGAATAAAATGCAAAAACAATGCATAGGTAAATAAGAAATTAAAGAATGAGTCTTTAACAAAAACAGTTGAAGAATTAATATAAGATAATGGGGATAGGCACTGCACGATTTTAAATCGTAAAATCTAGAAGAAGTAGAAGGTCAGTCACTTAAGGCGCAATCTTCTGAATACTACCACAACACATGCGAAGTTCGGCACTGTCTCAAAATGTTTACGAGAAGCGGAGAACAGTTAAGTGAGCCAGCCTGCATAAACTATCAGGCGCGAAGTCACAACACAATTTAGTAAATATGAAGTCCCAGAATTGTGTAGAAGTCGAAGACGAGTCGCTTGATTGAAGCAAATTGCTAGCTCCTGAAGATCAGCGCAACATATTCAATGTCCGGCACTGTGCTTTCAAATGCCGACGGAACTCGGTGAATAGCTTAGTAATCCAGTGCAACTTCACAGCTCTATTGATGATTCACGTCTCGACAAACACGACAGAGGATGCGCGTAGAGATGATCTTGCCCCGTTTAACCTTGACGTGCGACGCAGTGTACGTTACAGAGTTCAGCACGCATGTACTGTATGAACCCGCCCTAAGGCATTATAGCTTCCACATACTGTTAGCAGATGGCAGCAATGGATTTAAAAAAACCAAAATCACGTATATGTGCAATCGCGGATAACAAATCAGCGTATAACAGGGATTACCTGTATTCGATTTGCAATGCTCGAAAACCAAGAGTTACGAGTCTGGAGTACAGAGTTCTTGAATGAAGAGCTGGCATGTGTCAAAAGTCTACATAAAAAATATTTACTAGGTAACTAAAATGTACCTAAATGAACAACCCAACTGGTATTAGTTTGGATCTGGGACGAATAAATACAACACTGTGGCGAGCGGACACAATGAACAAAACTGTCGTAAGTAAATGATAGCGATCTGGAAGCTGTGATTCGAACAAACCATATTGCAGTTGCAGGTTAGGTTATGATCTGGACAAACCAAATGGAAGTGACAAGTTGCACGTTAATAATAACGACCCATAGGCCGCCACCTTTGCAATCTCCCTAGGGGACATCAAGTTTTGGTCCAGGACTCAATTCCTCAGTTTATTATGGTCCAGGAACCATTCCTTCTTCCAATATCACCTTGCGCTATGGTGGAATTAGTGCGTCCCGGTTACCAAATCAGCACCGTTACCGACAGAGTGGGGTGCTATGTTTTAGTAATTATGGCTACATTCTTTTGTTGTAATGTGGAGTCTATGGAATTCTAAAAATTATTCTTTAATTTTTCTAGAAGTTGCACCTGATCACTGTAGACCGACAACAGAAGCTGTAGTCGGAACGAAAATAAACACCCTGTATGACAAAACTACTAACAGAATGGGGTGTTGTGTGTTTGTCATTTTTCTCCACGTTCCAGCCGAATCTAAAATGAAGAAGTTTGTTGCTGCAGTGAACTATCTCAAAGCAGGAAATGCTACGAACTGCTCCCGTGCTGTCCTGGATGCACTGTGGACCTACAATGTACCGTATGATACCGTGAACGTCTTTGTTAGTGACAGTGCTCCATACATGACCCTCTCTAAGGAAACATTACGAGTGGTTATAGGGGATCATCTTAAGCATGTGTAGTGCTGGGTACATAAACATAGTTGGTAACTGTTGTGTCACAGTGATGTCTGATTTGAATCACGTGGTAACAATAGTAAAGTCTATATTTTTTTAGTACAAGAATGCATAACAAGTATTTACACTTCTTGAAGTCTCAGTATGGGGATTCAAAGGAGGCAGAGCTTTTTTCTTCACCTGTCCTTACTCAGTGGAACAGATGGTTTAATGCTGTCTTCTATTTAAATGGGTAATTTCAACACAGTCACATTTTAAAGTCATCTGATATGAACGATATCAACAACTGCAGTATTAACTACCTTAAGGATCTGACTGACCGGGAAGTGAACAGACTTCATTCACATCTGGTCTTTGTCAATAATCACGCAGTTGAGATGGTTGAGCTTCTTACTGATCTTGAGGTACTCCAGTATCCAAACTCT
Organism: Anabrus simplex; assembly: GCF_040414725.1. Lineage (NCBI taxonomy): Eukaryota > Metazoa > Arthropoda > Insecta > Orthoptera > Tettigoniidae > Anabrus > Anabrus simplex. Next base: position 121,166,140 of record NC_090268.1, on the reverse strand, counting down.
CATTTGCTGTACCTTAAACTTCATAAGCTTGAAGTAACTTTCTCTGCAATTTGTGACTGGAATTTTTCAGCAGCAATCAACAATGCCTTGGTCAAGCTCACTCCTTAAGAAAAATCTGCACGCAACGGCATTTCCATTTAAGCAGTTCATTCTTCAAAGTCCAAGCTATAGACGTTGGAAGTCAAAGATCCTAACCGCAATAATTTTGTTGCAATTTCTCAATCACTGTATCCTAAAAATATGATCTTAAATAATGGGAAAGTAGCTGGGCTTGAGAAACTGTTTGATGCATCAATTCTGTCACAAAAGAAAATCTGGTCTAGTTACAATTATGGATTTCAAAATCAACTGAAGGAAGGTGTGAGATGTGGTATCACGCTTGCATTTACCGCAGTGCAGGCCGAGTTCTCTGTATTCGCTAAATTTTGTTTTGAATTATTGTGGACCCCAACAAACATGATGACATCATTCTTTATCCTACTACAGTAAGTTCTCTCATTGGTTGGCTGGCAGGCACACCCAGCTTATCTGACTCCCGTTGACTCATCACTTCCTGTTACACAGCGGTGCAGCGACAGCACGGGAAGGATTGCAAGAAATCAGCTCATTTCCCGTATCAAATTCTTGTTTACATTAAATCAATGAAAGTAAATATCCACCTTTTTTATACTTATATCTGCTTTAAGCAAATTAATTATTTAATAATAGCACATGTCTCATTCGTTGGGAACATCTTCAGCCATGTTACATTGTAATTTTACCTGTCGCCTCAACTGTTCTCGAGATGTGAAGTGTTACTTCGGGGTATAATTCTCATAATGCCTTCACATGTGTACACGGTAGAGGATAGGGTATTTATGTACGATAATTATGTGAAAACAAGAGTCTTGCCGGGAAGTCGTTAGGCGATTAGTGAAACAACTTTCAGGTGTACGCCCTCCACAGAGAGACAGAGCGGAAACTCGTAAATAAATTGATAGGAATGGATTCTTTACTTGAGAAGAAGCGAAGTGTTAAAAAACGTGTACTTTACGACGAAAAAGTAAATGAAATTGCAGAAAGATTAAAACATATGCCTACAAAATCCCTAAGATGACTTGGACAAGAAGCCGAGGCTTCGAAGAGCTCAGCATGGCGGGCTACGAAAATGTTAAAACTGAAACCATGCCAGAAACATTCAATTATACTGATTTGCGTTGTATATTTCTATATATACGTACTTAACTTCCCGCAACCGAGACAAATACTGGACCTTCAGGATATTCTCCATTCTACTTTGGCGTTCGAGACCGCAGTGCATGACCTTGAATGTGCCGCGCTGATCACCGGGAGCTGGCGGTTTGCTTCTACAAATCTATTCGTCTGCGACTTCAAGTTATTTATGATCTTCATATATTATTTGATAGTGTTGTGACTTTGTGCCTGACAGAATGTGGAAACTGACCCATTTGACCGTTCTCGAATATTCATGAACATTGTGAGACTTCGCCTATCATTGCGTGTGCCATACTACCATTCTTAATATTACGTACTGTTTTCTTTTCAGTGACTCACAATTTCTACCCCCATCGTTAATTTATGTTTCATCTTATACCGATCCAGAGTTCACTCAATCTTTTTCCTTTTCTTTTTCATATGCATTGTTTTACATGTTTCTACGGCTGACGATGACCTGGACTAGGGTCAAACCGGTCCCATTTATAGTTACTATTAAATAAGAATGTAATCACTACATTTCTTTCTTTTATGTATTGAATAGGTTGAACCTCTTTTTCAATTATTTAATTTTTAACGTTAATACTTTCAATACGGAACAATGAAATTTTTATCTTTAAACACATGGTGCTCTCGCGGCAAGCTAGTATAACTTATTTTTGATTCGCCCTCGTATATGACTTGGTTTGCATGTGTATGTTCCTTTCCATTACACAACTCTTATAAACTTTACACATGGAAATTATTATGAGAGCTACTGGAAATGAGAGATAACATCCCAAAAGCGACCTCCACCAGCAATACTCTAACATGACAGGCAAAGTACCCAAAGTTGTCTCACAAAACTTTCCTTCTAAACAAATACATTATAGCATCACCTACAATGGTAAATACGTACCCTCTGGATTGAGTGATCTCATGTTCTTAGTCTTCTGAGCATTGAAAGGCCGGACTTGAATTTGGTGCTCCAGAACTGCGGCTGGATACCGATCAAAGAACATTTCATTAATGGCCATATCAAACGTTGGGATTACCTCTTGAGGATAGCATACCAGCTGTCTGTACATGGCTTCATCGAAAGATTCCAAATGTGCACAGTTCACATTAAGAAATGGTTCCTCAAGTGTGTGTATCTATAAGACAACATAATGAACGTTATTTAAAGATATGTAACACATATTCTTAACTACAATAGAAGTGTACAAAATAATATACAACTCATCTTTTAAATTTAAAGATGAAATTTTTCTAATGAAAACTCTTACAGAATGATGTCTACCATATCATTACTGTATTTGCGTAATGTAACACTTAAAATATGAGATGAATTATCAATCTACACCTTATTTACAGCTCTCTCCTTCAAAATCCAAACACGGAAATAAAATATAAAAGGAAATATTAACAAATGTATTAGATAAATATATGAAATACAAAAACGTAAAAACCTTTTTAATAAATCTGTTAAGTTTTGATAACAATAATGTTATTGGTTCAGGGTCAATTTTGTCACCAAAAATAACAGACTTCGAGGCATATAATGGAGAGGTAACGCACACATTAGTTGGAAAAAACCTTAAAGAGTTTCAATCGACCATGCTACCAACCTGTCTTCAGATATTTCTTTTGCAAGAAAATATTGAACAATATCTTGTTAAAATAACCAGGTACACATTTTTATGCAGCCAGCATTCATTCTGAAGATAGCCAATACTGTTCTACAACTTCAACGAATACTAAACTGAGATTAAAGGCCTAAAACAAAAGTGACACATCATGATGGAGAAAGTTATGCTGCACTATGTTACCACCATATGGCTGATGCAAAAAATTCACACTAGAAATGTTTAAAGGTGAATCAGTCTTGCAACTTATGAGTAAAGAGAAGTACCTAACCAAGTCTGTCAGGTGCATGTAGCTGCAACAGACTGACTAAAAATAAAGCTGCTTTCCTCTAGCAGTTTTAACATCGCACTAACAAATCAAAGGTTTGCGGCAACGCAAGTATAGGAAAGTGTTAAGGTAGGGATGATGGTGACCCTGCCAGTGATTAAGGTACAGCCCCAGCCAGCAATTGCCAGGTGTGAAAAAGGTAAACCACAGAAAACTATCTTCAGGGCTGCTTACAGTGGGATTCAAACCCATCATGAAAAGAACGTTCCTAATAATAATAATAATAATAATAATAATAATAATAATAATAATAATAATAATAATAATAATAATAATAATAATAATAATAATGGTTTTACAGCCTAATACCTACTTTTATGGCTTATGGATATGTCAAAGCATGAGAAACTCTTGTCAAAAAATAAATAAATAAATAAATAAATAAATAAATAAATAAATAAATAAATAAATAAATAAATAAATAAATAAATAAATAAATAAATAAATAAATAAATAAATAAATTAAATCACTACTAACTGTTGTTTTCCTAGACTTTTCTTAAATGATTTCAAAGAAATTGGAAATTGATTGAACACCTCCCTTGGTAAGTTACTCCAATCCCTAAATCCCCTTCCTATAAATGAATATTTGCCCCAATTTGTCCTCGTGAATTCCAACTTGATCATCATATTGTGATCTTTCCTACTTTTAAAGACACTACTCAAACTTATTTGTCTACAGTCATTCCACATCATCTCTCCGCCGACAGCTCGGAACATACCACTTAGAGCACTTCGTCTCCTTTCTCTCAAGTCTTCCCAGCCCAAATGTTGCAACCTATCTGTAATGCTACTCTTTTGTCGGAAATCACACAGACCAAATCAAGCTGCTTTTCTTTGGATTTTTTTCAGTTCTTGAATCAAGTAATCCTGGTGAGGGTGCCATATACTGGAACCATACTCTTCAGAGACTTGCTCTCCTTTACATCCTTACTACGACCCCTAAATACTTTCATAACCATATGCAGAGATCTGTGCCCTTAATTTACAATCCCATTTATGTGATTACCCCTATGAAGATCCTTTCTTATAGTAACACCTAGGTACTTACAGTGATCCCCATAAGGAACTTTCACCCCATTAGTGCAGCAATTAAAACTGAGAGGACTTTTCCTATTTGTGAAACTCACAACCTGACTTTTAACCTCGTTTATCATCATACCATTGCCTGCTGTCCATCTCACAACATTATCGAGGTCATTTTGCAGTTCTCAGAATCTTGTAACTTATTTATTACTCTATACAGAATAACATCAGCAAAAAGCTTTAATGCTGACTACACTTCTTTACTCATATCATTTATATATAAAAGAAAAAATAAGGGTCCAATAATACTGCCCTGAGGAATTCCCCTCTTAATTATTACAGGGTCAGATGAAGCTTCGTCTACTCTAATTCTCTGAGCTCTATTTTCTAGAAATATAGCCACCCATTCAGTCACTCTTTTGTCTAGTTCAATTACACTCATTTTTGCCAGTAATCTCCCACGATCCATCCTATTAAATGCCTCAGACAGGTCAATCGTGATACAGTCCATTTAACCTGATGAATTCAGGATATCTGCTATATTTTGCTGGAATCCTACAAGTTGAGCTTCAGTGGAATAAGCTTTCCTAAACCCAAACTGGGTTCTATCGAACCAGTTATTCATTTTTCAAACATGTCTAGTATAATCAGAAAGATTGCTTTCTCAAAGCTTACATGCAAACATGTCAAACTCTGGCCTGTAATTTTCAGCTTTATGTCTATCACCCTTTCCTTCATAGACAGGGGCTGCTATAGCAACTCTCCATTCATTTGATATAGCTCCTTCATGCAAACAATAATCAAATAAGTATTTCAAATATGGTACTATATCCCAACCCATTATTTTTAGTATATCCCCAGAAATATTAACAATTCCAGCAGCTTTTCTAGTTTTCAACTTTTGTATCTTAGGCCCATTGTAAATGTCACTGTTATCATAGGTAAATTTTAATACTTCCTTAGTATTAGTCACTTCCCCTATCTGGACATTTCCTTGTAATCAACAATCTTTACATACTGCTGCCTGAATACTTCTGCCTTTTGAAGGTCCTCAAATATACACTCCCCTTGTTCATGAATGATTCCTGGAATATCCTTCTTGGAACCTGTTTCTGCCTTAAAGTGCCTATACATACTCTTCCATTTTTCCCCAAAATTTGTGTAACTGCCAATTATGCTTGCCATCATGTTATCCTTAGCTGACTTCTTTGCTAGATTCAATTTCCTAGTAAGTTTGTCCCAGTCCAGCCCCGCGGTGTAGGGGGCAACACGTCCGCCTGTCACCCAGTGGCCCCGGGTTCGATTCCTGACCGGGTCAGGGGTTTTTGATTGTAAATGAATAATATCCCTGGCCTGGAGACTGGGTGTCTGTGTCGTCCTTAACGTGCCTTTCCTCACATTCAACACTCTACACTTCCACAATTCCAATTACACGCAGGTTCATATCGTATGGTGCAAGTAGGGGCAAATGGGAACATCTTTCCCGCTAACGTGAAGCAATCATGGTGCCTTGAGGTATACATTCATCTCTTCTTGACGAAGAAATTGAATGTTTCCTCATAAATAGTGATTCTGGATAGCTATATTTTGATAATGAAGGTGGAGAATATCTAAGTGGCGATACTGAACTACAAGAAAGTGCGAGACAAAGTAGTAAGGATGAATCTCATGCGGAATTGTCACCCCTTCCTCAGATAATTATTTTTCTACAAATGTAAATGATTTTGATAATACCAGTTCTTGGATCAACAATTTTATATTATATTTCAGTAATAACATCACCGAGCAGAGTAGCCACGCATATTAACAGGTTACAGCTATAGAACCAAGCTCTGCACTCGGAAGGCGAGTGGGTTCGAACCCACTGTCAGCTGTCCTGAGAATTTTCTTTTTGGGTGGTTTCCCTTTTGCACTCCCAAGCAAATGTCAGGACAGTTCCTATTCATAAACCACAGATGATTCCTTCCACTTCCTTACCCAGTTTCATTCACCATCATTCATTTCATATTCATAATCTTCTCAACTGAGGTTTGAATCAGGAAGGGCCTCCGGCCGTAAAAATATGGAGTATAATATAATCCCACTTCATCCCCGACCCCGTATTGGGTTGCTGGGCTAAGGGGAAGATATAATTCCATTAATAGCATCATTAAATATGTATCTGTAAAAGTGCTTCTTATTTAAAAAACCCAGCCCAGAGGGCTCACCTGGTCATCTAAACTCGGCAGTGAAAAGGTTAACCAACAAAAGGCCATGTAAAACATGAGTGAATACAAGTCACACGAACTGTTTCTTTGGCAGCATTAGAATTACCCTCTACAATGCCACTTTAACACACCCCTGACCACTTAGTGTACAACCACTTGAAAATGGCTCTGGCCACTCAATAATGAGTATTGCCACCATTTGAAGCTCACATCCTATTCGACGTGGTGGTCCGAAGTGATATTTCTGTCTCCTTTACAAATGTCAATATACACCGAATAGTGTGCGTTAAAATGCAAGTTTTCATTGTTATATGGCGCATAAGGGAAGACATATATTCAACAGGAATCAATCGAGGGATGTTCCACCATTCAACGCTTTATATAATATGTAACATTTATTAAATGAATAACTGGTTTCGATTCCCTTGGAATCGTCATTTCATAGCAAATAAAGAAATCAAAAGGGTATTAACACAAGTCAACAAGAAATCTGCCTTAAAACACACTTGTACAATGCTGAGCAGAGTTTCAAAATGAAATATAAAAATTTGAAGTTGAGGAATGTTGTAAAGTTATGTTGCTGCTGTGGATATAAAAACATATGTTAAAAAATGTTCATATATTCGTAGTCAAACCGTTAATGAAAAATAAAAAGCGTGTGTCAGTGAAAGTGGCAATGTTAAGGCAATATGCAGCTAAGGCAGTTTGCCGAGGAGTTGGGGGAACATCCTTTGTTGTTTTGTGACAGCTGCTGTATTTTGAAAATGTCACTGCTGATGTTTTTGAAGGTAAAAAAGTTAAATGATGGTACAGCCTTGGTTGTATGGCACAACAGTCGTAAAAGGTGGCTATTCCCTTACTCATCGCTCTCGTTACCCTAGCACTGGGGAAGTTGGATGTGCACTGAAATTAAAGTTATAAATTATGATATTCAAGGTAATTAGCTCAGTCCAGGCATGAGAAGTGATGTCTCCAAACATGGCAGATCCTCCTTCATAAGGCATTCTAGCTGAGAAGATAGTTCGAACCCCACTGTCGGCAGCCCTGAAGATGGTTTTCTGTGGTTTCCCATTTTCACACCAGGCAAATGCTGAGGCTGTACCTTAATTAAGGTCACGGCCGCTTCCTTCCTATTCCTAGGCCCTTCCTATCCCATCGTCGCCATAAGACCTAGCTGTGTCGGTGCAACGTAAAACAAATAGCTGAGAAGATACAAGTGGCACAGCACTCCCCAGGTCTCCCTTCCCTTTCCATTTACAGAGAGGAGGTTTTATCTGGATTCGTCAGTGAAGAAGACTTGCTCCACTGCTCCTGCATCCAGTTCTGATGTTCTTGAACAAACTGAAGATGAGCTAACTGATGCTGGTTAGCCTGTCAACTAGCAGCCTGTAAGAGATTTTCTTGAAGTTTTCTTCTCACTGTCCATTCACTTATAACAATGTTATGCACCTCCTCTATACAACATCTAGCCTGCACGCCTGTGGAGTGGTGATCTCTTAACACTTCAGGACTTAAAAACTGGGCATCTCTGGCTGACATAGACCTCAGACGTCCTGATTCAGGCTGTCTATGAAAGGTGTTGTGTTCTTGGTTACGCCTCACAGCTTGGTGCTCATTTGTGGGTGGCGTTCCCACCACATTTGCAGCATAATGGAAGCAGCAAATATTAGGGTTACAGTCCTTATGGTATCTTCTGGAGTCAAAGTCATCTCGAAAGCAACTTTAATTCACAGAATCTGATGAAACACGAAACGAGAAGTTGTGGAATGTGTATGAAGACGGCCGGACATGAGTTCAATAGAAAATAATAAGGGCATCTTCTTCGTAGGAAATGGAGCCAAAAGGACCCAATACGGTATCCAACTTCCATTCTTGCAAGGAATTGCCTTCCTTTTGCAAACACTAAACCTGTGATGTCATCAAAGGTGTAATGAATGATACCTTCACAAATTATGAAGAGATATAACATTCCCGAGTACCACTGTGGTACATTAATTTGCATAACTTTTTCCAAATATTCAAGCGCAATGTTTTTTCTTGCACATCAGTGTACAACAACAGTTCTAGAATTTACATACTGTAGAGAGAATCAATAACACAGTTACTTCCTGCTGATTGTGTGGACTGTTGTCAAATATATTACTGAAAATGTTTCAGTGCACTATTTTGGTAAATTTATATAAGAACAAGTGCAGGTAGGTGCAATAATGACAACATGAAAACAATAATACTGTGAAGAAAGATAGCTGTTAACGGTTGAAGTTCCCGGTACTATATTCTTATATCGAATTGGTCACTAGAGCCATAAGCTAAATATATACTGTAAAGCCGTTTATAGCGTCATCGCTTTTAACAACCTACTGGATATAACAGCAAAATCTAACGATTCCGCCCAAGTCCTATTTTATTTTAAAAAAATCCTTTAGTGCAACGTCGCTTATTACGACATATTTTGATCACATTCTCAGATAAATGTATCGGCTATAACGTCCGATGCTGACTTTTGTTACCTATTTGGTGATAGCTGACAACAGTGTAATGCTTATTATTGTAGATTTCAAATCAGTCTGTTAAAGAGTCCAGCGTCGCTGTGAAATGATGCAAAATAAAATTTAAGTGTTTAATACTGAAGAAAACCCACATATAATATGTGACTTGAAAAGGGGGATATGAATGTCAGCATCGCAAAGGAACTGGGTGTATCACACTGAACGATTTCTACAATTTGGAAGGACAGAGAGAAAAGAAGTCTCTTTCTGAAGATAAATCTTTAAAAATCAAGCGAGCCACATCACCTGAGCATGAAGATACTGAAGAATCTTTACTTAGATGGTTTAAGCAGCAAGGAACAAATAATGTGCCGATCAATGGACCTACTTTTCAAGCGAAAGCCAATGAAATCCCTCCACAAATACTGTACTGTGCTGTAAGTGTGAAGCCTAAAACTTACACATATGTTTTTGAAAAAAAAAAAAAAAAAAAAAAAGAGAGAGAGAGAGAGAGAGGCGGTTGTGCGATCATCGGCTATAACGACCTTGATTGGCGGTCCCTTTGGGGTCGTTATAACTGATTTTGACTGTCGTCGTCATCATCATCATCATCATCATCATCATCATCATCATCATCATCATCAATGTCCCACTCCATTTGCATGGGTGTGGTTAACAAGCCTCCTCCACTCCTTTCTGTATTTCCACTTTTCCTGCTCCATTACTTCCGCCACATCCAATCCAGCTTCTCTAATGTCCTTCCAAATCTGATCCATCCACCTTCTTCTTGGTCTTCCAACTGGTCTCTTTCCCTTAACTTCTCTTTCCAATTCCCTTCTTGCTACCTGTTCCTTTCCCATTCTTTTTACATGTCTGAACCATCTCAGTCTTGCTTTCTGTATGTTCTGTACTAACGGTTCTATATTTAGCTATTCTCTGATTTTAATAATATTTTGAACTCTATCTCTTCTTGTCTTTTTAACCTATGTTCTTAAAAATTTCATTTCTAGTACTTGGATCTTACTATCTTGTCTCTTATTAGTTACCAGCGTTTCTAGTCTGTATGTTGCAACTGGTATAAAATACTGTTTATATAATGTTAATTTCGTTCTCTTGGGTACTTTTTCATCTGATAAAAGCTCTCCGACTTGATGATAAAATGCTGTACCTTTACTAAGACCGTTAATTTCAGGGTTGATTTCATTACTTCCATTAATGTCACCCAGATATGTAAACTGTTCTACATTCTCTAACCGTTCTCCATCTATGTCCACTTGGCTTCTCTGTTTCTCTTTTCCACAGTGCATGACTACAGTTTTCTTTTTACTAGTTACCATTTCAAACTCCTTCAGATTTTCATTCCAAACGTCCAGTCTCCTTTTCTCCCTTTCCCCAAATCACCATATCATCTGTAAATACCAATGCATTCACTTCATCACTACTGATACTCTGTTTTACACATTTTATGATTTCATCCATCCTTGCTTGAGACCTTTTTTTTTTTTTTTTTTTTTGTATAAAATGTTTCAGTCACCACTCTCTACTTATACAGTGTACAATGTACCATGTATTTTTATCATGCACCTCTCAGTAGTGACAGAGTGTAATGATACTGTAAAAGTACCAACACTAAATCAGTTACTTGAACACTAGACTTTTCAATTAAGGATCAGTTCATATATCGCTACTGGAATGTAACCAAATGTAATGACATTTTTTAATGGTATTTTAAGATATAAACATTTTTCTTTCAAAACCGGGTGAGTTGGCCGAGCGGTAAGGGCCGCACAGCTGTGAGCTTGCACACGGGAGATAGTGGGCTCGAACCCCACTGTCGGCAGCCCTAAGATTGCTTTCCGTGGTTTCCCATTTTCGCACCAGGCAAATGCTGGAGCTATACCTCAATCAAGGCCACGGCTGTTTCCTCCCCACTCCTACCCCTTTACTATCCCATCATTGCCGTAAGACCTATCGGTATCGGCGCGCCGTAAAGCAAACACAAAAAAATGCAGTACAACCAATGTATGTTAGCAACAATGGTACGTGGTATTCCAAGTATTGGAAACAATGATCTATCATCTTAGTAACAGTTTCTGTTGTCTTGGAAGTGATAGAAACCAAAATAATCACAACCAAGTATGATTTATTTGAATACTCAGCTACACCATCAAAGAAAGTGAAAAGGGGAATATTTTTCATAAAAGTTGAAGATTAGCCTCCTTCAATTCTTGTATAAAACAGATATTATAACACTATTATAGTGTTCTAAAAATTTAACCCTTAATTATAAACCATTCATCTGAGACACTACACATGTTCATATTTATATTTCAATTCATTTCATGTGCGAGGAACTTGTGGCTCACTCAGGACCCTCATCAGGCCTTAACAGCACAGTGTTGTCCGAGTCATTGTTGAGATTTGTTGGATTCTTTCTCTAGTAGATGATCAAGGTGGTCTTGAGTTGGATTCTTTCTCTAGATGATCAAGGTGGTCTTGAGTATCAGTATTAGCTTATTTTTATGTTTTACATTAAACTGCAGTTATCCTCCTCTCAACGACACATGAAGAGCAAGGTATAGATGAAACAGATAAGCCTACTATGATTGAGTTCTATAACTCAACTATAGGAGCAAGAGATGCCCCGGACCAAATGACCCGTAGCATGTCCACTAGTCGCAGAACACGCTGCAGGCCTTCGTGAATTTTCTATGATCTTCTGAAATGAGCATAACCATAATAAATTCATTCAACATCTACTGCCACAAAAGTCTTCGCAACAAAGAAAAGCAATTGTCCGGAACACACTTTGTGAAGACATTGTCGCAAGATGTAGTGAAACTCTCGATACGGAAGATGTCTAAATACCCAAACTAAGACGTGATCCTTGCGAATGGTAGTCATGTTTTGATAGTTAACCTTTTCCATCCCATGCCCGAGTTAACTCGGATGTGAACATTTCCCCTGCTGTCCCAAACATGAGTTAATTCAGATTTAAAGCAATGGGCTCTTGTTCACTTCCGAGTTCAGTCCAACGCTGTTGACATATTTTGTTCAGATGACGGACGATTCATAATCGCCTCACCGTTTTTTGACGATAATTATGTGCCTTGTGTTTAACTTTCACAACTGTCTTCTGAGATGGGTGTACGGGAGTGTAAAGAAAGCATAATGAAGGATTATATTTTAGAAATTTTAGGCAATGATGATGAGTGGATTTTTTATGAATATAGTGGAGATAAGTTTCAGTGAGACAAGCCGTCGACATTTATCACGCCAAGTTCTTTGAAGTTTTGGGAAAAGTGTTAGGAGATAACTATTGCTAATATTGTCGTTCCATGACTTTTTAGTAGCTGTGTAAATACAAAGTATTCATGGCCTATTACAACCACTGTCGAAACGTCCAGAAAAATCTGGTATGGAGCATGCGTAAGGCTGAAAGAAACTTGGGAGCGAAAAGGTTAAACCACCCTTGCAAACTTGGATCCTATAAGGAAAAAAGATTTGTTCTTTTTGTCCCTTCTTTCTAATAGCATCACAGGATTAGATTTTCTTGCTGTCACTATGTGCGATGCACGAGTGTCGAGCTCAGAGGAATAGTCTGACAAGAACGTGCAAGTGCAAAAGACTTAAAATCTCTTGGTCAATTGTACATATTATGTTACGTTTAGGTTGCATAATAAAGAATTATCAAGCTAACAGTACCTCAGACGAATGTTTAGTAACAATATCCGTCTTTAGCGCACAGGCCTCTCACCATTGGGTTCTGTGGTTCAAATCCCGGTCACTCCATGTGAGATTTGTGCTACACAAAGCAGAGGCGGGAGAGTTTTTTCTCTGGGTTCTCCGGTTTTTCCTGTCATATTTCATTCTAGCAACACACTTCAATATCATTCTATTGCATCTGTCTATCATTGATCATTGCCCCAGGCTTCGGCAGCTGGCACAATGCCTGTCCTTGCCGCTAAAGGGGGCTTCATTCATTCCATTCCTGACCCCGTCGAATGACTGGAAACAGGCTGTGGATTTTCATTTTTTGCATCAGTCTTTGAAAATTTAAGTAAGGGTTAACATTTCTTTGAATTAGTTCATTTACAGGGCTGCTTTGTGATGAAACCACCGAGTTTACTGTGTATATGTGTGTGTCTGTTTACAACAGTGACCATAATATTTTGTTTTAAGGCTTATTGTTCTAAACAAAAGTGCGGCAGGGAATTTTCTCCGCAGCGAGCCTAGTTGTAGTCTGCTGGCAGAAAAAGTATCAAGTTGGCAGACACAGCCGTGAATGACGAAGGCAACGGGTATGTGAGGGGTAGATAATCTAAGTAATGTTAGTGAATACTGTAATGTGGGTGCATGTGTTTGGACAAAATAATGGTGACTGAACAACACAATATTGGTGATAAATAATGTTCACAACTGTAGAGTGAGCATTTTTGGAGGAGCGTACTTTGTCACAAAGGCGACGAGTTTAAAGGAAAACATGAAACTAAAATTTTATAGGCAATTTCCTTATTCCGGGTGTCGAGGATCTCTTAGGACAGCAAATAAAGCTCTAAGAACTTTAACTGTACCCCTATAAAGTTATTGTGGTTCAAAAATTAAAACAAACTGATCACATACAGAGGTTGCTACATTGTGACCAGATATTTCTAAACACAAAATTTATGGATTTGATCTTCAAAATATCTCAATGTAATTAGAGAAACACCATTATAATAATAGAATATTGGCTTATGGGTTGCCATACATATAATGAGTGCGAATAACAGGTCAGTGAATTAAATGAATAAACTTCATTGTTTGTCCGTATTGAACCAAGATTACAACTTTTATTATAATTTGGGTCCACCTTATTCAATACATAAAAATTGTTGCTTAGATGTAATTACAACATATATTTCAATCAGGACTAGTTTCGACGCCCCTCTGCATCATCAGCTGATATAAGTTTGTGGAAAAAACTACAATCATATAAGTTTATCTACTTCAAATTGATCACATTTAAAACCATATTAACAACATGAAACTGTGTTAAAATTATATTATATTTTCTACAAGTCAATAAACAGATACAAACATATGCAAACTTATGACTTGTTTCCACCTCACTAGGATTGCTCCATTAAACGGACACTGTAGTTTTTTATTGAATCATTTCTACTGCTATTCAACGTCAAGTTTTAAGAAATTAAGCGCAAAGCACTTCAAGACTATTTTATTTTCAAGTTGTTCTTTTAAATCCATGTTATTTCATAAGCGAGCAAACCGGTTTGCATATGTTATATCTGTTTATGGCTTAAGATTCGTAAGTCTTGTACTTGTAGAAAATAATATAATTTTGACACGGTTTCATGATGTTAATATAGTTTTAAATGTGATCAATTTGAAGTAGATAAACTTATATAACTGTTGATTTTTCCACAAACTTTTATCAGCTGATGATGACGCAGAGGGGCGTCGAAACTAGTCCTGATTGAAATATATGTTGTAATTACATCTAAGCAACAATTTTTATGTATTGAATAAGGTGGACCCAAATTATAACAAAAGTTGTAGGTCAGTGAATGTCTACTCTTCCGAGATAATATCTCCATTTATTGCTCAGCTGAATGCAAATGACAACTACGGCTTCAACAACGTGGACAACACTTATAGCATCTGTCATGATTGTTGTGAGTACACAAATTTTTTGCTACTAGTATGAGTTCATGCCACCAATGAAACTACTGTTACTGGCGCTCTCTCCATCACATAGCTGCTGCGGAGAAACCTCCCTGGTGCAATGCATAACGCCATTTACTGCTGTAGATGTTCAGCCTTGTTTACCACTGTTATTTTTGAGACTACGGTAGGTTTAACAATTTTGTACTGACTAACACTCCTGATACAGTTAGAGCTCTAATGTAGGATTGATGAAAGATGGACATGGTCTGTACAATTTTTGCAAACATTATAGGAACATCATCTTGTAATGTGTATTGCAGGGAGCTACAATACAAGACATGTGTGGCAACACAAGACCCTAAGCAACTTTGGCATTGTTTTCACTCGTCCCACCCTCATATTCTGTCCAACCTCCTCATGTCAACAAAGGCCTTCTTCTGACAATTAGGATAAGGAGAACCATGGGGTCGGTCATTTACAAGCCTTCATGACCTGACCCTCTTCTTTTTGCCTGATTTTTTCTTTGGATAATCACATTTCTATCTCTCTTTTAATTAGTGTTTATAAAAAGATGCTGATAATCCAGTTGCCTGTTTTCACAAAACAACAAAGACCACCAACCGGCCTGACTCCAACTGCATGGTAAAAGTACCACTAAGTATGAAAATAGCTTTTGTGTAAAATAATGTCCTATCAATTCCAACACAGTAGCAAGGTAATAATAATTTTAAAAAATACTGGAACAACCATGGCATGCAAACCTTAGCAAAGAATGAGAAAGAGAAAATAGTATCAAGTAGATTTTCAATCTGAGAATTCTGGCACGTCTACCATTCACACGGAACACAGTGTCTTTCAGATATCATTTGAACATCACTCATCAAAATTGGCAAATGGAGCAGTGAAGCTTAGAGGCCATTCCATATTAAGAAAACAGTATTGTTCTTATGACAACAGGATTACCATATCGAACGGGTCTGCTCAACACCATCACAGGAAAACAGCGGGACATAAATTTGTTAAATTCAGTATTTCAGTTCAAGATAAAAAGCGGAAGAAACTAAGCTGCAAATTATTTCTATGAACTTAAGGTTTACAGGGGCTATTTATGGTTTGTACAGAATCAGAGATAAACTAAGGTACATTAAAAAAAATCTCAGCATTGAAGTGTCAGGTAAAATGGGGGAGGAGAAAATAGACAATTTTTATGAGCCCGAGGAGTGAGGGATGCATTTAATTGCATTTAATAAATTTCTCCAGGCAATGCGGGGTACTACTGTGCGGTCATATCGTAACGTTCTCAGCCATTACGGATCAAATCACTATATTAACATTAAAAGAAAGAAATCACACAAAACTCGCTCAAAACAGTACAAGTAGGCCTCTGCATGGATATGAAGGCTAAAAAACACACGCAACAAATAAATACTCTACACGATTTTTCTACAACAGAAATCACTGTATTATTGATAAAAGAAAGAAATTACACACTTAGGCTAATCACATAACACCTAATCAACACAAGACAATTACACAGTGATATAAAGGCTAGAAAACAGATGCAACTACAACACAATGTTTTAGACTTCAAATCAAGTGTTAATAAACCAAAGAAATTCCATATTATTCTCTCAAGTTTCCTTAATGTCAGCAGATTTATTTACATAGTTTCTCAAGCTTTCAGAATTTCAAAATTTAACCCACTGAGCCCTGCATATGTTTTGGTTTGAAACTGCATTGGGCTGGGATTATTTTGAAGGAAATACAGTGACGCTTCACACGATGAGAAATTCCTTATTCACGGGAGCATTAAAGAGTTAAATATAACATGAATGCAACACATTATAAATTAATCGATGCTACATCATACCTATCATTCTCTTCAGTAGTTCAAAACTGTGTGGTAAGCCTCAAAACAGTTCCAAATGTAGTGGAACCTGGCATTTTTGGAACAACCACCTCACTTCAGCTCTCTTCTTGTGTTTCATGCAAATTTCACAGGCTCTGGAAGGGAACTACTTGCACTACCACTAATATTACTGAAAGAACTACATTCCTAATCATCATCACTTTGCAAAAAGGGATTGTACATTGGCAACTTTCAGTTGTTTATTCGCAGCCATGTTGTTTACAAATAAAGCTCAAATTTGAAAGATGGCCCACTTCAATCTAAATATTACCAAGCACACCATTAATATGATAGCAAAGAGCATATGAAATTGAAGGCAATGAGTCTCTGCACAAATTACAAACGTGACTTACTCTGCCATCTCTGGAAGGAAAGTTGAATTATGCAGTAAAGTGAGACAATGGAAGAGTTCCGTGGTCCAGCATTCGGTCTACCAAGGCAAAGCATGGAATGGTTCTGTGGTTCGGGCCAAATGAGTTAATTTTGTAGTCTAGGAAATAGGAGGCAAGTGACAAATAAGTAAAAGGATATCGCTGACAATTTTCACTAGTCGAAGAACTGTTTCACTTGCTTTCCTTCCAGCACCTTTCATCTGTAATTTAGACTTACGTAACTGCTATGAAATTTAAAATAATAATCAAAAATAATTTTTGAAATGTGCACTACACGTAACAAAACGGGAATGGAATACACCAAATTTTAAAATAATTAGTAAAATACTAAAAAATGACAAATATAAAATATCTGTGTCCTAAAGCAACTCAATTGATACATACTAACAAATACTTTCAGGGCAACCATTCAACACCACCTAAAATCAAAAGACAGAACACGCCAGAAGACTAAGTAAAAAAGAATTAGTAAAACAGAAAAGTATGGAGCAGTTAATAAAACAGGAAAGTATAGAGCACATCGCAGCCACATTCAACGCCTCAACAAATACCTGGGCGATATACTTGCTCCTTATCATCGTTATTGTTGTGGGGTAAGTTTACATTTCATTCATCTGTACCTAATAAGAACATCTGGATGAAGCGGCTGCAGACTGAGAACTAAGTTCCATTGCACAACAGTATATAAACATACAAACTTTGGAAGGAAATTTGTCATTTTTTTTTTTTTTATGCTATGGGCTTTACGTCGCACCGACACAGATAGGTCTTATGGCGACGATGGGAGAGGAAAGGCCTAGGAGTAAGAAGGAAGCGGCCGTGGCCTTAATTAAGGTACAGCCCCAGCATTTGCCTGGTGTGAAAATGGGAAACCACGGAAAACCATTTTCGGGGCTGACGATAGTGGGATTCGAACCTACTATCTCCCGGATGCAAGCTCACAGCCGCGTGCCTCTACGCGCACGGCCAACTCGCCCGGTATTTGTCATTTTCATCAGAATATAAAATTACCTAATTACAGAATACTTTAATTGCTAACAATATTATATAAATTTAAATACAAAATTACTAGCTAGAAGTCCATTTCATTTTCATATGCAATACACCAGGATGTTAGAATTTTGTCCAACAAGAATTCAAGGTGTCAACTTAAGTTTTAATTGAATGCCAGACCCGCGGTGTAGGGGTAGCATGCCTGGCTCTCACCCCAGTGCCTGAATTTGAGGTCCAATCAGCCTACGTAATTACAACTGAGGACCTATCTGACAGTGCGATGGCGACCCCATCTAGAAAACCAAGATAATGTTGCAAGTGATAAATATCATTGTTGATCCGTATTGAAGCTACTATATGTAGGATTCTAAAAAGTTTATTATGTCACCGATTCAATACATTAGAAATTTTAAACATTTTAGGAATTTATTATTATTTCCATATGAGACATGTTTCGCCCTTCTTTGAGGGCATCATCAGTCATAGTACTATCTCAAGGCATAAATCAGGTACCTGATTTGTAATTAAATTGTAAATACTACGATACAAAATTGACATATTACAGTGGGAAAGTCAAGAGATAAACAATGTTCAGTGAAGATACAGATAACAATATATCAGCTGTTGGCTGTAATTATCAGTTGTGAAGGATAACAGCGTCAAATTGTTAGGGTATGTCCTACAAAGGATGACTTAACATTAACATGGACATTGTCAAATACCCTGTGCTCTTACCTTTTAGTGCAAGTCACTTACATTCCCTTAAACTGCCCCATGACAAACCAATAGTTTCAACTCTTTTTGCTCGCACGTCGATGATGCCCTCACGATGGGTGAAACATGTCCCTATTCTAATGTTAAGAACTATTTCTTAATTTAAATAAAAAACTCTTATGTATTGAACAGGTGGAATTTATAATTTAGTATTATTATTTGACTTTCTGTATATTTCAATACGGACCATAACATGAGATTTGTAACATGTAACGTCGACAACAAGTCGACAGTCGCCATTCAGAGCTCACACTTGTGTCGAGATCAGGTTGGCACACGGTTTTGTGTCACATAACTACTCTGTGGAGTACATCACGACTTCTATTTATTATAGATGTTGATTCCCATTGGGAATCTGAAATATTTGTCCCAAATGAGTAAACTTATAATACCAATATAAATGGCCCGTTATTGGACATCATAAATTTTCCAGCCAACTCATTCCTGGTTGCCAGCGTTTCACCCCCGTGTGATAGGTTGGGCTTGTCAGTTGGTACCTAGCACACCCACCAAGACGTATGGCTAGTGCATACCGTGGAGGCCTCTGCGTAGGCTACTTGAAGCCACCGGCAGTGCCAATGAACTACGAGACCCATGCGTCTTGGTAGGTGTGCTAGGTACCAACTGACGAGCCCAACCTAGCACACAGGGGCGAAACGATGGCAACCAGGAATGAGTTAGCTAGAAAATTTATAATGTCCAATAATGCACCATTTATATTGGTTTATTATTCAATGAGTGCTGCTATCTTCTGGGCACTGTGAGAACGAAGTTCAGCCAACTTCGTTTCAAATGTGATGACAATATTGCTCTGTTTCCTTGACAATGTACAGTATATGCTCAATGGAAAGCGATTGCGGGAAATGGCGGTGCCCAGCTTGACTGAGGATGAAGGGCGACGTTTTAGACTGTATTTACGGACAGTGACCACGAAAGTGATCCGAGTGATGATAATAATAATTACAGGGATGCGGGTAATGTTTGGGGAGGTGATAATGTGTTGTCACGACCCAGACCTAACTGGCGTGCACAAAATTCTAATACTGCTTAGAGATCATGGATTACTGGTGATGTAGGCCTGCCTGAATTCCCTTCTAGGTCAGTAAGTGGATATGTAAGCCTTGGTAATAGATCTGTGACAGAATTACAGTACTGGCAATTATTTTTTTCCGGACCAGTTTTTAACCTCCATACGCAAAACAGAGAAACACTCCACTTCAGAAGCAGTCTATAGGGTGTTCATGGAAGGAAGTGAAGGAAGTCATACTAAGGACTTTATCGGTGTAGTGATAAAAATGGTAATGAACAGCAAGGCATAAATGAAGGACTATTTTCGTGAGGACTGGTTAGATAAGCAGTTATTTTACAAAGATGTGTTTTCTAGGGATAGATTTCTACAAATATTTTGGAATCTTCATCTCTCCTCCCTTCAGACTGACCAAATAGGACCCCAATCAAGGGGCTCTAAAGTGTCTTACTTGGATACAAAATCCAGGGAATTTTTCATCCCAGGGTAAAAGCTGAGTGTTGATGAAAGCACTGTAGGTTTCAAAGGCCGCATTGTTTTCAAGTGCTACAACAAGCAAAAGCCAACCACGCGGGGATTCCGTATGATGTGTTTTCTGACTCTCTTACTGGCTATGTGTGTGTAATGGAACCTTACTATGGTGCAGTGACAATACAAGCACTTATTAGGCCTGATTTACCTTTTACTGCTAGGATTGTCATCTATTTGGAGACAAAAATTTTGCAGACTGCCAATGAAACAGGTTTTCATGTCTTCACAGACCCATTTTATACTAGTTATGAATTAACAGTTGAATTGTTGAAACAGAAAGTCCACATTACAGGCACTGTAATGGTCAACAGTAAAGGGCTACCTCCACAGGTGAAAAAAGAAGCAACCAAGAAAATGAAGCAGCATGACATTGTAGTAGTGATAAAAGATGACATCTTATGTTTAATTTGGAGGGACAAGAGAGTTATTGACCTGCTGTCGATATTTTACGAAAATTCTACTCGGGTGCTGAAAAGGAAAATAAGTAGAGGATTTGAGGAAGTTGTCCATAAAACAGTTGTTGCATGTGGTTATAAGTACATGGGGGGAGCTGATGTTTCTGACACAACACGAGCTCATACCCCTTTACACGTAAATCAGTTAAGTGGTGGCGGTAAATGTTTATCTGGCCTCTGGAGATATTCATCGTGAACAGCTACCTTATCTTTAAGAAATTCAACCCTAAAATGTTGCATCTGAAGTTCAGGAAGAACCTAGTAACCCAACTTGCTGGGAACTAAATGGCAACCTGCATCTGCTTCATCCCCATCCCCAAAGAAAAACGAAGGACTGCAACAAGGTTTGCAGCAATAGGAAAGTTGCAGGAGGGGGTTCACTTCTGCAAAACCTGTGATAAGCAACCAGGTCTTCACCCAGGACTGTGCTTCAAAAAGTATCAGACTCTCCAGAAATTCAGATGAAAGAAAAAAACTATCTGTGTCTTTCTTACGTCTTTGTGTAACACATTTATGCAATTTGAACCTGTAAAAAGTTGTTGCAAAAATGTAAACACAGTAGAAACCTGTTTATCTGAAATAAAGTGGGCAGAGCCACTTCGGTTGACATGTTTTTTTTTTTCCGGAAGACACATGGTAAATATTTTCGGAAGTTAAATGTCGAAATAAAAATACATAAACTCTGTTAAACAAAGGTGCATGCTGTATATTAACATTAACATATTTACATAATGTAAATCATTGTATAAAATTAGCGACTTTCTTCTGAATTTTGTTGGTGCTAAGTCGCGCAAAGCAATCTGAAATAATGAAACAACTTTCTGTTACTACTGAACTGAATACTATATACAGTAATTTTATTACAGAACTGTAATTAAAACATGTGATACTGTATTTTAATAAAAATTCGAAATCAATCTTACCCCCAATGCATTAAATCCATCATCTGCTGGAACTCAATTCCCAGAACTGCTACTGTCAAGGTCGGAGTCGTCTGCATAATCTTCATGACGAATAATAATAATAATAATAATAATAATAATAATAATAATAATAATAATAATAATACAGTAATAATAATTCCTGCCTGTTCAAGGAAAAATGTATCATGGAATGAACTAAAGGGCAAGAAACTATTTTGTTTTATGCTACACGTGCATTCTGGCATGTCATAATATAAAAATAGGGTTTGCCTAGTAGCCCTCAGCATATACAGCAATAGAATTACTAATATCGACGGCTAAGAACGAGAGGGTAAAAACAAAATATTAAAACAGAATTTTGCAAGAGCATTTCGGTCAAGTCAGGTTTCAGTTAAGCGGTGTTCTACTGGAAGCGTTTCATAATAACATCTCTCAGTATGGTAAAAACTGACTGAAATAATTTGAGAGGTTTGGAATCAGTATTCAGAAGCCCTACAGCTGTACCTGTGAAATGCAACAAACTGTTCCTTATCTTTTATTTGAGTGTCCGATTTTTAACAGGAGTAGATATGAATTATTAATGCATTTAAACACGTGTAATATAGAATACCAAGCACCTCTCACTTTGGTATTTCAGAGAAGATGCTGTTATTAAGTGTTTGTTAAATTTCTCCATCTCATTTATAAGTCAACTCTATTTTAATTCAATTGTCATGTATTAACTTAGTCTCACTATCTATAGCCCTAATATACTACTTGTAAAATAGGGTTTGTAATTGGAAAATCAATAATAATAATAATAATAATAATAATAATAATAATAATAATAATAATAATAATAATAATAATAATAATAATAATAATTACAAGATGAGAGACATTATGGCTAGGAAAATATCCGAGGGCAAAGGGTTAAGCGACTGCTGATATTCGTACCACCAATTTTACATGGAATCCAAAACACACGGACGTGACTTTTCGTTTCAAAAACCTCATGTGCATTGGTCACGGTTCTCATCATGGGGCTCTGGTGAGAAGCCAGTAACGTCACTTGGCTAATGCCCCTAGGTAACCAAGTGAATGAACTGAGAAGTAGGCAAAGAAGAATAAAGTGAAAAGTTCAGAAGATGTAGAACTGTGAGTGTTAGAGATAGCCTGTATGAAAGACTGAGTGTTCATGGTAGTGATTATTGATTAAGGGGCTAAACAAGGTTATAGCCAGCCCCATGGTGTAGGGGTAGCGTACCTGCCTCTTACACAGAGGCCCCGGGTTTGATTCCCAGCCAGGTCAAGGACTTTTACCTGGACCTGAGGGCTGGTTCGAGGTCCACTCAGCCTACGTGATTAAAATTGAGGAACTATCTGACGGTGAGATGGCAGCCCTGGTCTCGAAAGCCAAGATTAACGGCCAAGAGGATTCGTCATGCTGACCACACGACACCTCACAATCTGCATGCCTTCGGGCTGATCAGCGGTCGCTTAGTAGGCCAAGGCCCTTCAAGGGCTGTAGTGCCATGGGGTTTGGTTTTGGAACAAGGTTATCAGATCACCAGCATGTTCAAAGAGATATTTCAAAAGAATTAATAGTACGGCAGGAATAATTATATTAAGCACTATTATATTTCAATAATCAATTCTACAATCAAGTATTCAATTATAGGCTGTACTGGCATACCATAAAACAGTGGAGTTAAATCTAAGGTTTTACCCAAAACATAAATTTCAACAGAGAAAAAAATTAATTACTTAGGGTGGCGTGCACAAACCAAGAGTAAAGTTCTACTTCTGTAGTAAAGTACTCCTGAAGTCAGCATTCGAAGACTTCCATACGAGAGTAAAATGTTGAGAGCACCATCTTGTAATATATTACTAAAGAAGTAAATAACGCACAAATATAGGTTAGAATTTACTCTCACGTTGTGCATGGAGTAAGCTAAGTTTAGACTTGTTGACTAATGATAATATCGTGCCGTATATGAGAGGAAAGAGTTTCAAACGTGTTTATGGATTACTTAGATTATATTGAAGATCTTGACGCAGAAAACGACGGGAAATGTAATAGTGCATAGGCCTACAGTGCGTGAAAGGCAAGAGCCGTATAATGTGCACACGGAGAGTTTCAGGAACGTTTCTGGTCTTAGGAAGGAATCCTTTACGTCCCTTCTAAATCTACTTGGAGATCACTTACAGCTGAATTCCTGTCTTAATCTTGTTGTATTTCTCAAATTACAGTTGCTGTGTGCCCTACGAGTGTTTTGTACCGGAACATTTCAGTACAATTGCTGGTGATCAAATTAACGTTTACCGCACAACTGCTGGCCGTATATTTCATTGCGTGGTTAAAGCAGTAGTTGAGGCTGAGAGAGAGATACGCCTGCAAATGATGATTATTGTTCGGAAAATAAAAGGATATTCTTCACGTTGGCAGGTTTCCACACACCGTGGGTGCTATTGACTGTGACTGCATGCATATTCCCATTTTTTGCCCTCTCGGTGACAACGATGAACTTTTCAGAAATCGGAAGAGGTATTTCTGTTTTTTTGTTTTTCAAATTGCTTAACGTCGCACCGGCACAGATAGGTCTTATGGCAACGACAGGGTAGGAAAGGCCTAGAGATTGGAAAGCAGCCGTGACCTTAAATTACGGACCCAGCATTTGCCTGGTGTGAGAAATGGGAAAACTTCGCTGTGGATGTAGGCGATCTGTATGAAGAAACCGCCATCAGTTTTAACTTTTCGCGCGTCCATGACTTTCTGCTTTGCTTCCGCGTTCGCTTTTAAGCCCTTCCCACTTCCACAGAATCTTAACTTGCTCTTCACTGCGTTTTCCGTCATTCGAAGCATTGAATTCTTCTGTCACAGCTTTCTATGAATTTCTTTTCTTGTCCAGCATCTGTATGTTGTGTTTCTTACACCCTATATCCTTTGCATAGACCGTCATTATCTCCATTAACAAGCATTTATGTTTTTTGCTTACGTTTTCCTCCCATTTCCTATTGCACCATAACCTTATCCATTTACATTTCTTTAAAGAAGATACATGAACACAACACTACTCCACGAGTAACGAACGCTACTTCTATAGTAGTAACTAAGAGTAAATTGTACTTCAACTCTCCGACGTTACTTCTGGAGTAAATAACTCCCGCAGTAATTTACTTCTGTAGTATGGACTTCTTTAGTAAATGCTACTTCCGTAGTAATTTACTCCAAGATGGTGCACGCCACCCTTACAATCTATTTTATCATCACTAACAAGAAAGAAGTCTTAGGCTTGTCAAAATGACTGCTGTCCAGCCTGATGGCTTGCGGATACAGGAATGTCACATCGTTATGACTCGTCTGACGTACTGCTCAGCTTACATAGTTGGGAAAATGACCACACATCCGCTAGCCGAGTCTGGCACTGCTTCCACTTACTTGTGCCGGATTCCTCACTTTCAACTTTTCTTCACGATCTCCATGGGTTAACGCACTTCCTTCACACCTCGATGGTAGTAAATTTGCAATGCTCAGATAGTCTCATTTCCGGGTCCCCTGAGGCATTTCTCTTTTGTTTGACAATAGTTTACTTCCGTAGTTTACCGCATCCCCCTTTCCACAGCGATTGATTTAGTCGGTCACCTTCCTGAAGACAACTTCCAAGCACATCTTCTGAAGTTCTTCTTGGCTTTCCCCTTTATGGTTTTCTGATGCGTATGTAATATTTTCAGTCACACGAAAACATCACTTTCACCTCCTTGCTCCTACGGCGTTGTTTATACTGGTGGCAACACTCATACAGTTACGGGTATCTTTATTTCTTACTTTGACTTGCAATGAAATTAACAGAAATGCCTCCAATATTCTATTACTATGGTAGATAGCTGCCACTTAGGGTCATTTCCCACACTTCTGATCTACAGGTAATAATACTATCTACTATAGTGTTATATATATTCTAATTTTAGTTCCTTGTCCTATTTCTGAACTCCAGAGAACAATTTTATTATCTGGTAGTCTGTTTGACTTGAAAAATAAGTTTTCTTATTTCTGTCATACTAGTGCAATTGCTACTGATGCCAACACCACGGTATCTGAACACGTCTACTCCCTTAATAAGATTTTGTTCCAACCGAATGTCTTTGTTTATACTACCTGCAGCAGCATATTCTGTTATCTATATTAATGGTTAGGTATTACAACTGGCTTTAAGCCGCACAGCCGATAGGTCTTATGGCGACGATGGGATAAGAAAGGGCTAGGAGTGAGAAGGAAGCAGACGTGCCCTTAGTTAAGGTACAAGCCCTAGTATTTGCCGGGTGTGAAAATGGGAAATCATGGAAAACCATCTTCAGGGCTGTTGACAGTAAGGTTCGAACCCAATATCTCCCGAACGCAAGCAGACGGCTATGTGACTCAAACCATGCAGCAGTTGGCTCGATATATATTAAACTTAACCCCTATGCACCCGTAAGCGAACTGGTACGCGCTTGAGGGGCTGGGCCAGGACTCCACAAGCTAACTGGTACGCCGGGATGCAAGGTCGCATATTGGAGACATTTGTGACATCTGTTGACTTTTTCCAGAAACATTTCTAATTGAAATCTGTTCTTGGTGTCTCAAAGTGTCACCAGAGTGCTCTGGTATGCTTCTTTGGCAAAGAGAATTGATTAAAATATCGATCGAGAAATCTGTATTCTGTTGATGACAAGATGGCTGAGAAGGAAGTTGCTTGCTCGCGCAAAATGCTCAGTAATAGCGAAATTCAAAGCATATTTGATGTTTTAGGCTATGATTTCAGCAGTGTTAGTGAGGAAGAAGTTATTAGTGATCCTGTGCATGAATGAACACGAAATATATCACCAGAGATCTTTCGCATAGTAATATCGTATGATGTGGAATGCCGAATGAACTTTCTCCCGCCCCTCAAGATCCGATTGCAACTGCCGGATTTGAATCTATGATCTTGGTACCTGGATGTGAACACTTTACCAATGATCCTCAGACTGAATCTTAATAATAATAATAATAATAATAATAATAATAATAATAATAATAATAATAATAATAATAATAATAATACACCGAGTGAGACATACGGCTGTAAGTCCGTATTTGGGATATAGGTTTGAATCTCATCATTCGCTTACTCGTGATTTGTTTCCCATTAGTTCCTTATTTCCAAATCAGGCAAATGTTAGGCTCATGTCGTATTGGTTTTCTATTATCTCCTTATTTCAAAATCAGGCAAATGTTAGGCTCGTGTCATATAATTAAGGCCATAACACACACTAAAAAACTTCCGAGGTGAGATAAATTAATGAAAAATTTAAGATTTCAAACGGATTTTTTATGTGTTATATTTCTGTATTGTTCTGTTTTTTGTATCATGAGCAATAGCATGGAATTTCTCAATAAAATAAAACAGGTCCTGTGATAATATGCGCAGTCCATCACCCACTATACTGTTTTAACCGAAAGCTTGCAACACCCAGGTTGCATACTAAAAAGTTGGCGGATTCCTAGCAATGTCGGAACAAAGGGCGGGTGGGTACATATGGGTCAAAACACTGTACCTAGTTTAATGAAAATTCAGCTAACAACCTCCCCATAATGCTGTAACAGACAAATTAACAAAAATTGATTTGAACCTGACATAGGCCATTCTTTGTCCAGAGCAGAAAGACAAATACAGTACATTCATTTCCAAGATTAAATGTGAGAATAATAGGAACATTTGATTAATGTATGTAACGGTTTCATTTCCTATTCCCATGTGATGGAAAATATATATATATTTTTTACAAGCTGTTTTATGTTGCACTGACACCGGCTTATAGAGACAATGGGATAGGGAAGGGCTAGGAGTGGGGAACCAGGGAAAGTTATCTTCAGGGCTGCTCACAGCTGCGCGCCCCTAACCGCATGGCCAACTCGCTCTGTTATATTAACTAATAATAATAATAATAATAATAATAATAATAATAATAATGCTATCTGTTTTACGTCCCACTAACTAACTAACTAAGACGCCGATGTGCCGGAATTTAGTTCCGCAGGAGTTCTCTTACGTGCCAGTAAATCTACCGACACGAGGATGGCGTATTTGAGCACCTTCAAATACCACCGGATTGAGCCAGGACTGAACCTGCCACGTTGGGGTCAGAAGGCCAGCGCCTCAACCATCTGAGCCACTCAGCCTGGCGTTATATTAACTGTTAAGCCCCACTTGACATATTCTGGGATTAGCTTCCCCACCATAAAATTAATGTCATCTTTGTCTTTTACAATTATTATTTGGTCATTAACAAAATGTAGGATAAACAGTTTGACACCACTGAATTGAAACAACCCTATTCCTACAACAGCGTTGCCAACAAAGCCAATCAAATTGTACTTCCCCTTAAAACAATGACTAATAACTCCACAAAACTGAGATCACTACAGAAGAGCAGTGTAAATCCTTACTCACCTCTTGTAACTTCTGCAAATACAATGGCTCGTTCAAGTCCATTCCTTCAGTCCGTTCATCTTCTTCTGCATCAGGATCAACAAAATTCAAAACGAAGCGTTTGAATTTCTCTTTGCACTGACTTACAACAACATCAGTTCCCCAAATAACCAACTGAGGTCCAGGTTGCTCAACTTCTGACACAACAGTTGGGGCTTCTGATTGATCCACCTAAAAGAAAGAAAAATGCCATGCTATATTGAGAAAACTTACTGCATTCAAAGCACCAACATCACCTTTCTATCTGAATTTTAATAAAACAACAGAGCTCTCACCCAACATTCTGAACATACTGTACTAAATATTCTCGGCAATATAGTTTTTTGAATAAATAATATAATGGATAATACACTAAGGAACTTCTGCTTAAGCTCTATAAGAATTTACTCTTTCATATATATTATGGAAAGAGTAGTTTTCTGGTTCATTAACATAGTTAAATCAAATCGCCCAATCACTTGACCAGCCTTGCAGTATCATACATACAAGTACACAATATAATATTCAACTATCATTAATGTATAAAATCCAAAATAATAATGATACCAAACACTTGTAGTATCGAACGACATATCGTTTGAACAGTGCATCGTACTATGAATTATTAGTATGGTTATATCTGATGGAAGGCAGTATCTTACAAGTTGTTTCCACAGAGGAAAGCACTAATAAAGAATGTAGTTCCTAATTATGTTAGCAGGGAACACATATATTTATAAGTTTTCATGTAACAAATGTTTAAACTTCATCTTAGTAACTGGCCAAGACACCCCATATGGCAAGCACGAAGAGAACAGAATATCCTTGAATATAATGTGCAGATCATCATAGACATGCATACTGATAGCTGCACATGTGTAATAAGCTCAGCAGGTTTATCACAAATGTTTAACGTTAAATTGAGTGTCCACCAGGGTTCTTCGTTGAGACCTCTGTTATTCAACTCTCGATAGCACACATTCTAAAGACAGCACTGTGGAATCTATATTCATAAAATAAGAGTTTTGTCTGTACATTGCTCAGAATGTAAAAGGAATGGAATTTCTGTATTGGACGTGTCCACAGTAACAAGGAAATGCACTTTTTAATTTTCCATGTACGTATATCATGAGAAAAACGGCAGAAGATAATTTAATGAAATTCTGTATGTCGGGGAATCACCCAATACAATCTAGGACATAAATTATTTTATTCGTGCTAAGTAAAATGGTAGTTCAGGGAAGGACTAAAATTTAATTCTCAAATATTTATGTTATTAGTGGTCCTATCGATAAAATACTACATAACTAAAGTATATAGAATTAAATTTCTAATCATTTATGTCTTAAACATTTTTACCGTACCAGCTATAACAGAGATATTAATGAATCTGTATTTTTGTTTCCAAGTCCATATCAACGCACAGGCACAAGAAAATGCGTAAACAGAATTTAATGAACATCGGTATGTAGAGTCGGGGGAATAAGAATCTACAATAGAGTCTAAGCTATAAACAATTTCATTCACCCTGGATGAAATGGCAGTTTAGGGAAAGGCACCTAAAATTTAATTTTTAAATACCTATGTTATTGGTCCTATCAAAAAGTACTATATAACACAGGTTCCAGAGAACATAATTTCCGAATGCTGCGTACCGAGTCTAACAGCCTGCCTGAATATTGGCGGGAAATAGCAGGAGTTAGATAACTTTCTTCTTTAGCATGCCATTCCTCTGGTTCATACATTTTCTGAATCTACTGGTACGAAACACACTGGTTCCAATATAAATGGTCCGTTATTGGACATTATAAATTTTCCAGCTAACTCATTCTTGGTTGCCAGCGTTTCGCCCTCGTGTGCTAGGGTGGGCTCATCAGTTGGTACCTAGCACACCTACCAATACGCTGGCTAGTGCATACCGTGGAGGCCACTGCGTAGGCTAACTAGAGCCACCGGCAGTGCCAATGCACTAAGAGACTTAGTCTCATTATCAAAAATTGATGCCTGCTTGGCCATCAGATGATATAGATGTTGATTCCCATAGGGAATCTGAAATATTTGTCCTGAATGAGTAAATTCATAATACCAATATAAATGGTCCGTTATTGGACATTATAAATTTTCCAGCTAACTCATTCTTGGTTGCCAGCGTTTCGCCCTCGTGTGCTAGGGTGGGCTCATCAGTTGGTACCTAGCACACCTACCAATACGCTGGCTAGTGCATACCGTGGAGGCCACTGCGTAGGCTAACTAGAGCCACCGGCAGTGCCAATGCACTAAGAGACTTAGTCTCATTATCAAAAATTGATGCCTGCTTGGCCATCAGATGATATAGATGTTGATTCCCATAGGGAATCTGAAATATTTGTCCTGAATGAGTAAATTCATAATACCAATATAAATGGTCCGTTATTGGACATTATAAATTTTCCAGCTAACTCATTCTTGGTTGCCAGCGTTTCGCCCTCGTGTGCTAGGGTGGGCTCATCAGTTGGTACCTAGCACACCTACCAATACGCTGGGAATCAACATCTATATCATCTGATGGCCAAGCAGGCATCAATTTTTGATAATGAGACTAAGTCTCTTAGTGCATTGGCACTGCCGGTGGCTCTAGTTAGCCTACGCAGTGGCCTCCACGGTATGCACTAGCCAGCGTATTGGTAGGTGTGCTAGGTACCAACTGATGAGCCCACCCTAGCACACGAGGGCGAAACGCTGGCAACCAAGAATGAGTTAGCTGGAAAATTTATAATGTCCAATAACGGACCATTTATATTGGTATTATGAATTTACTCATTCAGGACAAATATTTCAGATTCCCTATGGGAATCAACATCTATATCATCTGATGGCCAAGCAGGCATCAATTTTTGATAATGAGACTAAGTCTCTTAGTGCATTGGCACTGCCGGTGGCTCTAGTTAGCCTACGCAGTGGCCTCCACGGTATGCACTAGCCAGCGTATTGGTAGGTGTGCTAGGTACCAACTGATGAGCCCACCCTAGCACACGAGGGCGAAACGCTGGCAACCAAGAATGAGTTAGCTGGAAAATTTATAATGTCCAATAACGGACCATTTATATTGGTATTATGAATTTACTCATTCAGGAAAAATATTTCAGATTCCCTATGGGAATCAACATCTATATCATTACACACTGGTTCATCGTAGTATTTCAGCTATTCGCTCCCTACTCTGACGCGCTGATGGGAATGAGCAGTGTGCTCACTTAACGGAATAATGACAAGAGGCTCACACATGACCTGACCATTCCAAATTATAGCACCAAAATTCACTAAACACAAAATTCATAAAAAGAGCCGTTTCTTAAGAAAAGCTTCTTCCTTTTCACATTCATTTTATTCCAAATTATCAGCTTCAAAATATGCTTTATAAATATCCTTTATTTTATGAACTTTCATCACAATTGTGCTTATTTTGTTCAGTGCTCCGAAAAAACAATACTTTTAGAACTCATATGAGAGATACACCATTAAAACCATAACACTTGGTTCCAGATGTAACCAGTTTACAACGGCATATTAGTTTATAATTGTTTTATTATCTTTGTATTTCTTCACCATTAACTTTTAAGCTGGATAATGCAATACAATGGAACCTCGATTCTCCTTTTTCGAGGGACCGTGAAAATAAAATGTACAACACGGGAAAACGGAAAATCCGGGAATGAATTAAAACCATCAACAATTTGGCTGATCATCACAAAAATAAATACCGGTATGTATAATTATAATCTTATAAAAACTCCTTAACCATACCAAACGACAGCCCCAATGGGCCTTTGCCTACCAAGCGACTGCTGCACAGGCCGAAGGCCTGCAGATTATGAGATGACGCATGGTCAGTGTGACAAATCCTCTGGCCAATATTCCTGGCTCTCTAGATCAGGGTCGCCATCTCACTATTAGATAGCTCCTCAATTAAAGGTAATCACGTAGGCTGAGTGGACCTGGAACCAGCCCTTATATCCACGTAAAAATGCCTGACCAGGTCGGAATCGAAGACGGGCCCTCTGGATAAGAGGCAGGCATGTTAGACCGCGAACTGCATTAATTACCAGTACGCGAGTTCAAAATCTCGATACTTTATATTAAATTTTACAGGGGAATCTTTGTCAGTTTCCCGTGAAAACTTCTTTCAGTTCAGGAGCTTTGATTAGCCACTTTCTCAGAAAAATCTAATAACACCAAGTAAAACGACAATCGACCACAAGTAGTTAATTCTCTCATCTAATAAAATAAAGCACATAGATACAAAAGCACCCAACATGATGGGGAAATCCCTTCTTTTCTTAATCTTCTATTGTATGGAAATCGACTACATCGACTTTTAAAGGTAAAGTTGAACTCGAAAACATGGTTTCGAATGTGTCGATTCTCAAAAATTCTCGAATGCATTATATTCAATTCTGCCCGTCACTAATTCAATCAAATTGGAAAGAGAAAAAAATCATCAAAACTTCAGAAATTACGGTTATTCGTGACCTTGAGGTCATCTGGAAAGCGTGTTTGCTGCACATGTCAGTGCGATTTGGAAATGATACAAACCATTGAAATGTAATGTGCGCAAATAAAACGACTGCGGTTTTTGGCATTTTAACACGAAACTTAAAATTCCCAGTCTTTTATTAGGACCAAAAGAGTAACAGGCAATCCCAAGAACTCCCATAGCTTTCGTTTTTTAATGTAAGGTCCAACATCTTTTCTGGTCTTGATAACATAATTGTGTACGATAATATTAAAATACTAAATTTGTGTTAAGAAGGAGCAGTTTCGATTCCTGTCCGAAAGCCCAGTTACTCTACAGTGCCCTGAGGAAAGTGCCGAAAACCTGTTCGGCAGTACGATAGAAAAAAAGTAAAAATTTAAACATCTAACCCTGGACATAATGTGAACATTTTGTAAGTGCGAACATTTGATGAAACTCGTTCCGTCTTCAAGTAGAGCTGTCGAAATGCGGTGTGTCTCCTTACAATTGTTGTGGCCACTCTCTGCTTTATGATTTCCGAGATTCTCTAAACAATACCACTCGATGGTGCCTTAGGCAAGTTCACCGCCGTTCGCTTTTCCAGCACAGTACTTGCTCTAATTAGCACAATGACAGGGAGTTAACGCGAAGATCCATAAGTATGCCACAGCTGTCCTTTCGTGAGATACAGTTTATTAAAGAACGATTGATCGAGGATTTAGCGTTGATGGGGCTGAAATTTTGGATGGTTGATTCGGGAAATAGTTTCTTCGAGGAACGGATAATGCAGGATTTTTACAACGTGATTTAATTACAATGCTTGCGGGACCACGTAATTTGAACGCATATTCTAGGAAAACATAGTTTCCGGGAACGGATAATGGAGGTTCCACTGCATTCCTTATTTTAACTAAAATGTATTGTTTTAGGATATTTTGACTAAATTGTGTAATTGAATATTTATGGTTGATGATGACCCCGAGTAGGTCGTGACTAGTACCAAACTTTATAATGTAATAAATGCATTGCAAAAAGGTTACTGTATTGAATAGGTGGAAAAATTTTACCTGAATAAATCACATGTAGTCCGTACTCATGCCGAAATCTACGCTGTACCAGTGTAATGGATTTTAGCTTTGCGAGAGAAAGCGCACAGGACACCTTCTATTGTGGAGTCCACATGGCTACGCGCATGCACACATGGTACCACTTGCCGCAAGCGAACACAGAAAACATTTTGAGTTACCCTACTTGAAGAAACAAATTGCCAATAAATATCTCCATTATTTCTCAAGTTACTAAATTTTATATTAATATACCTTCAACCCGGACAACCTGCAATTATGTAATTGGTTTTTACAACCTTCCAACTACATTGGAGATTTTCGGAGACACCGAGATACTGGAATTTTGGCCAGGAGGAGTTCTTTCATGTACCAGTAAATCTATCGACATGAGGCTGATGTATTTCAGCACCTTCAAATACCACTGGACTGAGCCAGGATTGAACCTGCCAACTTGTACTCAGAAAGCCAGCGCCTAACCGTCTGAGCCACTCAGCCCGGCCCACTATGCTTTCATAATTAACATAACTTGAAATTCCCTCAACGGATCAGTGGTGAAGATTCCACTTCTGGATACAATCATATATTCAAATCCGGCAGAGGCAGCAAGATTTTTGGAGAATGGATGGGGAAAGAAAAAAGTACATTCAACACTCAAAGTCTCACATCATGGTTTCAACATGTAAAAATTAATGAAAGCCATCTAGTTTCTCTGTAATCTGGTAGAATGAATACAAACGTTCACACTAACATTAAAGCTGCTTAAATGACATCAAAGGAAAATGCTTACACACGGAAGCCAAAACCATAAAATTAATATTAGAAGACAAAGGATGAACCACAGCTGCATAAATGGATTTGTTTTTTTCATGTCAAGCTAGCCATCTGAGTGTATTTTACAAAATAATAAGGAAGTGGTGGTAGAATATTATAATTTGAAATGGAAGTTATTAAAAAAAAAAAAAAGACCTGCTTATTCTGTTCAAGAGTGTATGTTTGAACACATATTTCAACAGTCTTCGTGATTAAAACATTTAGATATGAATACACAGAAATAGTTGGCAAGAAATAGATTGCAAATCTATCTCTTAGGTGCAACCAAGTAACTGAAATACTGAATATTTACAATACATACCGGGTCAGAGTGGACATTGACCTGACGCATTCGCTTATCTGTCCTAATATCAGGACGTGCACGGATTGGAGTACCTCTTATGCCTGAGCGTGGTGTTCGGACAGAAGATAAGGAACTGGGTGTTCCATAATTGAGAGGTGAACTCAGATCAATTTCACTGTAACCTAAAATACAGAATACTTTTATTTAAGCACATCTTCTAAAACAAAATAACTAATGGAAAAGAACAAACAACTGACAAATTAGATGATATATAGAAATATAGGAACAACATGACAATTTCAAAATTATGCCCCGGTAGGGAACCATAATTTTATTCTGTCGATTGACGATATTACATCAACAAAAATTGAATGTAATGAAACTAGGGAACTTAATTTTTTATATGAAAACCAAAGGCAGGCATTTTAGCAAGAGGAGGTACATGTCTCCCCTAGTGCGTTGTCACACCACCATGCTACAAAGGAGACTTGCCGAGGTCTCAAGGAATGGACCGCTGCTACACTGGAGTGAAATGCTGGTAATTTCTCGATTAAAAAATCCCAAAGAACTTCAAATACTTTCAATTTCTGTTGATATAATATGACAAGTGTTAAACAAGAAATGTACTCATCCTCTACAACCTAAATTAACTACACTGAGATGTCCTATAAAGTAATCATAACTAATACATGTAGTTAGGTTGTTTATATCACAAATTCTAAACATACTCCAACTGTTGTTGTTTGAGTCATCAACCCATAGACTGGTCTGATGTAGCTCTCCATGCCACCCTAACCTGCACTAATTTTTTAATTTCTATGAAATTACTGCATAGCATCCGCTTCTCATAGTCATACCTTGATCTGCACTTATCGTTCATTCTGGCTACACTTCCCTCAAAAACCAACCTGGGTGCCTTAAGATGTGTCCTATAAGGGAGGGGATCAAATATTAATGGGATTTTATTTTTTATTTAAACTCATTCATTGAAAAACGCAAGGCAATTACAATTTATTTTTCCACATAGTTTCCTGCTTTGGAAATACATTTGTCCCAGTGTATGGGCAGCTTTTTGATGCCCTCATCGTAAAAAGAACAGGGCCGTGTCACCAGCCAGTTGCGCAAGAAATCTTCCACACTCTCGTCATCTTCAAATCGTTGCCCTCCTACAGCTTCTTAAGGGGTCCGAATGAGTGGAAATTGCAGGGCGATAAGTCCGGGTTGTAAAGAGGATAATCAAGTGTAGTCCAGTGCATTTCCTGTAGCTTGGAGACAGTTAGAGCTACAATATGGGACTGCGCATTGTCGTGGAGGAGGATGACCCGTTAAATCGGTTGGTCTCGTCTTTTGAGGCGACATGCAACCC
The DNA here is from genome assembly GCF_040414725.1 of Anabrus simplex. Classification (NCBI taxonomy): domain Eukaryota; kingdom Metazoa; phylum Arthropoda; class Insecta; order Orthoptera; family Tettigoniidae; genus Anabrus; species Anabrus simplex. The sequence goes on along the minus strand of NC_090268.1, from coordinate 121,130,067 downwards.
TCACCTTGTTCAACAGCTCGCAATAGTAAGCAGTATTGATTCTGCGTCGCTCATTCAAAAGATCAATCAGCAAAATGCCTCGCCAATCAAAAAAAAGAGGCTTGCAAGAACATTGCCAGTTGACAGTCGAGTCATGGCTTTCACTTTTACCAATTCATTCTCCTCTCACAAATCCGGTTCAGTATTTCTTCATTCGCCATTCTATCTGCCCTTTCCTCCGCCACTCCTTACTGACTTGTTTGGATTCGGGAGTGTAGTGGTGGAATTTTCGGGCAAAAGGCGAAGGATCCATCTGGAACACATTTTACGGAACTGTGGGTCATTTATGATGATTGCCTGACATCTCCCATAACTGATTCCGTCTTGTTCTTTGCAATTTCTGATACTCTCTCGTCATTAATAATGTCTTTAATCGCACAAATGTTTTCGTCTATAATGCTGGTCTGAGAACGGTGATCGTGTTGCTGATTTTCCGGACCTTCTCGTCCTTCCTTGAACTTTTTATGCCAGGCAAACACACGCGTCCTTGACAATGTTTGATCACCGAACTGTGCAGTCCATCTCTGGCAAATTTCCGCCGCTGTAACTCCTTCACGAGCAAGAAATTTTATAATTATGCGTTGCGCAGTGGAGGGGTGCGCCTGTTGCTTCGACATCGTGAGCGTTACTGACGAAACGGCAGGAAATATCTAACAGCACACACTCACCACTCCTAACAGTCCCGCTAAGCACAGCAGAAGCGAGGGCCAGTCCTACCAACTGTTGATGTTCAGGAACAAAAATCCTGTTTATATTTGATCAACTTTCGTATCATTCTATCCCTTCTTCTGGTCAAATTTTACCAATTCATTCTCCTCTCACCAATCCGGTTCAGTATTTCTTCATTTGCCATTCTATCTGCCCATCTAACCTTCCGTATTCTTCTGTAACACAACATTTCAAAAGCTTTCATTCTTTCTATCTGAGCTAGTTGTCGTCCATGTTTCACTTCCATACAACGCCACACTCCAGACGAAAGTCTTCAAAAACATCTTTATAATTCCTATATCAATGTTCGAGGCGAACATATTTCTTTTTTTAAGAAGGGCCTTCCTTGCTTGTGCTCGTCTGCATTTTATGTCCTCCTTACTTTCCCAATCTAATATTTCCTGATCACCTGACTCTGTTTGGCTGCACTCCGTTATTATTATTATTATTATTATTATTATTATTATTATTATAATTGATCATATACAGTCACATCAGCACACTAAACTTGAAATTATTTTGAAAATATTTGATTTTACATGAGTGTGTTGTCACATTGAGTTTTAAAACAGTTAAAAATGGAGCCCTGTTGAGATCAACTGTAAAATAAGACAAAGAAAAACAAGTGTAAAAGTATGCACACATTACACATAAAACTTAATAATGATGTTGTAAAATGTATGTATATATATGACATACCATAGGGAGGGCTGGATTATCCTCGTGCTCAGGCTGTTGCTCTAGTATTAGAAAAACATTCAGCTTTAAGTATGGGACACGCTGGAAGCACATCTCCACTTCTCAATTTGTTTATTGAAATTGTTGATATATTTACTTGGTGAACTGATTGAGATTGGATTATTAATTCAGTGATCACAGTAACACATTAAATGAAATACAAGTACTAGATGACCCGTGCTGATCCACAGCATTCGTTACGAATAGGTGAAATAACATTTCTTTGATATGAAATTGCTCCATGCGTTGTCAAGGTAGTTTCTTGAATGTTTATTTTTGGGATTTATATTGCCTGTTAATTTTGGGTCAAGTGAATTTTTGTAGATTCCTTTATTGTGACACTGACTGATATTGTACTAATTATTTTGTCGTTTAACAGTTATTGTTGCGTGTTTAATTAAAAGTTTTAGTTTTGGGTGGAAGTTGGTCCTTGTTGAAGCCAGTATTGTCTGGGAAGTACCTGGTCCTTCAAGAAAAATAAGTGGTAATTGTATGTTGTATGTATTTATGCGTTGTGTTACAGATATGATGTACATGATTCCAACTGCCAATGGCACTGTGACCAATTAGCTTAGTGAACTCAAGAACTGCGCATTCAACATTAATCTCGGTCATTTTCGAGTTTCTTTCTCAAATCTTCTTATGCCGATGGGGGCTGAATTTGGAATTAAATGGCATCCAAAGCCCCACAATTCATTTCAGCAATCCCAAAAAGTATGGCTCCGACACTAACATTTTTAAATGATTTTTACTGTAAATGTTACAGCTTCCCAACCTCCAACTGTAGGGGTGCTATTTTTCTCCAGGATTTGCTGTGAGACCTAGTGTTTACAGTGCACTATGTCTTCTGGTATGGCTAGAGCAATTATTTTATTTTCATTGACCTGTCTCAGTCTTATCCTTGGCTTTGAAAATATGAGAGTGACTGACGTACAAGTGATGCTAGTAATGCCATTTTTTATGCAGCCAGTCCCTGCTATGAATGGTGTGAAAATGTTGCTCATAAGATCGGTTGGTGCATGCATTTCAGTGGGCTTGGCAGGCTGATAGATAATAGCAACGTCTGGCTCAGTGAGGAAAGCAACGGGAAACTATCTCACTCCTCATTTTCCTAGTACGCATCTTCAGTGACGCCTAGACCATCTGACAGCTAATGGCAGAGCTAGCGAGGATCCAACCAGCCTTCGGGCTGAGGACTGAACATACATACAGTAAGTCATATGTGTACCAAGTTTGGTTGAGAGCTATGCTTGGGAAGAAAGCAATCCACACACACATTCTTGAACTCAAATATTTTGGACATTTTCTTCTTCACCCCTTTTCACCCCTAATGCTGATGTATTGTAACGTCGGGCATCAATTCGAACGTTATCATTCTTTACCCGATACCTCCATTTCGAACTCGTAGTTGGGCTGCCTAATCAGATGAAATGGGGTCGCTCAGCGGATACCTCAGGGTTTTCAAATGCCAAGTAAGACATATAATCTTACTTCGAGATAAGCTTAACGTGAGTATGAAGAGATTAACAACTCACGGGTGACGCCTATAGAAACTCATGACACAATAATAATAACCATTAATCAATTTTTAAATCAGAGTATTTAACTACTTGAGAACTGGTCATGACTAAATGGAGTACTTAATTAATCAATAATTCTCTTAGCTAAGCAACTAACTTACCAACTAGTCTATAATGAAAGAATTCATGACACATAAAATTGTAGAAAATAAACAAAATATTTATTGATTAAATATTGGACTATTAAATTGGAATTTTATGCAAGGCATTATTTGGCATTGCGTATTAACAAGTGTGGATTGTGAGTCAGTGCTGGCTCGTAGAAAGAGAAATAATATCTAGTCTTAAACTATGTAGATCAGTTCCTTCGTGAAATAAAATTTGAGTATGTACATATTTACAATCGATCACTGGACATCTAAGGTCCATACTGCAGTTAAGTCATAGTTATAACACCAACATAATTAAGTTGTTACGAGTGCTCATTTGCTCTAAGACTAATTAAGCAAGTCTGAATTAAACACACGGTTGAGCTGAATTGTCTATAAAGTCCACTAATAAGCTCAAACTTGAAATTGAACCAAATTATAACTTTAAATTGCAGGGCTGAACTGTATATCACAGTTATATTTAATCCCCAATCATATTAGAATTGAGCGTTGAGAATATTACATAGTAAATTGTAGCTGATACTCAGTAAATGACGAGTCACTAATAAGTAAATCCATGTAAGTAAACTCCAATAAGTAAATCTAGATGCGTAAATTTAAATGCACAAATCCATATGAATAAATCTGTATGAGTAAATGTGAGTGCATAACTCCATATGAATAAATCTGTATGAGTAAATTTGAGTGCATAACTCCATATGAATAAATCCGAACTCATGCTTTATTGCTACGTTCTCGTTGTGCATGGATAACTACTTATGAACTAAGGCATTTGTTCCTAGTGCCTGTTAAATTCGGCTCCTACTCTAACATTTCCCTAGCTGTAGTTTGTTGAGAAAATGCAAGTTCAAACAGGGAATATGTTAATCTATTCAGCTATCTAACTAACTTCAACATAATTTTTGGCTGTCATACACATGTCTTTTAGGCTCAATGTCCCTTTCCTTCGTTATATTCCATAACATTCTACATCAATGCAAGCTATTTTATTCATACGCAGTTTCAATGCAAGCGCTATGTCGCTGTATTCAGAAACATAATATCATATTTATCGGTGTCGTGAATGCATTTGGTCAAAATACAGCTATAAAACGTATCGTTGTATTCCGATATTCACTACAGCATATCTAAAGTTGACATACGATCCCGTCACAAGCATAATTCTACAATAGTAAATTCTATTCATACCTTGGCTTAGGTCACTCCAGCGGTGTGGGCAATCTCACGTATACGAATCTAAAGAATGTAGTGTGGCATATCTTAAACTGAAGGCACTCAATGGCCCCTACGTAGTGCATATAAAACTCATCATATCATTATATAACTCATACTTTTCTCAAGTCAGCACAATTGTAACCATACTTCAACATCCATATAATATCTTAACATCGTATCCTCAATATTAACTTGTCGCGTTCCTTAATACATGACTATGTCAAAACTACCACACTATGTTTCTTAAAACAACATTTTAAAGTTGCTATATCTCATAACCTATGATTGAGTTCAATGCCCTTATTGCGAAGCAAAAAATAATGCGCGATTCCATATGTTTATTTTACACCGCGTGCAACCAATCGTGACGTCGACTCGTAGCATTACCAATATGAAATCTCTGTAATCTGCCAGTATGTCATTACTATCAGCTGTTTCCCAAAATTCTTCTTCAAATCTCACGCTACATACGTGTATTTTGACCGATATACGATGACGTATATATCCAACACATTAGAATCTAATGCTATATTGCTAGATCATGTAACTACGGACTTAAATATCTCACACTTCATTGGTAACATTCACTTGCATTTCTTATATATCGGTTTATATTTGGCCCATCGGCACATGCCTAAGGCACATGTGTAGGCAAACCAAAAGTTATGCGATTAAGAATTGTAAATGACTTAGCTTGCTCATGGTTGGTCCTGGTCCAGCTGTTCTGCTCCCAAATGGATGTAGTTGGGTCTGCGGTTAGGTCATGGGTTGGTCATCTAGTACATCATCTGCTTCCTCATCACGGGATTGCTGTCTGTTTCCCGTCGCCTTCCTCATCATGGCTCGGTCATATGGTTTCCCGTCGCCTTCCTCATCATGGCTCGGTCGTATAGCAAGATGTACTGGTCCCCAGCTTGGTCCAACATGTGTATTTAGCACATCATCCTCATGGTCTTCTTATCAGCAACTAAATTAAGGATTAAGGTGCAGTGTACAGCCATTATATAATTCCTTTGGAAGTCTGTAATCCTTAAATTTATTATTTCCTTTGTGGCTCTCCGACGTATATCTTCGATCTCGCTGGCGTTGATTTCAGTGAAACTATCTCTGTCGGCCGCTTCTCGTAGATCTTGGGAAACTTATTTTTATTCTGATTCAATAATTCGAGATGTACCTCTTCTCGTATGAGATCTTTTTTTTAAATGCTGGCTTGGTCTCCCTTTGCAGAGTATAGATCAACTGCGCTCAGTATCCACCCACGTGCATCTCGTGGTACTTAGCTGATTCCTTTTTTTTTTTTTTTTTATATCTCTAATCAACTCAGCTTATTTTTCGATGAATTGACTTGATTTCTTCTCGTTTCCAACGCTTTTTCCTTAGTACAGCTTCTGATCCTTTCTTCTTCCTTAAAAAATTATACCGCGGTCGGTAGTTCTGTCTTCACTCTCCGCTGAGAAAAATTAAGATGGAGTTTTCTTAACAATCAAGTTTTCTACTTTTTTTTTTTTTTTTCGTAAAACAATACAGTAGACAGTCCACTGTCCGTTTCACCCTCAATACTCGTGCGTTCCATGACGTGTATGGCCTTCTATGTCATCGCAACTGGTGTCTATTCTTTGCTTCCTATAGATTAAATGGCCCATACCTTCATTCGGCGCCATTTTGAAAGCTGTCGCGGAGGTGTGAACGGGCACAATACTAAAATGGTATACAAAGTGTCACTGTTCCTCTCAGCAATCCCGGAAAGTATGAATTCGACACTAATATTGGTAATTTTCAATGACTTTTATGATTTAAAAAAATGTCACCCCTTCCCAACCTTCAACCATACGGGTACTCAGTTTCATTGAAATTGTAGGTTTACCTATAGATGCCTCTCATTTTGAATTGTTTTGCTTTGCCAATATCTTTACGTAAAGATGTTACTCCTTAACTCTGTGAAACGTGCTAAGAACAGATGTACTGCAGGCTAGGGCAATCCTTCGCCAGCAATTACTGGAGTGGTCATTTAGTGATTTAATTTTAGGGCTACTCCAAGTTGACAAATTAGAGACCTACAGTATCAATGCCTGATGATTCAGCAGCGGGAAAATGCGGAAAGAATTCCAGTCCAGTATAAGGGCCGGATGGATTGGGCAAAGCTGTTTTAGTAAATCTCCCATAACTGATTCCGACTTGTTCTTTGCAATTTCTGATACTCTCCCCCATCGATCGTCATTAATAATGTCTTTAATCGTACAAATGTTTTCGTCTATAATGCTGGTCTGAGAACGGCGATCGTGTTGCTGATTTTCCGGACCTTCTCGTCCTTCCTTGAACTTTTTATGCCAGGCAAACACGCGCCCTTGACAATGTTTGATCACTGAACTGTGCAGTCCATCTCTGGCAAATTTCTGCCGCTGTAACTCCTTCACAAGCAAGAAATTTTATAATTATGCGTTGCGCAGTGGAGGAGTGCGCCTGTTGCTTCGACATCGTGAGCGTTACTGACGAAACGGCAGGAAATATCTAACAGCACACACTCACCACTCCTAACAGTCCCGCTAAGCACAACAGAAGCGCGGGGCCAGTCCTACCAACTGTTGATGTTCAGGAACAAAAATCCTGTTTATATTTGATCAACCTTCGTATCATTCTATCCCTTCTTCTGGTCAAATTTTACCAATTCATTCTCCTCTCACCAATCCGGTTCAGTATTTCTTCATTCGCCATTCTATCTGCCCATCTAACCTTCCGTATTCTTCTGTAACACAACATTTCAAAAGCTTTCATTCTTTCTTTCTATCTGAGCTAGTTGTCGTCCATGTTTCACTTCCATACAACGCCACACTCCAGACGAAAGTCTTCAAAAACATCTTTATAATTCCTATATCAATGTTCGAGGCGAGCATATTTCTTTTTTTTAAGAAAGGCCTTCCTTGCTTGTGCTCGTCTGCATTTTATGTCCTCCTTACTTTCCCAATCTAATATTTCCTGATCACCTGACTCTGTTTGACTGCACTCCATTATTATTATTATTATAATTAATCATATACAGTCACATCAGCACACTAAACTTGAAATTATTTTGAAAATATTTGATTTTACATGAGTGTGTTGTCACATTGAGTTTTAAAACAGTTAAAAATGGAGCCCTGTTGAGATCAACTGTAAAATAAGACAAAGAAAAACAAGTGTAAAAGTATGCACACATTACACATAAAACTTAATAATGATGTTGTAAAATGTATGTATATATATGACATACCATAGGGAGGGCTGGATTATCCTCGTGCTCAGGCTGTTGCTCTAGTATTAGAAAAACATTCAGCTTTAAGTATGGGACACGCTGGAAGCACATCTCCACTTCTCAATTTGCTTATTGAAATTGTTGATATATTTACTTGGTGAACTGATTGAGATTGGATTATTAATTCAGTGATCACAGTAACACATTAAATGAAATACAAGTACTAGATGACCCGTGCTGATCCACAGCATTCGTTACGAATAGGTGAAATAACATTTCTTTGATATGAAATTGCTCCATGCGTTGTCAAGGTAGTTTCTTGAATGTTTATTTTTGGGATTTATATTGCCTGTTAATTTTGGGTCAAGTGAATTTTTGTAGATTTCTTTATTGTGACACTGACTGATATTGTACTAATTATTTTGTCGTTTTACAGTTATTGTTGCGTGTTTAATTAAAAGTTTTAGTTTTGCGTGGAAGTTGGTCCTTGTTGAAGCCAGTATTTTCTGGGAAGTACCTGGTCCTTTAAGAAAAATAAGTGGTAATTGTATGTTGTATGTATTTATGCGTTGTGTTACAGATATGATGTACGTGATTCCAACTGCCAATGGCACTGTGACCAATTAGCTTAGCGAACTCAAGAACTGCGGATTCAACATTAATCTCGGTCATTTTCGAGTTTATTTCTCAACTCTTCTTATGTCGATGGGGGCTGAATTTGGAATTAAATGGCATCCAAAGCGCCACAATTCATTTCAGCAATTCCAAAAAGTATGGCTCCGACACTAACATTTTAAAATGATTTTTACTGTAAACGTCACAGCTTCCCAACCTCCAACTGTAGGGGTGCTATTTTTTTCCAGCATTTGCTGTGAGACCTAGTGTTTACAGTGCACTATGTCTTCTGGTATGGGCTAGAGCAAATTTTTTATTTTCATTGACCAGTCTCAGTCTTATCCTTGGCTTTGAAAATATGAGAGTGACTGACGTACAAGTGATGCTAGTAATGCCATTCCTTATGCAGCCAGTCCCTGCTATGAATGGTGTGGAAATGTTGCTCACAAGGTCGGTTGGTGCATGCATTTTTTTTTTGTTTTGCTAGGGGCTTTACGTCGCACCGACACAGATAGGTCTTATGGCGACGATGGGATAGGAAAGGCCTAGGAGTTGGAAGGCAGTGGCCGTGGCCTTAATTAAGGTACAGCCCCAGCATTTGCCTGGTGTAAAAATGGGAAACCAGGAAAACGATCTTCAGGGCTGCCGATGGTGGGATTTGAACCTACTATCTCCCGGATGCAAGCTCACAGCCGCGCGCCTTTACGCGCACGGCCAACTCGCCCGGTACATGCATTTCAGTGCGCTTGGGAGGCTGATAGGTAATAGCAACGTCTAGCTCAGTGAGGAAAGCAACGGGAAACTATATCACTCCTCATTTTCCTAGTACGCATCTTCAGTGATGCCTAGACCATCTATGACAGCTAATGGCAGAGCCAGTGAGGTTCCAACCAGCCTTTGGGCTGAGGACTGAACATACATACAGTAAGTCATATGTGTACCAAGTTTGGTTGAGAGCTATGCTTGGGAAGAAAGCAATCCACACACACACATCCATGAGCTCAAATATTTTGGACATTTTCTTCTTCACCCCTTTCACCCCTAATGCTGATGTATACTTAAATGCTATACAAAGTGTCACTGTTCCTCTCAGCTATCCCGAAAAGTATGAATTCGACACTAATATTGGTAATTTTCAATGATTTTTATGATTTAAAAAAAATGTCACTCCTTCCCAACCTTCAACCATACGGGTACTCAGTTTCATTGAAATTGTAGGTTTGCCTATAGACGCCTCTCACTTTGAATTGTTTTGCTTTGCCAATATCTTTACGTAAAGATGTTACTCCTTAACTCTGTGAAACGTACTAAGTACAGATGTACTGCAGGCTAGGGCAATCCTTCGCCAGCAATTACTGGAGTGGTCATTTAGTGATTTAATTTTAGGACTACTCCAAGTTGACAAATTAGAGGCCTACAGTATCAATGCCTGATGATTCACCAGCGGGAAATTGCGGAAAGAATTCCAGTCCAGTATAACGGCCACCACATGTGGAGGGATGTATTCACCTTTGCATGCTCCTGTGGTGGTTAGTAGTGTGATGAGTTGTTTGTATATAATACAACCTGTGACAATAAATGTAGCAATTGAGGCTTTCACGGCCGGCATTACAAATCATGTCAGCGTTTTCCGGGCTTGTATGCCGGTGGTCCAGGAGCAAGTGAATGTCCCGACGTTTCACCGAAGACTGCGTTCGGCATTGTCAAGGGTACCAATATAATGGTCCGTTATTGGACATTATAAATTTTCCAGCTAACTCATTCTTGGTTGCCTGCGTTTCGCCCTCGTGTGCTAAGTTAGGCTCGTCAGTTGGGACTTAGCACACCACCCAAGACGCAAGGCTAGTGCATACCATGGAGGCCACTGCATAGGCTATTTGAAGCCACCAGCAGTGCCAATGCACTATGAAAGCTATGTCTCATTTCCAAAAATAGATGCCTGCCTGGCCATCAAATGATGTAGATGTTGATTCCCATAGGGAACCTAAAATATTTGTCCCGAATGAGTAAATTTATAATACCAATATAATGGTCCGTTATTGGACATTATAAATTTTCCAGCTAACTCATTCTTGGTTGCCTGCGTTTCGCCCTCGTGTGCTAAGTTAGGCTCGTCAGTTGGGACTTAGCACACCACCCAAGACGCAAGGCTAGTGCATACCATGGAGGCCACTGCATAGGCTATTTGAAGCCACCAGCAGTGCCAATGCACTATGAGAGCTATGTCTCATTTCCAAAAATAGATGCCTGCCTGGCCATCAAATGATCTAGATGTTGATTCCCATAGGGAACCTAAAATATTTGTCCCGAATGAGTAAATTTATAATACCAATATATATTGGTATTATATATATATATATATTGGTATTATTTACTCATTTACTCATTTGACCACCAATAGTTTACTGAGATTTTCGTCATTCAGAGATGATCGGAATTGTGTCCTCGTCTTTTTTTACCTGGCTGAATAATCTTTCACACTCGGCACTGCTGTGTGGAATTGTCAATATTGAGAGCATTACTTTTGTGATTCTATCATATTTGAAACACCCATCTGCACTTCGTATATCCCCTATAGCAGACCAAGAACAATCTACTCTTTCTTCTTGCACAACAGACAATGGTAAATCCTCCACTTGGAGAGCACAAAACTGGCACTGTAATGCATCCATTGCTTCTTGGTCATCTTCACCATCTTTCACTGGCAATATAACAGGAAACTTTGAAACAAAATACTTTATGGCATTGAAGGAAGAAGTCTGCAAAGAATTTATCTGAGCTACTTGAGCATTAACAAAAACCTCACTATTCAAATTAAATTTATGAATATTATAATCACAAACTGCAATAAAATAGTTCCTGGCGTACAAATAAAAGTTTTTCTTCTCCTCAGGTGCCAGATTTTCTACAAGACGAGATGTTGAACAGCCAATTACTAAAATCATCATCAGCTTTCTGATTCTCTCTCATGTGATGGACCACTTCTAAAACTGTAGGATATTTTTTTATAACCACTGGCTTAACAAACCTACACAGAATGTCCTTCAACATATCCATCAGCATTGATCTTATGACATGAATGTGAGGTGCTTGAGACTGAAGAACTTTATTAGTTTTCACAAATGTAGGGATGATAAAATGCCAGAAATGAGCAAAATGCTTTATTAGACAGAAAAAGAAATATTCTCTCCTCTCGTGAAATACTGGCAGTGCAACTAGTCTCCTTTATTTTCTGCACAGATGGAGATGAACTACTCTCCGCCTTCCTTTTTCCAGAAATAACAGAAGCTTGGTCTTGTACTCTACTGACACAAGGACCCTGTTCCATTTCTGTATCTTCATGTGCCTTTAGCTTGGGAATTTGGAAATACTTCAGAGATGTGTCTGTGCCATTGGACCGCTTTACCTCATCCTTAAAAAAACTCTCAAGTGGCTCCCACTCTGAAATCAATCTTTCCAAACATTTCCCCAAGGATAACCAGCGTGTACACACATGCTTTAATATTTTTTCGAACATCAGTTTGGTACAAAGCTTGATACATTTTGAGATGATCTTTTCTCTTCGAGCTTTTGTCTAAATAATAATAAATATCAATTAGCATCTCATCAATTTTTACAGGAAGGGAGTCTGCACCCTTCATGGCAGCCAAATGAATCAAATGACATGGGCATCCCATAATAATAATAATGTTTTCGCACTGCTCTCTTAGTTTAGCAGCAACACCGCTTTTTCTTCCCATCATAACAGGAGCATTATCTGCGCTAAAAGCTATACAGTTTGCCATCGGAAAGTCATATCTTTTCAGAACATCCAGGAGCAAATTAGCAATATTAATACCAGTAGAACTGCCTTCCAAATTTTCCACGAATAGCAAACGATTTTCAATCTTTTTCAATTCTTTGTTGAAAAACGAGACGACGATAGGATAGAGCTTACTATCTTTATCATTGCTACCATCAGTTAAAATCGCAAAAGATTCAGTCTTTAAAGTTTGAATCACCTTACTATCTGCATCATGGCCATTTCATTAATTATGGCAGATGTTTTTGTTCTAGCACACGCATATTTCTTCGCAATGTCTGAATCTGGGAACATCTTTCTGAACAATGGCCCTGCGTGATCAGAACAAAACAATGCAAGGTTATGTTCGACAATGAACGCTGTGAACAAACATTCTGCTCGAGTGATTGCATCATCTTCCTTCCCATCTACACAAAATTACTTAATTTTTGGTTCCTCTCGAGACAGCTAGCACTATCTTTGTGTTTCTGTGTGACACTGTGAGCTACAATATGTTTTCCCTCCATGCGAGATATTAATATCACACCGACACATGGAATGAAATGCATAATAATTTCCTTTATTAGACTGTAAAATGAACGGAAATTCAGTTTTATAGGTATCCCTGAACACTTGGAAATAATGTTTGTTATGTTTTGTAGTCATAATGTGAAGAGAAAATACCATAAACTGTCACCGACACAACTCTCTGAAATACATTGAAGTCATTAAAATTATGAACTCTGATCAACACAAAAGCACTGAAATACGCGAAACTACCACAGACTACAAAACAGACCAATATGTCTCGTACATTATTAACATATCACTTCGACAGGGGGAAAAGCACAGAACCGCAAGAAAAAACACGTGGTCTAAAACTCCAACGAAACTACGCACAGAAACGAGCGCGCGAACCACACAATAACAAACTCACTCTTTCGTCCCGATCAACGGAGTCCGTAGAGGTTGCTAGTGCGCATGACCTTCTCTGACTCGTAGGACGATTGCCGTCCCGAATTCCCACCTGAACAGCACACGCGCTGCTGTAGTGAGCGGGAAATACGATACACGAAGGCGACAGATGATCCGCCCGCCAAATAAAGCATCAAATACTGCTAAATATGCTTAAAAATGAGGTTGCATAAATTACACAAGCACATAAGAATTCGTCCTAGGGGAAGAGTACTGACCGTACTGGAGGTTATATTGGTCAAAACTAGGAAGAAATAAAAATAAATCGGAAAACCGGAAGACGAGTTAAAAATCGGAAGGGTTGGCAGGTATGTGTACCTTAAGGCCACGGCTGCTTCCTTCCCACTTCTAGGCCTTTCCTATCCCATCATCGCCATAAGACCAATCTGTGTCGGTGCGACGTAAAACAAGTTGTTAAAAATAAAAATAATAATCTATATATATAAAATAACTTGTCCTGACTGACTGATTCATCATCGCCAAGCCAAAACTACTGGACATAAAGAAATGAAATTTTGGGGATGTATTCATATTAAGATGTAGGTGCTTGCTAAGAGAGGATTTTTGGATATTCCGTCGCTAAGGGGGTTAACATTTTAACATGAGTGTACCTATATCTCGAAAGTTTAAAAGTTTACAGATGTAAAAGTTGGTATTAAGAAACTTCTTCAAAAATAAGGAAACACGTATTTTTTGGTTTTCAGAAAATCCTAATAGGAGGGGTGAAAAAGGGTGAGAAGGGGTTGAATGCCTTTAATCAGGATACCGGTACTTATATCTCAGAAACTGAAGATATTACAGACTTGAAAATTGGTACTTTTAATCTCTTTTAAAAATAAAGAAATACATATTTTTTGTTTTTGGAAAATTCAATTAATGGGAGGGTGAAAATGGGGGTGAATTTTTAAAATGAGTGCATCTATATCTTAAAACTTTAAAAGTTTACAGATGTAAAAGTTGGTATTTAGAATTTTCATTAAAAATAAAGAAACACGTATTTTTTGTTTTTGGAAAATCCCAATAGGATGGGTGAAAAGTGGGTTGAATGCCTTTTATGAGGATACTTATATCTCAAAAACTGAAGATATTACAGACCTGAAAATTGGTGTTCGGAATCTCCTTTAAAAATAAAGAAACACGTATTTTTTGTTTTTGGAAAATCCAATTAATGGGGTGGGAGTTGAAAAGGGGGTGAATTTTTGAAATGAGTATCTATATCTCAAAACTTTTAAATTTTATAGATGTAAAAATTGGTATTTAGAATCTCCTTTAAAAATAAAGAAACACGTATTGTTTTGTTTTCGGATAATCCCAAAGGAAGGGTGAAAGAGGGTAAAAAAGGTGTTGAATGCCTTTAATGAGGCTACTTATATTACAGAACCTGAAGATATTACAGACCTGAAAATTGGTATTTGGGATCTACTTTAAAAATAAGGAAATAGATATTTTTTCGTTTTTGGAAAATCCAAATAATGGGGGGGGGGGGGGTGAAAAGGGGGGTGAATTTTTAAATTGAGTGTGTCTACATATTAAAACGTTACAAGTTTACAGATGTAAAAATTGGTATTTAGAATCTCCTTTAAAAATAAAGAAACGAAATTTTTTTGTTTTCTGTAAATCCCAATAGGAGTGATGTAAAAGGGTAAATAATGGGTTGAATGCCTTTAATGAGGATACATATATCTCAGAAACTAAAGATATTACACAACTAAAAATTTGTTTATGGGATCTCCTTTACAAATAAAGAAACACTATTTTTTTTGTTTTTGGAAAATTCAATTAATGGTGGTTAAACAGGAGTGACAATTTGAGGTGAATGTTTTGAAAGGCTATATCTACAGAATATCTGAGAAACGTAAAATGTTACAGACGTAAAAAGTGGGTATTTGGAATCTCCTGTAAATGTAAAGAAAGACAGGTGATTTGTCTTTGGAAACTCCACTTGAGGGGAACTAAAACGGGATGAAATTTTAAAATAGAATTTCTACAGTATATCTCAAAAAACTTAACATGTTACAGAAGTGTGGTAATTTTTATCTCTATTAAAAAATAAAGAAATGTGTATTATTAGTTTTCGGAAATACCACTTGGGTGGAGGGGGGTAAACGTGACTGGAAACGGTGTTGAATTCTTTTAATAGGCTACTGATACCTAAAAAATGAAGATGTTACAGACGCAAAATTTGATATTAGGAATCTGCTTTAAAAGTAAAGAAACACGTTTATGGAAAATCCAATGAAAGGGGGGGGGGGGTGTGAAAGATTTGAAAAATTGACTTAATTGTATGAGAATACATACATTTAATAAAAACTAAAGTTGTTACAGACGTGAAAATTGGTATTTGAATCTCCTTCGAAAACAAAGAAAAACGTGTTTTGGGCGGGAAAGCATCTTGGGGGGTGGGAGTGAAAAGGAGTTGACTTCCTTTCATGAGGACACATACATCAAAAACTGAAGAATTTAGAGTCGTAATAATTGGTATTTAGAAGATCCTTTACTCTTAAAGAAACAAGTACTTTTGCCGGAAAATTTACTTGGGGAGGGGGTGAAAGGATGGGGATGAAAGTGAATTATTTTTATGGGGATACTTATATCTCAAAGCTGAAGGTAATAGACGTGAACATTGGTGTTTGGAATCTCCTTTAAACATAAAGAAACACGCCTTCTTTAAATTTTTTTGGAGGGGGGTGGGGTAAATGAACTTAACGGCAGTGGGGTGTAAAAGGAAGTGAGACCAATTGATTTTACTGTTCATAATGTACTTATAAGGAGCCTCCGTTGCTCAAGCGGCAGTGCACCGGCCTATCACAGCTGGGTTCCGTGGTTCAAATCCCGGTCACTCCATGTGACTTTCGTGCTGGACAAAACGGAGGCGCGACAGGTTTTTCTCCGGATACTCTGGTTATCTCTGTCATCATTCATTCCAGAAACACTGTCCAATATTTCATTTCATTTGTCATTCATCGTTCATTGCCCCAGAGGAGTGCTTCGGGAGCCGGTACAATTCTTATTGTCGCCGCTAGATGGGGCTTTATTCATTCCATTCCTGACCCTGTCGAATGACTGGAAACAGGCTGTAGATTTTCTATGTACTTATTCTGATCATAAATCGATTATTTTTAATCTTTCCTGGGTTCGTTTTCAAGAACCATCTCTTCCTTCGGAGAACGTTCTTAGATTATAGTAGATTCTCCTGACATATAAATAAAAATTTAAACACATTTGAAATAAACAATAGGAATGAGATATCCTGTCAAATTGTTCACCTCTATAATAAGGCCAATAATGCACGGAAGTATGTCATTCGTATCGCCGGAAATCCCGCACACTAGCCTACGCGCGACAATGGTGCTGGTTATATTGTAAACAATGATAATGGCAGCAGATATAATTTACCGCCGTGTAGCGGTCTTGCATCTTGCTGTGGGTCCAGAACATCTATACATCTATAATAATAATAATAATAATAATAATAATAATAATAATAATAATAATGTTGTTCTGGACCGTCGTCAAATGTGCGGACCGTGCTGGAAACGGATCCTCGACGGGTAATGACTAAGAATGCAGTCCGGCCGCGGGTTAAGTACCGCCAAGGCACACAAGACGACACCACGCCGGATTTCCTGAAGGATTTGATCCATATTAAAAATGCTTATAGGATAAGATGGTTAAGATTTATGGACCCAACTGACCAGGTAGAATACCTGGAACTAGGCCGGGAAGTACGAAATTGATTGCTGGAAAGAAAGATTGAAAAACGGGAAGAAACTTGCCGTAATCTATTAGAAAATCGGTCAGATCGCGAATTCTGGCGGATTCTCGCAGAAAACAAGCCAGACTGCAATTTTCGGCGGATTATATATCTAAAAGAATAAGCATTCAATTATAAATTTCAGTATAATACCGTAGCGAAGCACGGGTATCTTGCTAGTTTAAACATATACAGCAAGAAATGTTTATGCTTTTAAAGACACTCTACAAATCTACAGGCCAAGAGCTTTTGTCAGAATGCTTATGATGTTAATTGGTTCAGCAGTTCTCCCAAATTCATGGTAATAAATATCAGCCTAGTGTTTTAACCCGGCAATGGGCACGTGGTGAGGGAATCTGTCACTCTTTCATTTCATGATATTCCACTGCGCAATGGTTTTGCGCAAGGGTCTGTCCTTCTAGGTATTCCAAGTTCACTGTTTTCCGTGCAAGCCTGCAACTGTTGCTTGTTGGTGAAGGTTCGTTGTTTTAGTTTGTGGTGCGTTGTTTTAATCCTTGCATTTCACTGCGATTTTCCCCCACCTTGCGCCTTGTTATGTTACTATTTCTGGCATTGTTAGGCAAGGTAGAAAATCCTACATTTATAACTAAAATATTGTAAATTACAATAATTCTTATGAAAATAAATTCATAAAGATTTAAATCACCAATTAAATCTAAATATGTACTATAAAGATGATTTTCTTCATTAATTTCATTGGTGAGTGAAAATCTCACAACGCGCCCGCTCCCATTCTAACACACCACGCGCCCTTTGCTGGGTTAAATATACCAGATGGAAGATAGTGCTGACAATGATAATGCCAATTTTGTCAGGAAACAATCTGTTTACCAATTGTTGCTTTCCAAGAATTCTAACCTGAGAAAGCCAGTTGTTCAAACCACATGGTTCATAATCCAATGAAGCATGCCTTAGAAGAGCTAGAAAGGGATGCAAAGAATTTGTTTTGAAGATCTACAATCTATTCTCTGTATCAGCTAAAAGGTGTGGGCAAATGAAATTGTCTTTCAAATGTACGGATTTTGAGTGGTCTGAAATCTTATGGCATGTGCCCACAAGATGGCTCTCTAACTCCTACCAACAGATTGAGTATTAGCCGGCAATAAAGATATTTCAAGAGGAATGACGCTTTTCCACAACATCTTGCATCAGTATTTTTAGCTGTAGACTTAAAGAAATTATTCCTGAAATCAATTTGCATTTTGCATCAAATATAGGTCAAATGCAATCACTATCAAAATACCTGTAAAAAAGGAGCTACTGAATGACTGAATTACATAACAGTGTGTACGTGATCTATAACAAGATCACACAAAGAAAGAATGATAAATTCTACGGAAGTAAAACTAAGAAATTAATGAGAGAAATTTCATCAACAACGCTTAAAAATATTTAATGTGAATTTAAATATTTCTCAAAAAAACAGGCCCTACCCTAACCAGTACAGACCAATGGCGTTTTCCACAGGAAACTATGAGGCCCGAGGCTGCTTCGCGGCTCTGACCTGGGGGGTTTACACCCCCGGACCCCCTTTGCTTCTCATCATACCGCTGGTCTTGTCCAGGCCCTATCTTACCATCCGCACGGCAAGAAAAATATTTTAATTCACCTTTCCACCACTAGTCCCTTAGCTCCTATTAAAACAATAATCACCACCACAACCAGCCCTTACTTTCAAAGTAGAGAGGTTGGCAGCCTTGTGCGCTGCCCGACAATGTCCTCTACGAGAAGGCCGCAAGAAGTAAACAAAGGACAGTTGTTCTGCGCGTACATGTGTGTGGCAAAAGTCTTGTGACGAGGGAGCAAGTATTGATATCTCCTGACTTATGTTTTAAACCATTCATGATCAATGGAAATTAACACACAGTCACTTTTACATGCTATGGATATATTCATGTAAGAGGAAAAAGTTAAGGTATGAAAAGACTATGACCCTGCTCTCCAACTCTAAGTATATTATACTGTACTAGCAGAAGTGCCCGTTCTTCGTACGGGTTATCAGAAACTGGCTTTAGTTACTCATACTATCGGTGTGACTGACTTCATTAGATATTTATATCACTGGTGTATTTACTAAAGTACGTAGAAATTATCTGTCTTGTTTGGAATTATACTGTATCTTCTTCTTCTTTTCTTCATGGGGGCCTCTAAATATTAGTTCCTAATTAGTGTCGACCTGTAAGATCTTTTGCTACCATGTTTTTCCTTCATTCCCACCTAGATATATCTGCTCCCTTCACAAAGCTGCAGGTTTAGTGTAAGTATACTTCTGCTAGATGTCTGTCTGTTAGGTCATCAGCCCAGAGGCTGGTTGGATCCTCAAATAGCACCACCAACGGTTATGCAGTTATAAGGAAACCCCAAAAACCAATGGGAGCACCAAAATTAGGCGTACTAGGCAATATGAGGAGTGAGGTATTTTGCCATTCCCTTCCTCACTAGGTCAGAAAGTATTATTGCAGCACGACTAACCCAATGAACAGCACCTTTCATAACACTCAGATGCACTAGTTATGCTCTGAATGTCATTACTCAGCACTGCCCATACCCCAGCAACTTCCATATTGTCACAGCCATGGATGTTGACTGGGACTTCGGTGGAAGCTACACTTTACTCTGGCCTGTGCCAAGAGATGGATGCAAAAGTACTGTATCCATCAAGAAATGACAGCAGGCAGTTCCGCTAGATAGTACCACAAATATAAAAATTATTGAATGTATTTGTTTGATCCGACATTTTGTAACTATTAGAAATGATCAAGGAAATACGCAATGCATAAAAGAAACTACTATAATTATCGAGAATTATATTTCTCAGGGCTCGTCACTCATGTCGCACATCATATAATGGATCTGAGTATAAATGTTGAGAAATTTTTTCAATTCTTGACAATTGTTTTCATTGTTTCAATGATCGCAAAAGTGGACCAAAATATCAGCACTAATAACATCTGTGATCTTACTACTTCATATCAGATGTAAGGCTTTTCAGGCGTTTGCTTACTACTTCATGATTCGATAGAAAATAGTTTAAACAATAGGTAACAGTCTCCGCAAAATGCTGAAACCTAAGCCAGTCCGTAAAAATGAAGGCCCGTCGGCAACCGCTGGTTGCTGTACTACGGAGATCTATGGGGCTATTATTTTTATACTTCACTCCCTTTCCATTCCCGCGCGAAGGAGTGCTATGAGCGTCTTACACAACAGTTCATTTTTTCCAGATAATAAGTCATATGTGTATCAATTTTGGTTGGCAGCTATGCCCAAACGTAAATGCATATCTAGCTGCTGTAGAATCCTGGAGCTGACGTTGCCATGGTTACGGCAGTTCATTACTTTATCCAATTCCTAGAGCAGGGGTAGTGTGGTGCCAATATCTCCAAGAGCTGGAAAGTTTGAAGGCTAGATTCTTGAAGAGAGTTCTATGCGTTCCTAAATATACATTATCAAGGCTAGTATATGTTCTGGCAAAGGAAACATACTTCATTGAAGACATAAGACTTAGATTGTTACTCTCAGCGACAAGGAGTTACAGAGAGCTGCTACAAGAACTGCAAGCAACGAGGGCTATGATATGGGACGAGTTTTATTCTAGTGAGGCGATGTTAAACAGGGACTGGACGCGTGGTGGATATGACCTGAGGCATACAGTGACCAGGTTTGCCGTACACGGGTTCCACCATAAGGTGTGCAGAACCATGGAATTTCACAAGCCAGGACCGGGTTGCATATGTGTCTTCTGTGACCAACGATGCGGCATATACCATGCTATCGAATGTGTCCGTAGAAAAGGAAGCTTGACACAATTGTGTAGATAATTGATCATGTTTTGCAAGCATTGACTGCATATTATCATTATTAGTGATGTACATCTAAGTGTATTTAACTGTATATATCATGACCATTTGGTTGCAATACTATTATTATAATATCTCCGTAACGGTTGGTTTTAGGGCCTTAAAAGATGGTTTTCGGGCTTACCGAGTTTTGTTCTATGCGTCAAGAGAATTAAATTGAGCTTTGTCTTGTCCTTATATGACAAATCGTTATTTTGCCTATATTAGCCCATTATTTTTATATCTCCCCGCCGTGCCCCCCACCTTGAATTGTTTTGAAAATAAAATACAGCCCATGTTACTCACTGGCAATGTAGCTTTGTATAGGTGAAGTAATTTCTAAAATCGGTTCAGTAGTTTTTGAGTCTATTTGTTACAAACATACAAATATTTCCTCTTTATAATATTAGTATAGACAACACTGAATAGAGCACCATATGGGACTTGGAAGTACATTTTTAAGTGGCAGCTCTTAAATTCCAAAGGAAAGAAAATCAAGGCTAAACTTACCTGCAGCAAAGGGGCTAGTTGGATTGAGGTTTACACCTGGCGATGATGGAGGCATTGTCAATGGATCTGAAGACTCGACAACAATATTCTGCTCCCCACTGCCAGCACGTCGCTGTGTTCCCCAGCGGCTAGGTGTGGATTCCACAGCACTTGAACTTGATGGCTTTGAAGGGGTGTTTCGAGACCTCAAAGGGGTTCTAAGATTTCTAGCCTGCTCAGCAGGTGTGCCTTGACTGGATCGTGCAGGAGTGCGCTGCGATCTCCTGGGAGTTCCATGCTGAGGGGTTGTGGGACGAGATGGAGTACGAGGTGGTCTTGTAGGGCTTGACATGTTGATCTGCTACCTGGAATACATTATACAGTAGGTAAGTCACAAGCAATTTAATACTCATACCTCTTTTTATACTATTACAGGCCAACAAGTACATGGAGCAACATTTACTGGGCCAATATACGAGTTGGCCCATTACTGGACATTATAAATTTTTCAGCTAACTCATTCCTGTTTGCCAACGTTTCACCCCAGTGTGTCGAGTTGGTAAATGGAACACCTACCACGACACATGGCTACTGCATATCATGGAGGCCACTGCGTAGGCTACGGAGCTATCAGCAGTGCCAATGCACTATGAGAGACTTTGTCTCATTTTCAAAAATGATGCCTGCCTGGCCATCAGATGATATAGATGTTGATTCCCATAGGGAACCTGGTAGCCTACACAGTGGCCTCCACGATATGCACTAGTCATTGGGGTGAAATGCTGGCAAACAGAAATGAGTTAGCTGGAA
Organism: Anabrus simplex; assembly: GCF_040414725.1. Classification (NCBI taxonomy): domain Eukaryota; kingdom Metazoa; phylum Arthropoda; class Insecta; order Orthoptera; family Tettigoniidae; genus Anabrus; species Anabrus simplex. The sequence continues at coordinate 121,108,167 of NC_090268.1, read as the reverse complement.
AATTTATGTCCCATAATGGACAAACTATATTGGTATTATAAATTTACTCATTCGAGACAAATATTTCAGGTTCCCTATGTGAATCAACATCTATATCATTTACCCGACCTACGTTTAAAATACTTCTGAACTTGAAAAATTTAACTTAGTATGGAGAGCTGAAAGTGGGGGGATGGAGAGCAACAAAGCCATACATTATTCACATAATCTTTTGCTTCCTCCTACTGGATTTATCCCGGTTCAACGGGATTAGCTTTCCAAATCATGAGGTGCCACTGTGTTCTATCAAAGGGTCTTTACGTCTTTCTGGACAGTTAGGTCTGATATCACCAAAAAAGCAGATATGAGCTCAACATGCATCCATTTACAAAATTAATAATAATTGCCATATATTTGACTAAAATCTGTCACACATAAAACTTTCGAAAAAATTTAGTTCCATATAACTCACGCTTCGGTAAAATTTTAATTCCCATATTCCCGATAATGTAGTAGTAGGTACATTACCTGAAAAATCAATGTATCAGGAAACACGAACACGCAGGGAATAATAATATCAAGAACAGTTTAAAAAATCGTCGCAAGGTATGACAAAATAACACGGCCAAATAAGCAAAGTGCAAAGTACCAAAGTACCACCAATTTCACTTTGTCTTCGAAAACGCGGGAAAGACTACCCCCTCCACTCACCTTGTTTACGCATTTAGCACTTTCACTTTTTCTTCTATTATCAACATTGCGGAATTGCCATACTGCTCCATTGCGTGTATGCTCGTTGGCATTTGGTGATATTTTTGGTGACATATGATGTGAACGGCTACCTAAAATACAGAAATGATGGAATTAATTAAAATTTATCCTTAAATGTCGAATGTGTCATGAATTAAGCAGTTGGCATGATATATCTAATACAATTTATACTATAAATATAACAACCACTAGCCTGCTTCGTATTTCAAACTTGCAGAAATGCGTGGGAGATGGTACAAGAGTCGCAAAGAAATTAAGCAAATGATCCGACAGTCGGATGAATTTATTTCAATAGATTATAAAATCTCTGAATAAGGCACTTATTCCTTTGAAGTCTGGACTTTGAAACTTTTTATTCGCGAAGAGGTTCAAAAGTCACAAGGTAGGCTAATACAAATAACAGCTCCAGGTCATCAGTAACTTCTCTGAACATCTTCTGTTATTGTACTTTTTCGATGTCATCGCGAGATACTTCGCATGTAATCAAAGGCCAGTTCATATCTCTGAAGTTGAGTAATGCTCGTGTTAATCACTTTGCTCGACGTCAACGAACATTTTAGGGTATTTTAGGGTATGTAAAGATGACATCAAAAACTCGCTAACCTTGATAGAATACCTGGGCACTAAAACTCCAACTGAAGATACATACGAGCTGTCACTTGTTCAGCACACATTCGTTTAAAATTACAGGTCTTAAGACGCAAGGTACCATGGCAGACACAGACATGACCGAGAAGTCAAGCAGGTATAATAGTACATTATATTTTGTCATGAAGCAAAATGGGATGAGACTTGGATGAATTGTTAAATGTTATTTCAGGCTCCAAGGTTAAAAGTAAAGCTTGACAAGGTGCTTGATACAATGAGTCAGCATGATCTTAAATTAACATTGTATATTTATTTTTTGTTATTTCATTCACACCCTTTAATAATCTTCAATATTTGACAGTTAAACATGACAGGTAACTGTCAGAACAGAACCAGTCATTTTGTGATACCAGTATCTTAACTTTTTTTTTCCCTTTGTGTTCTTTTATAGTTGGTTTGGTGGCTGGCTCCAGTGGTCCAAAACTTCCAGTAGTATGTTACGAGCTGCTGAAAAGAAAATTTTGTCTTGTAAGTTAGACTTTATATTTTGCTATTTAATTTATTTTGATTTCCTGTCTTGAAGCTGTGCTGGATATGTTGTTCCAAATACTGCTGTTCTTTTATAGCCTATATAAGGGCTAGAAAGAGGATTTATGGAAACAGCAGCTCCATTACTTGTATAATACGGTAGTTCTGGGGAAATTTTGGAATTGTGCATTACTATATTCTGAAAGCTTAAGCTTTCCTGTATTCATACACATCTCCGTCTTAAGTTGACATTCATTTTCCTGTGGTATTGCATCAGATGTAGCCTACTTACATGAGATTACTGTAAGATTACTCAGTAAGTGATCAAGCTTGAAAATGATTGCTGTACTGTAATAGTGTGTTTGTACAGGTACCTGAATGTAAGATATTTTGTGAACACCAAGGGAATATTAATTAGTTATTTTAATGTCTGTTGATTGGTGACATTGGTTGTAGTTGTAGTTTAGTAGTTCTAACCTATCTCTGCACGTCCAGGCCAGTCTCTGTCATGAGAACTCTCTTTGAGAGGCCCTTTTCTATCACCGCGGTGCATGCTGTCCGCGCGGCAAGAAAAATAAGTGTAGCCATGTCAAACCAACAACAACCATCAGTTGGCAGCATTGTCATTCCTCTCGGCGCTACTAGTGCGACAGTCAACGTGCGTGTGCCACCTAGTGGTGGCTCGTGTTAATAAACCTTGAGGCCCCTTTACTATAGTTTTGCTGTTGAAATTAATGCAATATGCCATCACTCCCAAAATTCATTGGTGCTCCCCACTGTGCAGGGGCACACTCCTGTCAAGATTCTCTATGCCCTGCATCCCTAACATGTTAGACCAACGGGTTTTGTCACTAGTCAGGATATGTGCAGACCAGTAAAGAAAGAGTGGTTCCCAGTCAGCAACAATTCATAGGAAGTACTGTAATGTAGTGACTAGTACTCTGGTCAGCAGCAGTGCGCTGCAGTGAAGCACTTAGCAATTAGCCAGCAGAGTGCAAACTGGAGTTCTACTGGTGTTCAGACAGAAATTCATATTTACTTATATCGAACAGTAAGACTATAACGTTTCTGATTGTGAAACATTCTGACAACCTTCTCTGAAATTGTACAGATTTGATATTTTAAACACTTTGTTGAAGATAGGAGAGTAGAGACCCAAGCTTTTGAAGAACACAAAATTTCCTCTGCCTAATATCCTAGTACCATATTAGTGTTCAATTTGAAAGTTTTTGTTGTAACTTCCAATTTGTAAAATAATGTTGTATTCAGTAGTAGGGCCATTTTGTGATGATCATTCCTTAAATGCCTATTTTGCCAATGTTAAAATTATCGTATTTGTGTACTTATATTTCATTTGCTGAATTATTATTTTTTGCTAGTAGCTTTACGTCGCACCAACACAGATAGGTCTTATGGCGATGATGGGATAGAAAAGGCCTAGGAGTTGGAAGGAAGCATCCATGGCCTTAATTAACGTACAGCCCCAGCATTTGCCTGGTGTGAAAATGGGAAACCACAGAAAACCATCTTCAGGGCTGCTGACAGTGGGATTCAAACCCACTATCTCCCAGATGCAAGCTCACAGCCACGTGCCTCTAACCGCATGGCCAACTTGTCCGGTTTTGCTGAATTTAATCACCTGTATGGTTTTATAATTTCTTTGACTTATAGTTTTTTTTTTTTTTTTTTTTTCTGAAGAGAATACATTTTATTGATAAAAAGGAAGTATTTGCTAGAATTCTGGTTCATTAGCTTATTGTAACTGTCTTGAGTGAATTGACAAGATGTGATGCCCAGAAATGGACCAAGGCAGTAACAGAGAGGTATATGAGAGATGGCAGCGGAGAAGAAGAGTTTGTTGTTTTAGGTGATTTAATATAGCATGGCAAACAATGGGGCCATTGCTAATGAAAACTACCCAAGACAGAAGAATCTGGAAGACATTAGGGAGGCCTGTGCTCCAAAACGGGATTGATCAAGCTCTTGTGGTGGTGGGGTGATGGTACGAAATTCGGAGTAATAGCTGTTTGGTAGTTCGAGACGTACTCATATTTTAATGAAAATGTCAAATGTTTGGAATCATATTGAATACTTACGCACAAAAGAAACTGAATATCAAACCAAGCACCGTACTTTCGATGGTCATACTTGTTATGACAGTGCTACAAACGTAAAGAATGAAGCGTAATATACAATTTAATGAAAACTTTTTTCTTTTGCATAACGTATGGAATAAGAACCAGTGTATGAATTGCCGTGGTCTGTTGCGCAAATGGCACTGCTCCACCTGAGATTTAGTGCAATGATCATTGGCATCCATAACTACTGCTAACTACATAAGAAATAGATATATAAATCTCACACTTCTGCAGCTGGATAATTTGGACCATTTCAAGATGATTTTACTTTCATTGAGGTAAATAATTCCCCTAATCTTCTTCGTGCGGGAGAAGAATCAGCATTTCCAGAAGTGGAATACAACCTTCACAGCATACTAACTGTGAAGATTTCACTGCAGTTACATTTAAATTCTGGATGAGAGCTAGGAGACTGGTAATGTACCTGTAAGATATGTGTACATTTTTGAGAGTTCTATCCTTACAGGGTTTATAACTTAATTCTTTTTGGTTCAAAATTATTGATCAAAACTTTCATCTAAAGGCAAAAGAAAACAAATATGTACATATTTGTACATTTCGGTATTTCACTTTTGGATTGTTGTACCCACCATTAGTGACTGGAATGGTGAGCCTTTATGAGGGCTAGGTCTTGTTAGAGATGCATCTTGGGGCCTGATAGCCGAATGGCATAGTCTCTCCACCAAGGTGGCTACAGTTGAATCTTGACCAGCGTGCATGAGAGTTTTGAAATATAAAGTCTCGTCTTCATGGCTGAAATTCTCTGTAAAACTGGAGGTCTCATGTTTGATACAACATCAAGTCTCGTAAAACTACAAGCTTACTTGCTTGCTAGAAACATCTTGGATCCTTCTATTCTTTGTCATATATTTCATATCCTGACATCCTTACTTAAGTATGGTTCGTCCATTATTGGAATATGCAAACAGTGTTTGGGATCCTTACCAGGAATACCTAATAAAAGAAATAGACGGTGTGCAGAGGAAAGCAGCAAGATTAGTAACATGGGGTTTCAGAAGGAAAAGTAGTGTATCAGAAATGTTAGAGTAGGGGCCGATGACCTTCGATGTTAGGCCCCTTAAAACAACAGGCATCATCATCATCAGAAATGTTAGAGAAACTTGGGAGAGAAGCTTTAAGTAAGAGCAGGGAGAAAACTAGACTTATAGGATTATATAGAGCCTATAAAGGAGAGGAAGCATGGGGGGGAAATCCATGAGAGGCTTCAGTTGGAAAATAATTATATCGGCAGGGCTGATCACAAGTATAAAATTAGACAGGATTTTAGCAGAAATTATTGGGGTAAATTTTCATTCATTGGGAAGGGCATGAAGGAGTGAAACAGTTTACCTGGGGAAGTGTTTGATCGTTTTCCAAAATCTGTACAGATATTCAAGAAAAGTATAAACAGCAGCAGAGGAATGTTAGAGGACATTTGACATGTGTAGGTTATTGTAAATAAAGAATTTTTGTGAATAAATTAATTCTATCCCCTTGTCTATGGAGACTGGACAGCTGAAATACGGGACTGCCTGTAGGGGTGAAGTACAGTGGGGATTCGAAGGCCCTGGGACCGCTACGGTAGCTGTGAAGGCCCTTCAGGAACTCCGAAAAGCAGTGGCAAAAGGGGCTCTGGTTAAGATGTAGCAGGTCGCTATGCACGTTAGGAACCAAAATGGGTTTAAAAAAAAAAAGCAATGTACATTTAAATCTTACAGAAATTGTATAGCATTTTTTGAAGTGATTCCACTTACTGTATATGAGTTGATTATGTGTGTAAGTACAGAAGATATCATGAGTAGAATTTTGTAAATAATATAAATTTATTAAGGATGAACTGTGTGTTAATAGAAAAATTGTTAATGTGAATTGTATAACACTGTATTTTAGGAATTTTTTTTTTTTTTTAATTAAAATTTAGTTGTTGAGAACAATGTATTTTTGTGTATCATTTGCCACCGAGGTAGAGACCTCATTTGCAAATAAAGTAATTTTATTTGATCCACATGCTTCTGTATCTCATTTCACTTCATTTATCAATTCATACACTGCTGCACATTTCAGATTATACATTTGAAGGACTCTTGATGTCATAGTATGATATATCACCAAATTTGTTCCTTATTTGAACTTCTGGATAAAATATCTAATGCTTCATTTTCTCATTTATTAAACCAGGCCTGAAGACAGCTTATCGAGGATGGTACGTTGACATTGGATCAGTCGTTGGAAACTCGGACAAAATTTGGACCATATCATTAAATGAAGAATCTAAAAAGATTCCAATTGTATTACTCCATGGCCTTGGGGCTGGTGTAGCACTGTGGTGTTTGAACTTGGATGCATTAGCCAGCACACGACCAGTGTATGCTATAGATATCCTAGGTTAGTATAAAGAAGGTTTCAAAATCTACTTAGAAACTTTACCATGGTGTGTATTCTCCCTTTTAATCAAAGTGTGTGCTAGTATATCCATTGTATATCAAGCCAAGAGAGTGGAACAATAACTTCAGTCTGGCCATTTACAAGATTAAATATATTTTGAGATTTTCAAAGTTACCTTATTTTAAAAATATCCATTTTTATTGCTGGTATTTCAATATTAGAGACAGCAATATCTAAGCTGGAAAACAACACATCAACTGGATCAGATGAATTAAGTGTTGAGATGATCAAAGCACTAGGAGAGGTTGGGCAACAGTGGATGTACAGGGTACTAAATAGAATCTGGAAAGAGAATGTAATACCCAGTGACTGGAAGCAAGGAGTCATCATCCCATTGTTGGAAAAAAGTGATAGAAAGAAATGTACCAACTACAGAGGTATAACTCTGCTGTCACATGGCCTCAAAATCTACGAATCCATCCTTGAGAACAGGATTAGAAAATATGTTCAACCTACACTTAAGGAGGAACAACATAGATTTAGACCTCATAGATCAACTATAGACCTCATTTCTGCCACCAGAATGCTCTATGAGAAGTATTGGGGGAAAGGTAACACTTACAGTATAACTGTTTTTCTGGACGTCGAGAAAGCATATGACCATGTACCACGCAGACATATATGAGAATGTTTGAGACATAAGAAAGTGCCCGATGACATCATAGCATGAGTACAATGATTATATGATGAAACCAAGTGGTGTGTCCAGGTCCAGGATAGAAGGTCAGGTTGGTTTGAAACTAAGAGTGGAGTCCAGCAAGGAAGTTGTCTTTTACCACTTCTCTTCATAATCATAATGGATGAAGTTATAAAAGCAGTTAAAAGAAGAAATCCAACAACTAATGCCCTGGTGTTTGCTGATGATGTAATGGTATGGGGTAAGACAAAAGCGGAAGTACAAACTAGACTAAATCTCTGGCATGAAGCTTTTACAACCTTAGATCTCAAAATCAGCAAAACAAAGACAGTTGGCTTGGTGATGAGTAGAAACTCTCCAATTGTTCATCTAAGAATTGGAGATGAAGAGATGGATATTGTAGACAACTTTTAGTATTTAGGTAGTGTTCTGTCATCGGACAATACTATATATAACAAGAGATTAGCAACAGAATACAGAAAGCTTCCAAATTCTATCACACTGTACGTCAAATACTTTGGGATGAAACGTTTCCGTTAGTTTCCAAGATCAGCTTGTACAAAATATGTCTAGTACCTATACTGACGTATGGCCTGAAAGCAGCAACACTTACTGGACCAACAAAGAGTCTTCAGGCAACAGAAATGAAATTCCTCTGTTCTTGTCTACAAAAAACAGAAATGGATAAAATAAAGAATGTGGATATCTGGCAACAGCTTGGATTGGAAAGAAGCTTGCTGGAGACTCTAGAAGTGAAGAGATTGCAATGGTATGGTGGCATGAAAAGAATGGACCCTCACAGGACTCCTTGAATATACTTTGACCACAATGTTCCTGGGAAGAGACCAAGGGGAAGACCTTGTGATGTTTGGGGAAAAACAGATATTAAAGGACCTTGAAATTAGAGATGTGAACCGGCGTCGCATATATGAGCAGCATCTGTGGATGGATAGGACGAACTGGAGGAGTCTCGTACACAACTGCACCCGGCTTGCTGGGGCGAAGAAATGATGATGATATTTCAATATTCATTAAAAATGCAGGTTATGGTTGCTCAGACACAGGTAGGTCGTAGTGATTGTGGGTTAGGAAAGGGCTTGGAATGGAAAGGAAATGAGTGTGGCCTTAATTAAGGTACAGCCTAGGCATTTACCTGGTGTGAAAATGGGAAACCATGGAAAACCCTTTTAAGGGCAAGTAAATGCTGGCTCGAATGGATCCTGAATTAGCTGTGGCCAGTGACTAGTTCACTAACTTTCAAGTTTGGATAAGGCACTTTTTTTTTTTTTTTTTTGAGATATTCTCAGTTTATCATTTGTTCTAAAAAGTCATTTATTTCTTGTGAAAGAGAAATTCCTCTCAAGTGATCTAGAAATCTTATTACACCTTTGAATAACAAGATAGAGGTACTTGTACTCAGAACTTATTAAAAGCCAGATTATATCCATTGCTCTTAAAAATAAATGTAAATTCTGTGAAATGCTTTCAGCAATGAATGTTTTGTGAACAATTGCCATTAAAGTTTTTGAGTGACTGTGCAAAATACTTACAGTGAAAAAGGGATATTTTACTGTAAAAGAGTTACAGTGAAAAAATCTCTAATTTTCCAAAATGTTGATTGCAGATGGCAATGTAAAGGTCATTGACCTTCTATATATATAAACACATTGGGATGAGCAAAATTAGTTGTTCTTCTTAAGGTCCATCTTTTCTCTTTACTTCGGAGACTTTTTTCTAGATACATTTTAAATTTTAATCTATTATTTCTTTTAGCTTCATCTTGTACCATCAGGGGCCAGTTACCTAGATGTTAGGCCCCTTTAAACAGCAGTCATCATAACTCGTGAACTGTTAAAAGATATTGTCATTCTATAATGGTATCAAGAGTCTCATAATTCAAATTTCATTACTTTCCCAGGGTGTCAATATCTGTTGAGATAACGGTACTATTTTTTAAAAATTGGAACTACCCTGTTTTCTACACCTAGCCTTAACCTTACGGTCATTACAAATTCAACACTTAAATTTAAAATATCTGACGAAGCACATCTTGAGAAAATGGAATGTATTCAAACATACTTTCCATCTGTGGATCAGTGGTAAAGTGTCAGCATCCAAATCCCAAGATCGTGGGTTCAGAACCAGCAGAGGTAGTTAATTTTGGAAGGGCAGAAAGAAATCCATTCGACACTCCGTTGTATGATGCTGCCATGTAAAAGATCTCTGGTGGCTTATTTGGTGTTCACCCAACAAAATTAATTAAAACTGAGCCATAGATTCCAGGAGAGGTCCTGTTTACTCTGCCATCTGGTAGAGGGAAATGGAATGTCAAAATTGATGGGTGGTCAGCCTAGATGGTATCAGATAAAAGTGTTTGCATATGGTAGCCGAAGGTCCTGGGTCTAAATTACTCATGTCAGTATGTTCATCAGCTGATATGTCTCCGAGGCATGTGAGTCACTCTTGCATTCAGAAGACTCGCCAGTTGAATTTCCATCATGAAGTCCAAAATCATAGTCTCTTGCTCAGTGACTCTCTTTATACTCACCACATCGCAAAGTAACTCTCTAAATTGCAAAATACTGGCCCCATAACTCACAACGCACGTCGTCCTGTGGGTGTGGGTAGTAGAGTAACACCCACGGTAACTCCTGCCTGTTGTAAGAGGTGACTGTAAAGGGCCCCAGGGGCTCTTGGGAGCGTGTGTTGGCAATCAAGAGGCCCTTAGCTGTGTGCTGTCATTGTTTCCACTTACTCGTGCCAGACTTCTCATTTTCATCTATCCTATCCGACCCACTCTTGTTCTTATCCGACCCAAACAGTAGTAGAGCATTTGAGGCCTAGGGAGTCCTTCATATTCATGCCCTTCATGGCCCTTGTCTTTCTTTGGCTGAAACCTTTTCTTTTCAAACTGTCGAACCCCTTCAATTTTTTCTCTCTGATTAATGTAACCTGAGGATGGTTGTTCAGTTGTACTTCCTCTTCAAACATCACCATCACCACCACTCACAACACACGTGCAACTAAAGATTATCACTTCTTGCTGCTTGTAATAATCTAGGAAGTGATAACAGCACTCTGTTCAAGGAATCCTCATTCAGCCTAGTGTCATTTACTGCAATCTGTTGATTTTTTTGTTTTTTTGTACTTCTTGTGTTGTTAATGCTGTATCTTCAACTATTTAATATATTAAATTCCACCTTCTGAGGGTTAATAAAAATGTTTTCTCTTCCAGGCATTTTTCAAGTGCTTTCTGTATCTTATATTAGTTTTGACGGACTGGAACAAAAAATGTTGTACATTAACCTTGTCAAAATTGAAAAGAAATGGCTTCCTGTTAACAGATACAATTTTCCCTCCTTTCAAGACGAGAATGTTTCTTTATCAGATAACTTATCCATAATTTTTGTATTCTTTCTCTTGCCTTTTAATTAATTTTGTAATAGATTGATGTTTTGATTATTAAAACAGCAACCGCCGCCACCGCTACCACCACTACCACCACTACCGTTAAACTTTAATCATAATTATCACAGTTTTTGTTTACTCACTGTGGTATACTGAAGTTTTATTAAAAACTATCTATATATTAAGAGTTTACTAAAGAACAGCTTTGGCAAATCCGTCCGTCCATTCTACTGGACCAATTTGTTTCATTTCTGTTCTTTTCTCTCCAGAATTACCTGCCGGTGAATCATGAGATGCTGATAGGTCTCTAAGTTCAGCCAACTTTGAGTAATCATAAACTCAAATCATAAATTATCACTCCAATAACTGCAGGAGAAGGCTTACCCTAACCAGCAATACATTCTGTACTTAGCAGGTTCCTAAGTGACTAACACTTTCATTAATATTCTGGTATAAGTTATGTGATTTTCATCCTTAGTAATGCCATTGCATGCAGCCATGTTTGATTACTAACTGTCAAGCCAGAGAGTATACACTTCCTCTGATCACACGAGAAGACTATTCCCTACTAGATATTCTTTGATTCTCTAACCCCAGTTTCCAAATATATTCAACAGATGGCAGAGCGTTCCTAATAACTTCCATGCTGCGAAGAGGAAAAAGTCTACGTACAAACAGATCCTGTCATGTCATACGCCTTAGACGTTATCTGCGAACACCTGTCGAAAGATAACCTAGCTACGTTAGAAAGAGTGAAGGCCATGAATCTTAAAAAAGTTCTCTGCCTAGCAGAAAACTCCTTCGAGACTAACCTATGAGCTCACAAGACCACCTAAGAACTGCGATTAAAAATACATTGCCTTCTGCGGCACAATACCAAACTTTATATCAAGAACTGTAGGATAAAAAAGCAAGTATATGGATAGATTTTTGCCAAACAGACAACATGACGTCAGAATGGATGAATTCAGACTATGAACTGCGGCATACCATAACATGCTTCTTATTAAATATTCATAAAACCATTGAAAATGGCAGGCAAAACAATATGATGACGGGCATCTCAAGACAAGTTATCTGACATATATAACGAATGCTGCGGAGCAGCACGGGTCCTCTAGTTGTATATTAATTGTGTATGGTTTGTGCAGCATGTTTTCTCTTGTGAAACAGCAACTGCCAAGTACTCTTTGTGTAACAAGCAAGCATTCATGATCTGAAAATTGTATAAAGTAGTGAACATGGGAAGTTTTTAAAATAAATTGTTTGCATTCTTATGTAATTGATTGATCTTCTCCCTACTGCAATATTGAAGAAAAGTAGCAATATGGCGACCATGACAGGATGGAAAAAGTTGGGGAAAAAAAGAAAGAACTCAAGTGAGATGCTTGTTTACACATGCTACCAGTCAGTTTAAACAAAATCTACATGACAATATCATAGACAATGTAGAAATGAAATCGTCCTTCAAAGTACTGGAGGACAGTGCAGATTTGTTCTTCAAACTGGATGAGGAAATCTGGGAATCTCAGTTATGTAAGGATGACATGGAAGAGAAAGCCTCCTAAAGGGATTATGAAGACCCAGAAGCTTACAGGGATGAGTACATTATCAAAACAAGGTATGGAAATATTTCAGTCTGTAGCTACCGACCAGATCTCCAAGGTGAATAGTGTCATGGGTCTTCAGTCAAATAATAGAAGGTTCACTTTTCCTAAACTCATACTTGAGAAACTTGATGGAAATATTAAGAATTGGCATCAAGAAACAGGTCCTCAGCCTGTGGAGAAAATTCAGAATTTGTAGGAGGCATCTAGCAAAACCAGCTGAACCATCACCTGCACCATTACCCAAGGACCATGTCAAGTATGGAGCAGCCTTTGAAACAATTGGGATTGGGGGCCGTTATATCTTTGACTGGGGGAGAGGAGAAGGTATGGATAGTTCTTGTCAAATGCACTATGAATCATGTTGTACATCTCAAGATTGTCAGTCCCCCCTCTTCAGTGTTTCATTGTGGCACTGAGAAGATTTATTACACAAAGAGGGGAAGTGTACATCATATACAATGATAATGGCACTATAATTGTGGGCACAAGCCTTAAGGCTAAATAAGACTTAATTGGAAGGAAATCATGGCAATGTCTAGCATGCAAAAAATTAAACGGGTCTTCAACCCCTGTAGCACCATGGTGGGAGAGGTTGATCCGGATGGTTAACAAACTTCTGCGAGTAATTCTAGGCAAGAAAGTTCTACATTTTTTAAAATTATTGTTTATACGATTGGGTTTATGTTGCACCAACACAGATACATCATATGGTGACATTGGGATAGGAAAGGGCTAGGAGTGGGAAGGAAGTAGCCCTGGCCATGGCCTTATTTAACATACAGCCCCAGCATTTGCCTGGTGTAAAAATGGGAAACCATGGAAAACCATCTTAAGGGCTGCCGACAGTGGGGTTCAAACCCACTATCTCCCAAATGCAAGCTCAGAGCTGTGCACCCCTAACTGCATGGCCAATTCATTCAGTGATTCTAAGTTTTGAAGAGCTTCAAACCATCCTGTGCGAACTGAGGCAACGTCAAACTCTTGGCTTTTAACCTGTGTGGAAGACACACTTCAATCTCTGCAACTGTTAACACCTGCCATGTTTGTGAAGGGCCTCCCATGTACTGAGGTTGTGAATTTAGATATTATCGAATCCTGCAGCATGAACCAAAGACTGGAATACCTTCAAAAGCTACGAGAGGATTTTCGTCAGCAGTTCCACAACAAATATTTAGCCTTACTAGCCCATCAGAGTAAGCAGAGGCAAGGGACATTACCGGTTGAAGATATTGTGCTGATGGAATCAGATGAAGTGAAGAGGATCGACTGGCCCTTTGGTCTGATTTTGAAAACGTATCTTGGACGTGATGTCAGAGCAAGAGTGGCAAGGATGAAGACTGTATAGGTGTGAGATCATGCCTTTTATTCTCCGAAGGTATGTGCAACAATTAAGCAGCAGCACATGAACTAAATTCCCCGCAGCCTCCTGTGGCCACCCTGGCAGAGGACTCTAAAATGCATAAGGCAGAAGGGAAGATATGTACAAGATCTGGGTATTGTGTGAAAATGCCCAAGAGACCCAACTTACTCGTATTAAGTGAAATTTTGAAAGGACTACCAATACCAATAAATATATTGTTATAAGAGAGATACAATTACATTCCTAACCTTAGAAAACCTAACGTGAGTTCATTGGACTCTCTATTTTGTGGATTGTACTGAGTAAAAATATTATTTCCATTAGAGTCTAAGCATTCTTCAACAATTGAAAGATTATGTCAATGTTTTCTTGTGCATTTCCTAACAATAGTTATTTATTTGTTAAAAGGTAACATCATAACTTGAACACTTGACGTGAGTCTCTTGGACTCTAAGCTGTCACTTGTCAGTTACCTTTTTATTTTACGACTTGGTAGACTTGCTTGTTATGTTATACAAAATGGCAATAATGGGTCACATTCATGTACTAACTGTGATTTTTATTTGAATTTACAAGTGCATGATCTATGATTTTGTCCATGGTGTTTCACGATGCGTAGACTTGGTGACAGGGGAAATAATAGTTTGTCGTCAGAAGTAGTAGAATTAAATGAAGAGTGTGTTGCTCTATTATCATACAGTGACGATGGAGATTATAAGCCCACTGAGCCAGATGATGAAGAGGAGCAGCATTGCCAGTAAATACAGTGAAGATGATGTAAGTGAAACTGAAGATGTGATATGGCAGGGTGATGTCCGCTAAAGAGGTAAAAACCAATTTGAATGGCAAAATTGTCAGTCAACAGACACCAATAGACAATCCAAAGGACAGATTTAAACTCTTCATTATAACAACCATTCTAAAGGACCAGTCAGGAAGGTGAGGGAGTCTACAGCCTGAAAAATAAAAATTCAATCATGGAGAGTGTATGATGAAGTAAAAATTAGTTTTCATTGGACTCCTCATAACAACAGGCCACCTGAAATTTAACCATGAGATTGTGTCATCACTATGGAGCCCCAAATACGGCTCTCCTATTTTTTGTTCTACCATGAGCAGATTCAAGGAGGTGCTGGCTTTTCTGAAATACGATGACAGTTCACTCAAACGTGCTCGTCGCAAGAAAGACAAGCTCGCACCCCAATTCGAGATGTCTGGGAAGCATAGGAAGATGTCTCACCAAGCATTTCCGTCCAGAAACTAACATTGCAGTAGATGAACAGTTGGCACCATTTAGAGGACGTTTTACAAATATGTTATAACAATTGTCTTTACGTCGCACCGACACACAGGTCTTAAGGCCTGGGAGTTGGAAGGAGGAGGCTGTGGCCTTAATTAAGGTACAGCCCCATCATTTGCCTGGTGTGAAAATGGGAAACCACAGAAAATCATCTTCAGGACTGCCGACGGTGGGATTCGAACCCACTATCTCCCGGATGCAAGCTCACAACTGTGCAGCCCTAACCACACAGCCAACTCACATCTACTTGTGATAAGTATGGATTGAAAATCTTTTCAGTCTCAGTTTCCAATATTTCTACCTTTTTAAATGAATTCCATAGCTGGGGAAGGAATATACTACTGTTGTCACAACCTATGTTCAACAGGGTTCAGCATCTCAGTGAGCCATATAATCACACTAATAGGTGTGATAATTCTTTCACAAGTTTGGAACAAACTTTGTTGACATCTGCACCAAAAGAGCCTCCCAAGAAAAAGAAGTGCCTGTTAGTTGATGCTAAGAAAGGTGGAATGCAAAGACAACTATGTCAAGTGTAAGAAAAATGTGCATTCGGAACACACTGTTTCTGAAAGAAAATGCTTGAAATGTAAGCGGTTCTAAGCAGGTATTGTATGAGACGCTGTACAATGAGTAATTTAATGAAGTTACTGCCTTTAATGTGCACATTTTTTTCCTTGTAAGCTGTTACCAGATTGTTTTAAGTATGTAAAGATTGCTTTAAAATGTATTTAATTACAATGTAGTAAAACAAGTATGTATTAAATGCATATGATGTGTAGGGAAAACTGTATTTCATAAGTGTCCATTGGACTTGCCTTGGGAAATTAATTTGTGAAGTAGGTTAGGCTTTCCAGGGTTAATAGTACTCGTACATGTTTCGTCCTGATATGGGACATCTTCAGCTATAAGACGACTAGGTACAAATTTTCAAACTGCTTAAAGATGCACATTCTTCTTCCGCTTTTCCCACATCTCTGGGGTCGTGGGTGCGAACTGTGTTGCACCTGTGGATTTGACCCTGTTGTACGGCCGGATGCCCTTCCTGATGCCAACCTTATATGGAGATATGTAATCACTATTCCATGTTTCTGTGGTGGTTGGTAGTATAGTGTGTTGTCTGAATATGAAGATTAAAGTGTTGGGACAAACACAAACATGCAGTTCCTGAGCCAGAAGAATTAATCGGTCGTGATTAAAATCCCCGACTGGGAAGCAAACCCGGGATCCTCTGAGTGGTGGTATTGTTTTAAGAGGAAGTACAACTAGGCAACCATCCTCTATTTAACACTAATCAGAGGGAAAAATGGAAGGGATCCGACACTTCGAAAAATGAAGGTATCGGCCAAAGGAAGACAAGGGCCACGACGGGCGTGAAAATGAAAGACTCCCTAGCCCTCGCAAACCTAATAGCATCGGGGTCGGAAAAGAACAAGAGTTGACCAAGAGAAGTCGATTAGGATAGATGAAAGTGAGGAGCCTGGCACAAGTAAGTGGAAGCAATGCCAGGACTCAGCTCTGGGCCCCGTGGTCGCCAGCCCACGCTCCAAAGTTCAGAGCCCCTGAGGCCCCTTTCAGTCGCCTCTTACGACAGGCAGGGGATACCGTGGGTGTTATTCTACCGCCCCCACCCACAGGGGGAGGGGATCCTCTGAACCGAAGGCCTCAACGTTAACCATTCAGCCAATGCGTCGGACAAAGATGCACATTATAAAGACATAAATTAAAAGCAAGTAAATGTACACTGTATTCAGAAATTAGAATTAATTTGTTGACGGTATTACTAACAAACAGGATTCTCCTTTGACATTTTAGTGTTGTGTTTTATATATTTGCTATAGCTAGGGGAGCTCTCAAATTAAAGTTGGAAAAAGTTCCCAAAAACATTGAAAAGAATAGAAGGCTGCAGAGAACTTATATCAGGTTTTGCTAGCGCAAACATACCCATACAACGGGACCACCAGGAGGAACTCTTAAAAGTCACCTTTCATTTCATACATTCTTCAAGTTACGACAATGGAAAAAATGTTGCTGTTTTGTCCCTGTAAAGAAAAATTGCAAAGTTGGAGAAAATGTGCAGTGTTTTATCTTAGGAAGCGGTGACAGCCAAGTAATCTTTGGGACTCGCAGTACTCGGTGTAAAAAGCAAGCGTTCATGGTTTAGAAGTTGCATAGAGGAGTGAGTATGTAAACTTATTTTTAAAATACATTTTTTCTTACATAATTAATCTTCTTTCTCCTTACTGCAGTATTATAGAATAGTAACATTGATCATCTAATAATAAGTTTGTATTGGCTGTCTTGAATATTCTGAGGATGAGACTGTACAGTAAGTAGAGTAGTTATATTTCATAGTGTATTCTATTTTAAATTAACTGTATTCTTTTATTCTTCATTGGTCTTTTGATTTGTTTTTCTTCTTTTAATAATAGGATTCGGACGCAGCTCCCGACCAACTTTTAGTACAGTTGCTGAGGAAGCTGAACAACAGCTTGTGCATTCTGTTGAGGAATGGAGAAGAGAAATGAATTTAGAAAAAGTCATTCTCCTGGGTCACAGCATGGGTGGATTTTTAGCTGCATCTTATGCTCTTAGCTACCCTAACAGGTATATAATTGTTTGCTTATCTTTTCAGTTTAATAGGTTCTTTTCAAAACACAGTTTATTGTCAGTACACAAATATTTTCATCTACTGAATCACTTTGTATGCATCCACTGACTTGATATTGCTTGTGGGATTGATTCATGAATGAATAATTTATTTATGTATTAATTTTTTTAATTACCTATATCATTTTCCAAAAAAATAATGCCTCTTCTTCATCTTTATTACAGAATTGTAAAAATTCATTGTCACTTTCCATAATATAAGCTCAGTAACACATCTAATAAAATGCATCATACAGAAGAAACAAGTAAACTTCAGGAAGCAGCTATTCAGTTTATTGTGCATGTCACTGAAATATATGACTCGCTATATGCTTTGTACCACTAACTACTTCCAATTACCATGGATCAATGACAAAGAGTTCATTGGATACCTAGTCCGACTGTAGTACCAGATGAATACAGGAAAGCACTTATGACAGTGTTGGAAAGCATTTTGAGTG